>NC_054704.1:20085752-20450752 GCF_016097555.1 Gigantopelta aegis
GAGACAAGACAAGATATTTATTCAGTTACTGAGGCCACATGACCAAGATAACTACTTTTAAAACAAAACAGTGCACACTTATCAATTAGTAGTAAAGAAGGTATTGCCCCATGAACAGAAATGCACATATACAAATGGAACATTGGCTGGAAAAACCCAGTGTGTTCACCAACAATGGAATGATGTATGGCCAAGATACAAACTTCTCTGTCACTAACAACTAACGGTCAGACAGCCCAGATTTAACTAAGGTGTGTGTCAAGGACAATGTGCTTGAACCTTAATTAGATACCAGCACAGATATTATTGAAAATGAATGTCTCTGTGCTACTTTGTCCCCAATCTTCAACGTATTGTCCCCTATAGCACTTGAGGCCACTTTTGATTGAGAATGTAAATTACATAGAACAATTTTCATGCCACATTTTTCTTGTCACAATAATATGTCAATAATCCACAAATCACTGCACATCGATCAAGCCCATACTGAAGTGATGATATCGGAAGCCATAATGCTGCATGCTCCTGTCAGGTGGAAAATCATGCAAATTGCTTTGCAGTAGCCGTGATCTTCACTCCTTCTACCAATTTTCTTTTTGAATTGGTTCAATCAAGAAAAACGGAGTAGTTACTTTTAGTAATGAAAACATTCTGGACGAATTAGCGATATAATCTCAAGAGTGCTTTTAAACCTTAAACCCCCTCATAAAAAATAACAGAATAGGTCATCTCGGGTTTTTAATTTAAAATTGTAAGTGCTGTTTTATAATCTATTTATTATGGTGTGCCTTTGACCATGTGAAGTATTTGGAAGGTTTTTATCATAAAAATAAGATATTATTATTGTTTTATTACAGTATGTATTAAGGGCAAAGAAAAAAATAGTCGGTCAGACCAAAGTTCCAGAATTAATGCGATGATGCCTCTTTTCCCCCTTTTTTGTTTGTTGAAAATATGAGAAGAAAAAAATGTTGATGTGTAAGGTCAAAATTGATGCACGCACTGACCAGAGACCAGCACTATATATATATATATGTACATGTGTATGTGTATGTGTATGTGCACGTATGTATATATGTGTATGTGTATGTGCACGTATGTATATATGTGTATGTGTATGTGTATGTGTATGTGTATGTGTATGTGTATGTATATGCATATGTATATGTGTATGTGTATATATATATATATTTTGCCTAATAAAGATAAGTAAAATAATAATAATAAACTGCATAAAATATGGAAAGCTCAGAACACATGCATTTTTATGTAAAGTCATGTTCTTATTAACTAACACAGAGTAATTTAAAACGTATAGTTTTATTGCACACTGAAAAAAAAAGTTAGTTTTTTTAAATTTTGGAAACATTTGCTACCAATAGTGAGGTCAGGCAAAAGAACAAGTCTATGTTGTTAGTTTAAAAAGAAGATATCTATAATAACCTCTTTTTATACTAACAAAATATAAAACTTCTGAAAAAAAAACCCAATTATGTTTCAACCATAAAATGCTAGAAATAGCTTGATTTTTTTTTTTTTTTACATCATCAAATGTTCCATGTGTACCCCATCAAGTGAATTTGATTATATTTATATTCCAGCTATCAGGTTTAGTGGTACCAGGATACAAACTTGTACCCCATCAAGTGAATTTGATTATATTTATATTCCAGCTATCAGGTTTAGTGGTACCAGGATACAAACTTGTACCCCATCAAGTGAATTTGATTATATTTATATTCCAGCTATCTAGTTTAGTGGTACCAGGATACAAACTTGTACCCCATCAAGTGAATTTGATTATATTTATATTCCAGCTATCTAGTTTAGTGGTACCAGGATACAAACTTGTACCCCATCAAGTGAATTTGATTATATTTATATTCCAGCTATCTAGTTTAGTGGTACCAGGATACAAACTTGTACCCCATCAAGTGAATTTGATTATATTTATATTCCAGCTATCTAGTTTAGTGGTACCAGGATACAAACTTGTACCCCATCAAGTGAATTTGATTATATTTATATTCCAGCTATCAGGTTTAGTGGTACCAGGATACAAACTTGTACCCCATCAAGTGAATTTGATTATATTTATATTCCAGCTATCTAGTTTAGTGGTACCAGGATACAAACTTGTACCCCATCAAGTGAATTTGATTATATTTATATTCCAGCTATCTAGTTTAGTGGTACCAGGATACAAACTTGTACCCCATCAAGTGAATTTGATTATATTTATATTCCAGCTATCTAGTTTAGTGGTACCAGGATACAAACTTGTACCCCATCAAGTGAATTTGATTATATTTATATTCCAGCTATCAGGTTTAGTGGTACCAGGATACAAACTTGTACCCCATCAAGTGAATTTGATTATATTTATATTCCAGCTATCAGGTTTAGTGGTACCAGGATACAAACTTGTACCCCATCAAGTGAATTTGATTATATTTATATTCCAGCTATCTAGTTTAGTGGTACCAGGATACAAACTTGTACCCCATCAAGTGAATTTGATTATATTTATATTCCAGCTATCTAGTTTAGTGGTACCAGGATACAAACTTGTACCCCATCAAGTGAATTTGATTATATTTATATTCCAGCTATCAGGTTTAGTGGTACCAGGATACAAACTTGTACCCCATCAAGTGAATTTGATTATATTTATATTCCAGCTATCAGGTTTAGTGGTACCAGGATACAAACTTGTACCCCATCAAGTGAATTTGATTATATTTATATTCCAGCTATCAGGTTTAGTGGTACCAGGATACAAACTTGTACCCCATCAAGTGAATTTGATTATATTTATATTCCAGCTATCTAGTTTAGTGGTACCAGGATACAAACTTGTACCCCATCAAGTGAATTTGATTATATTTATATTCCAGCTATCTAGTTTAGTGGTACCAGGATACAAACTTGTACCCCATCAAGTGAATTTGATTATATTTATATTCCAGCTATCTAGTTTAGTGGTACCAGGATACAAACTTGTACCCCATCAAGTGAATTTGATTATATTTATATTCCAGCTATCTAGTTTAGTGGTACCAGGATACAAACTTGTACCCCATCAAGTGAATTTGATTATATTTATATTCCAGCTATCTAGTTTAGTGGTACCAGGATACAAACTTGTACCCCATCAAGTGAATTTGATTATATTTATATTCCAGCTATCAGGTTTAGTGGTACCAGGATACAAACTTGTACCCCATCAAGTGAATTTGATTATATTTATATTCCAGCTATCTAGTTTAGTGGTACCAGGATACAAACTTGTACCCCATCAAGTGAATTTGATTATATTTATATTCCAGCTATCTAGACTGTCGTTAGTGAACAAGAATTTAGTATAGTGGTCTTAAATCTCACCAATTGAGCTGTTAAAAATGTGCATGGTTTCTGGTACCAGGATACAAACTTATTACCTACCAACTGTTGGGTCAATCAATTAACCATTATACTACTATACTATTAAAAAATAGGAAAGGCTGGGTTCCTGAAAACACACAATTTTGTTTGTAGCACAAATCTTGTTTGTATGCCTAATAATAATTTTTTTAAAATACTCTAACAGCATATGGTCAAGCCAAAATTTTGACCATATTATTGATTCTTTTTACCCCAGCACATACCATGGCTTTTGATATACCAGTCGTGGTGCACTGGCCAGAACAAGAAATAGCCCAATGGGTCCACCAGCAGGGATTGATCCTAGATCTACTGAGCATCAGGCAAGTGCTTTACCACTGGACTATATCCTACATCAAGTACTGTACTGGTGTTGGCTGGCCATATTTTGGGGATTCTAACCAAACCACTGCCTGCCCCCACCTACTGAGGCTAAAACTATTTTTTACAGTGCAACATTAGACTATTCATATAGGTGGCTACGGATAATGAAAACAAAAAGGTCCATTTGGTTTATATTTGACCCCCACCCCCCACCCTGATTCAGACAATGCTACACCCTTGTTATGATCATTATCATTTTAAGGTCATTTGCAATTTGATTAACAATTAGAGTAAAAACTGAAACTCTACAACACACTACACAATAATGTTAATAACTATTTGATTTAAATACTCTCACATAATAATACTATAATATGCTAAAACTATTTAAGACTGTATGAAGATTGATAAACAAAAGGAAAGGAATGTTTGTTTTATGATACTCTAACCCATATTGAATCAGCAGAAAATATTATCTGATTATTAGGTGTTATCAACACAATTGTTTTGACAACATGGATTTTTCTGCTAGCTACGGCCCTGTATATGCAATAACATTGTCAGTCTTGAGTGATCTGGATACAATTTAAAACCTCCATACTGGTAGGCCTACCCTAAACAAAATTCCAGGTGGCAGATGCAAGTTTCTTCTTTTACTTTCTAGACAAAGTGTCACAATTAACATATCATGGTAAGTGTTACGCAGTAAAACAAGGAGAGAAGAGAAATACCTTATATATTTCATAATTAAAGTAAATATTTGAATTCTATGTATGTTGTAACTTTTTTTATGAATAGTGAACACAAAAAGAATTGTGGAAAACATTCTTGATTTGATGACAAAAATGTATAATAATAAAATAATATTGTGCTTTATCAAATGACATATGGAAATCATACGTTAGTAATGCAAATAATATTAATTATTGTGAGTTTTTCGAGTAGACTGCCTGTTTTCATCGATACAAAATAACAACAAAAACAAAGTGTTGTGAGAGACCCTGTCGTTTTCTAACTTCCTATTGAAGATTTACGCATATTTGTTTCGTTGTTTGGGAAGCTAAACATAAATATTTATAAATTAACAGTTCAAACTTTTGTTTGAGAAAACAGTTAACAGATCATTTAAAATGATGGAATTAAATTTATCGCGTGTGGACTATATGCAGGTTAAACTGGTTTTCATTCGTTTTGAAAGATAGTTAACTCTTACTCGTTTCTTTATATGTTTCCGAGAGTTATATATTTTCGATTATATATTGTAATATATTAATTTCGAAGAATTACAATGGGTGATCTATGATAAATGCTTCAATTAAAAAAAAACCTGACCATGAAGTATTTAATACACAACAAATAATATGTTTTTATTATTAACAATAATAATATTTATAATCACAGAAATGTTAATTTTATTGTATTGAATTGTGTAGCAATCTCTATAACTTGTTTAGCAATGACATGAACAAATTATTTTTTGCTTATTATTATTGATTCCTATTTTTAATGTACATTAATTTTTGATACTGAAAAATACTAGGCATATTTATTGATTCCTATTTTTAATGTACATTAATTTTTGATACTGAAAAATACTAGGCATATTTTGTTCCTGTACTGGTGAAAAAGTTACCAGTCATATCGTTCCTGGGTCATAATGTCACTTCTTTCCATTAACTAAAACGTCCCCAGGTAAAACGTGAATAATAAGATAATGAATAATATGTTACATTAAAACAAATACAATGTCCATTTACACATATTGTAACATAATTAGTCTACATACTTCATATGAATTTGTACAATTTAATGTTATTAAACACAAAATAGTTATTTTGTCAGTGCTATCTTGGTGAGGATGTTTTGACCTTAAAATGTTATGACTGGATAAGAAGATAAAAACTGACCCCAAATTTTGGTGATTTCAGGTTGGAATAACCTGTCCTCAGACAATGAAGCTTCTTCCTGCTTCTGGAAAATTACAGAAGGTATGGTAGTTTGTGATATTTAACATTTTATTTTTCATTTTTATATCAAGTCTGTTTGACTAACTTAGTACATGTATTTTAATCAGCTACTAATATTTCAACTAGTAAATTATAATAATAATTTAATTTTTTTTTAAAGAAATATTCATTACAAATATCTGATGGGAATATTTTTAAGCATATCTCTTTGTAAATTAGTATACCTTCCAATAAGATTATCTTTTGAAATTTATATAGCAGATCAAATTGAAATGTCAGTTTTAAGAATATTAGTTTATGTAACTTTTAATCTCAAATGATAAAACATATAAAAGTAGCTTTTTAAACGGATTGAATTTTTGTTGAGATTAATACAATCAACATAAATTAAAACTACACTGTGGGCTGAGTATCTGTCCAAACTAGTATCTTTATAATCCAGTTTCTGTGTATACCAGCACAACCACAGAGTTCCATTTAGAGACCACAGCTTGGGTTAAATCTATCTAATCTGGCACTCTATATATACTTCGTCTTCACCAGGAAAGGTGAGTGATCACTCTTACTCTCCTGGAAAGTTATAGGAGAGCTGCAAATTCATCGCTTGCAACAAACTTTTGTAATAAATTTTATTTGAAATGTGGTTGCTCGCCTGGCATCATTTCAGGAGAGGGGCAGGATGTAGCCCAGTGGTAAAGCGCTCGCTTGATGCACAGTCGGTTATGGGTCGATACCCATTGGTGGGCCCATTGGGCTATTTCTTGTTCCATCCAGTGCACTACGACATGTCATGGTATGTGCTAGCTTGTCTATGGGATGATGCATATAACAGATCCCTTGCTACTAATGGAAAAATGTAGTGTTTTCTTACCAAAACTATATGTTAAAATTACCAAAAACCGATGATTAATAAATCAATGTGCTCTAGTGGTGTCGTTAAACAAAACAAACTTTAACTTTCATTTCAGGAGAGTGATCTTCAACTCATCCATTGATTTTGCTCCTGATGAATACCGTATATAACTGGCACATGTTAACAGTCCCACATGAATCTTGTGTAGACCAGTCCACTGTATTTTGTTACAAAATATACTACTCAAAAGAATTTAAGGGTAAAAAATTTATAACCAAATAAGTTTCAGAGTGTATTAGACTGATGATGTAAACTACACCAAAAATTTAATTTATTGTTCCATATTTACAAAAAAACACAAATAAACGTCACTGTATACAAGAAAGTCACATGACATGCTGTCAAAGTTGAAGGTTGTCAAACATGGATTTTACACATTAGAACATTCGTTTAATAGTGTGTGAATCCACCCCTGGCGCGAATACACTCGACACATCGTTGCCTCATGCTGTTGATTAGACGTCTGAAGAACTCTTGGGGAATGGCCTGCCACTCTGCCATAAGAAGTTGACCCAGATCATGAAGGTTGGCTGGAGGGGCATGGTTATCCCGAACTCTCCTGCCTAATTCGTCCCAGGCGTTCTCTATTGGGGCCAAGTCAGGCGAATATGCTGGCCAATCCATCCTGGCGATACCTTGTTGTCTGAGAAAGTCCGTTACCACCCTGGCGCGGTGGGGTCTGGCATTGTCATCCTGCAGAACTGCCCCGCCGCCAATCTGCTGAAGGCCTGGGAGAACCAACGGCCGGATAATCTCATTCAGATAGCGGATTCCATTCAGATTGCCATCCACCACATAGAGGGGCGTCCTGTGGTGGATAGAGGTGCCGCCCCACACCATGACGCTGCCACCACCGAACCGGTGACGTTGTCTAACGTTAACGTCAGCAAAGCACCCCCCAGGACGTCTGTAGACACGAACCCGACCGTCGTTGAACTGGAGACTAAACCTGGACTCATCAGTGAACATCACTCGACCCCACTGAACACGTTGCCACCGCAGATGAAGTGTGCACCAGTGACGTCTGGCCGTTCTGTGACGTGGTAGGAGTGGTGGTCGAACAGCCTGGCAACGGCAGCGTAGATTATTGGCTCTCAGACGATTGCGTATGGTTTGATCAGACACTCGAGTTCCAGTCGCAGTCCGCAGATTGTCACGTAATCGGCGTGCAGTGGTTGGGTGTTGACGTAGAGCCATATTGGTGATGTAGCTGTCCTCTCTATTTGTAGTGCTTCGGGGTCTTCCCGAACGTGGACGATTTCGAACAGAATTCGTTGCTTGGTACCGTTGCCACAGTCGGCCAACGACACTCTGACTGACACCAAGTCTCAGAGCAACATTTCTTTGCGTATTGCCATCCTGAAGCCAAGCAATAGCCCTTCCTCGATCTTCGATAGTCAGTTGATGTCGTACCATTGTCGAATTTCGAGTGTGCACCATACACGAACGCAAGCTCCAATTATACGGAAATTCAGCATTGGGAACATGGAATACACATGCAAAGCGTGCAAATAAAGCGCTTTGTGAAAAAGCAAGTTATGGGCACTTAGCAGACCTTTCGCTTTCGCCCTAATTTACGTGCAAATGTAAGCACGTTTTCGCCATTAGCACTAGTCGACAGTGTGATTGACAGTGGATTTTAATTCATTTATGGGTTGCTTAAACCCACTTTAATCAAAATGGAACAATACCATGCGTGACATTATGGTCTAGCTAATATAATTGACATTCAGAAAATAATGTCGAAAATATCGTCTGACCCTTAAATTCTTTTGAGTAGTATATAATTATTTAAATACACATCACATTCTTGTATGTTTGAAAAGCATATGTATCAATTGAAAATACATAGCATCATAAAAATGTAATTATTTACATCGACATGAATTGGTATGTTAAATTTGATCTTGTTCTTGTTACTGTTTAGGTTACAGTAGCAGATTGTGATGGCGTGCTTCAGTGCTTTGGTATGAGGAAAAGAGAAGTACAGGTAAAAATAATGTTTCACATAACTTATGATCATTAATGCATATGATAAGGATAGCACCAACAGCAATTTATAAATACTTAATCAATAGTTACTATAGAAGTTGAACATATTCTTATTCTGATACATAACATGTAATATTTATTTTATGATATATTTGACATTGTAAACTGATGGTGAGTGTGTTCTATATTGTGATTGGTTAATTACATTTTTTTGTTCTGGGATCAAATCAAAATAACACCCGGAAAGCTAATGACGTCATTAGCAATTGGAACAGGCCAAATTGACGGTTCAAGGGTCTACAGCAACCCCTGCAATTAACCACAGCAGTCAACAATGCTGTGGAGATTGCTGCGGAGTTTTTAATTATTTATGGCACTTTTTTTGCCTTGGACTGTATTCTTTTTCTTTTTTTCAATGGCATGTTTTTTGCCGTGGACATTTTCTTAATTGCAGGGGTTGCAAGGTTAGATTGTAGCCAGGTATTATTTTTTTTTAAATACCAACTACACAGTTAGTTCTTTAGAGAAACGATTCAGTTTACAATGGACATAACCATATGGAGTTTTTAGATTTGTGAGTGTTATTGTCTATTTGATGCCCGCAAATGTTTCATTTTTAAACTCAGGCCTTCGGTCAAAAAATGACATTTGCAGGATCAAATAGACAATAACACCCGCAAATCTAAAAACTCCATATGGTTATCTCCTAATTATAGAAATCTTTATAATATATTGCCATAGATTTGAAGAAATGTTTTCACTATGTTTGATCCTCCCAGGCTTCTGAATTTTATGAAAATGATAATTTCCGGTAATGTAACATAAGCCACCAATATTACCAAGAGACAGTTTCCAATGGGAATGGAATAAAATCAGTCTTTCCCATAAAATTGCAAATCTTGAGGTCTGTCCTCCAGTGTTCATAATACTGACGGTTAGATGATGACTTGTAATTTATATTTAATTGACTTTGATACCAGTTATACTTTGGTTTATCTGAACATAGACCAGTCCTCTCTGTATTTTAATACATTTATCAGTAAAATGGAGAGACAACTAATATATTTTAGCTATAAATTTGTATAATGGTTTGGTATTTCTTATATTTTAACAGCATTTCTTCAAAACAGTACCAGGTGCAAGGATCACAAGCTTGGAACTTGGAGGTCCCACTGGTCAGCCCCGTGAGAGGGTATTTATAGCAGCTGGACCTGAAGTAAAGGGATTCACCAAAAAGGGCAAAAACTTTCTAACCTTTGATACCAACATGTCAGAACCTATTCAGTCCATGTAAGCATATTAATCACATGTTTAATTATCATTCTTATATCTTAGTTCGTAATAAAATGTTCTAGAACATTAACTTTTCTGAATATTTTGGGTGTTTTGTCACTGGAACATATTACCATTAATGTTCAGTAGTTTGATCATTACCAAATTGTAGTTTACTTAATGTATCAAAGCTTTCTGATTCTGATTATACCACATCAAGCTCTTTACAGTTTAACATTTGGTGCCTATTTTTATTTTTATCACTATCCAAGTTCTTTAGTTTATTTAAATGTGATGTTTATTTTTCTATAACTTTACTAACTTTATTTGGACCCTTAACATTGATAATATTTTTGACTGAGTATGTTACAACAATGTCTAAAAGTCAATATTCAAGTTAATTCTATTACAGAAAAAGATATTCCGTCTTTTCAATTCTGTTTAAATTTTGTATATATTTTTTTAATATACATAATGTTGTTAGCTACTGCTTGTTACACATTTCACTTACAGGTATGTAGAAGGAGCTGATCTGCTTGTTTGTGGTAATTTTATTTACAATCATTACCGGGACTGTAAAGATCTGAACTACTTTCTGTGTGGAGACAAGGTTAACAATGTGCTCTGCCTGCCTCTGGATAGAGTGCCGGATGTCATCCCAGTGTTAGCCTGTGAAGACAGGGTTCTCAGGGTTTTACAGGTAATGTACAACACAGAAGAAGGAAGGAAATGTTTTATTTAACGATGCACTCCAGACATTGTATTTACAGTTATATGGCATCGGACATATGATTAAGGACCACACAGATATTGAGGGAGGAAACCCACTGTTGCCACTTTATGGGCTACTCTTTTTGATTAGCAACAAGGGATCTTTTATATGCACCATCCCATAGACAGGATAGCACATACCACAGCCTTTGATGTACCAGTTGTGGTGCACTGGCTGGAACGAGAAATAGCCCAATGGGCCCACCGACGGGGATAGATCCCAAACTGACCGTGCATGAAGCGAGCGCTTTACCACTGAGCTATGTCTCGCCCCATGTACAACACAGATTCAGGCCAGTTGGAAATTTAGCAGCTACTGTTTAATGTTTTAAAATTGTGTAGTGATCTCTGAAACCGCAGCAAATCGTGACGTGATACTGAACATGATATTCCCTGTAGGCCTCTGAAAATTGCATGTTGTTCACACAAGCAAATTTTAGTATAACCCAAGTTTTGTTCACACATTAAATTTAGGCAACATTTATACGGTCATGATGAGTTATGCACAAAGAAATAGGTTACCTTAAAAATGGTTTACACAAATGTTCAATTCTCAGGGGCCCGATATTACTCGGAAACATTTTAATATTTTGTTTTAAGGAAAAGAAAGTACTGTTGTTTTGGTTAAGATTGTTTTCATCAGATAAATGAATTGTAGGCCCAGATAAAATGTTAACAGTTTAATATTGTAATACTAACAATGAAATGCTATCTGTTGGGCATCTTGCCTCATTCGAAAACAGACCCAGCCCATAAATTTGTAAGAAGAACATTTTGATTAGATGTATTTTAGCTCTCTCTCTCTTTTTTAATGAACATGAATCTGTCAAAGACCAGGATTCTATCGAAACAAGATTTATTTTAGAGTATTAAATTGATCCTGTGACAATGAGAAATCTCTAAAACGTTCAGTGCATTATTTTAGTGGTACATCCACAGCACCAACTGTTTTTTATTTATGAAATATTTTATTATTTTTCCTTTGCCAGTCCTCAGACTTGTTGTATGAGATGGAGGTCCCGGGTCCTCCTGTGGTTCTCTGTCTCTATGCCAACAATGGAGGAGATGATGGCAATGAAATTCTCTATGGAACAGCTGATGGGCGTATTGGAATGGTGCAGATTGGAGTGTAAGCTAATCGAAATAATGGTCAAAATTCATATTCAAGGCCTCTCTGAGGCAATGTTGCATCGTCTTTGCAAGTCTTTTTGCATTTCACTGAGATGACGAAGTTGTGATAGTTTAGAGAATTAAGTCTCTGAACCTATATTTTCGAAGCTATCTTAGAGCTACGGAATCATAAAATCATCATAAGCTATGACATCACTATGGTGTGAGCTGTGGTAACATCATAGCCTATGATGGTTTTACGATTTCGTAGTGCTAACATTGCTTTGAAAATATGGGCCCAGGTTTTTAAGGACTGTCATACCTCCTCTGTTTTTAATGTTTCACGAATTTCATGATACAAGTTATTGCCCCTCATTTTTTATATCAATGTTTTATTTTTTTTGTTATAAGAATTTAAAGAGTTAATTTTAAAAAGAAATATTTGCAATTTATGATAGAATTGGCTTTAAAAGTGATATATGTTAACAGAGATATTTTAAATACTTTCAGCCTGGCTCCAACACACAGATGGGAACTGCCTAATGAAAAGAGAAGTGGAGGTATTGGTTTAATATTATAGCTCAGTTTTAAAAATGACACATTATAATTGTGGTATAAGTTACCAAAATGCATTTATTATTATTTTAGAAATTTTATATACAGTCGAGCACCGTTGTGTTGATATCGTGGGGACTGTACATAAATATCGAGTTAACCAAATATCGACTCAAACGTTCAGTCAAGTATGTAAATAAAAAATTACAAACAAAAGATGTCAAATTTAAAAATGAACTATAATTTATTTGTTTAAATCAAATCAAGAATTTCATTTAATTTCACAATAACATAATGTAACACAATTTTTTTTCTTCTGAAATTAATAATAAAGTAATCAATCAATAAACCAATAATACCGATGTGCGCAAGCTTACTGAATCTGTTAAAAGTTTTTATAAATTGTGGAATTAAAATGACTGTGGTTATGGAGACAGTTAAACAAAAAATTACGAAATAAATTTTAACATATTATAATAAAGGATTAAGAACAAAATGCAATTATTCAAACTGGAAGAACAAATAACAATCACAACTATCACAACACTTAATTCACAAAGTCTGTTAATAATGTCTGTCGCGCATTAGAACAAGGCATGAAAGCTACTGAGATTAGAAAGTTTGTTAAGTCCCCAATAGCATGGACGGGATTTCCATTGGAATCTCTGCTGTCCACAAATCGAGTTAATAACTCCAGTGCCTCTGTTGCTGACATCAACGATGGCGGAGGAAGATTGGCAGTGTCGTCATTTTCCATATCACTCTCTGGCTCTGGTTCTGCTACAACAGGGGTCTGGGCAGCCAACACCTCTTCAACAATGCTGTCGTTGGACATGGGAGCACAGGTTCCAGGCTGTCATCGGCACGTGCATATTCCATTAAAGTCACACCGTTGGTTACTAGGTGTGACAAGGGAATATCGTCTTCGGGGTCACTTTCATACTCCGGATCAGCCGACTCAGTTGTATTATGAAGCCTGCATGGCGGAAACAGTGGTTAATTGTCCCTACTGATACGTTATCCCACGCAAGTTTTAAAAATCAGAGGGCATCCAAAACCGAAAGTTTAACTTCAGTTTTTTTTTCTTTGGTGGCAAGGTGTCTGACAATAATATGTTTTTGATAGTCCACTTTTAGATTTTGAATAATACCCTGATCCATTGGTTGAGTATGACTTGTGGTGTTTGAGGGGAGAAATATCAGTTCTACATTGGTAAGACCAGTGACATGAGGGTGGGCGGGGCAGTTATCAACAATCATTGCGATTTTTCGTCCTTGTCTACGAAATTTTTTGTCAATTTTAAAAAGCCATTCTTTAAAAATATCAGACATCATCCATGCTTTCTTGTTGGCCAGGTACTCAGTGGGTAGTGATTTGAAATTTTTAAAACAACGTGGCTTTTGTGATTTGCCAATAATCAAAAGTGGGAGCGTATCCGTGCCAGACATGTTAGCAATTACTAGAGTGGTAATGCGATCTTTACTGCATTTGCCACCGTGACATTTCACACCCCTAAACTCTAAGGTTTTGTCTGGCATTAGTTTGAAGAAAATGCCTGTCTCGTCGGCATTGTAGATGTCGTCCTCGCTGTAAGACATGAGTATTGGGAGAAAGCCTGTTTCCAGTTATTCATAGCATCTGATCGATTGTTAACAGAGTTCGCCTCACCACAGACTTTTTAAAAAGTTATGTTGTGTCTTTCTTTAAACCTATCCAACCACCCAGTCGAACAAGTAAAATCATTTCTACCCAATTTCTTTGGTAATTCTTCTGCTTTAGCCATTATGTGAGCCCCAGAAATTGCAACATTGCTGTCCCTAGCTAATTTGAACCATTTTAATAAAGCTTCGTCTACATCTTCAAACTTAGCTGTTCGCATTCTTTTTCTAGATGGAGAAAAGGATAAAATTGCAATAGCCCCTTTAATTTTATCAGAATTTTTTAACCATGTAGACTAAAGTATTTTGAGGAATGCCAAATTCTTTTGCAATAACGCTTTTTGATTTATCACCTCTCTCAACAGCTTGGATAGCTTCTAATTTTGTTTCAATGGATTTTACCGTCAACTTACGTTTCTTTGGAGAATTATCTGATCCAGTTTTCACCCCAGATAAGCCAAGTCCTTCACTAGATTGCTCAGACATGGTGCTCTGGTGAAGTGACCAACGGTCCACTTTGCTTAAATAGGATAGGTGTCATTAAAGAAACACCGACATCGCTTCTTTGTTAATTAATAAACAAATAACCGACCACCACAAATTAATCCTACTTTAATCCGAGTCCATTTTACCAGTCCTCATTTATGAAAGCCATAAGTCACGTGACTTACTGCATTCTGTAACAATCATTTCATCTGCTCGATTACCGCGTTTAATTTTAAGATTGGTGAGGCCATTTATTACCGTGATTACTGTTTTAGATAACTTCACTCATTGATGTCACATGTGAACAGTAATTACAAATCATATCTGTTTACAGTGGAATGTCGGCAATGGTTTGGTTACGTGCCCAAAATACCGTCAGAGTGTTAATTATAGGTCGTGCAATTTATACTTACCCTTTTAAACATTTTATTTATTTTAACAAATAATTTTACTATCGACACATCAAGGCACTTTTGTACATAAAAGTTTAATTAGGGACCAAAAAATATATCGACACAAACGTAATATCAACTCAATCGTATCGACTCAACAGAGTAAAAAAACATGATATTTAATACACGTTTCGGCCGGGACCGGCCAGTCATATCGACACAAACAATATATCGACTCAAGCAAGATCGACACAACGGTGCTCGACTGTAGTTCTGTGTTTATTTTGAAAACTACTACTTAAATGCTGGATGTGTGGGTTGTATTGTTTTTTTAGCTTGCTGATTATACTAATATAGCATTGTTGGTGTATGTGTTTTACCATAGTAATGCAGTTATTAGGATTGTGGAACTGAAAAATGTTTCAGTTGGACATTAAAATTGGTTAATAGTGGTTTTTAGAGCCGAAAAGCCCTTTATTTAGTTTGTTATTGATCTGTTTTAACACAAAATTTCAAACGTTTGTCTGTCCCTGTTGCTTGTGAGGTTAGCATCACAGAATGTCAAATGCTGTACACATCAATGTTGGAGGTTCAAATGCCTTTTAGTGCGTGCGTGCGTAATGCTTTAACATGCTCATATACGACGAAGGTTTCGAGCATGTCTGCCCCAGGGTTCGGCCTTTGAGAGGTCAGGGGCCCAATCCGGGGCAGAGTGCCTTTAGTATTGTGTTTTTATTATAGGTGTTTTGTGTCTTGACAACTATGACATCACTGGAGATGGGGTGTTTGACTTGCTAGTGGGTCGAGATGATGGTCAGATTGAAGTGTACAGTTACGATGAAGCTGATGAACCTGTCCACAGATTTAGCCATGTACGTAAATTTGACATGTTTATGTTGATTGTTCCTGTATCTAACAAACAGTGACAAGTTCTATTTTATATAAATTTATAAAAGAATTGAATATTGTTTAACTAACAAAATGTTGAGATATCCTGAGAAAATATATACAGTGAATTCTGTTGCAGAACATGTGTTTGATGCATCAGCTACACTAAAGCTCAAGATTCAGTATTTTTTTTATGCAGTGTATTTTCTTTTTAAGACATTTAATTAAAGGTTGTAATGGTCTTCCATGATTTATAACCAGTGCTTTCTTTTCTGAGTTAGCTGCAAGGTTTTAATTTGTTTTTAAAAATAGATCACATGTTGCAACCTAATCTGTTATGATTATTTTTTCTAACCAAATGACAACACTACTCTGTCTCGGACCTGTCAGTTTTTCCTGATTGCCTGTGAGACACCTTTAACCTCACACCATAGCTCTTCCATGTGCATGTATCAGGAAATCAATTTTTTTACAAAACTGCCACTGTAGGAAAAAAGATTTCACCATTCGTTCAAGTCTAATTTTGAAAAAACTAAAATATATTAATATCAAGGACAGTTCTGTAAATGATACAGGTCAACACAAATTCTACTTTCATTTCAAGTTTAACAAATGCAAAGCTTAAATTAACTTGTTATAAGTATTAGTTAATGCCAACTTCTGTAGTATAGCTGTAACATAAATAAACAGACTTTAATTTTGACTATGGTTAGCTTTTGCTAGATTGTTATTGGTGTCATATCAATTAGTTACTGACACTCTTTTTTTAAATTATAGAAATGAGGGGTAAAATTAATTTCACATTTTTAATACTTTTTCAATAGTTAAGTGAAATATTTAACAAAACCAAAACCAAAAATAATTGTATTCCAAGTTCATTTGTTTTAGAATATTTAAACAAAACCATTGTAAAGTCAGTAGGATATACCTGCTTCTTATATTAGTATCTTGTTAATTATTATTTCGAAACACTAACACTTGAAATAGCTACTTTATTTCTGGAAGCGTGTTATAGGTAGACACACATATAAACAGATATGAAAATAAAAACAAAACTTCAAGCATTTACTTTGACAAATTTGGTAAAACAGGAGGTTATGTTTATAATAATGTTATTCCACTTGTTGTTGCAGACGTGTAGTGAGAGTGTGACGTCTGTACAAGGAGGTGTGGTCTCCTCACCGGGCTATGATGAAATTATCTGTACAACATATGCAGGTAAGCTAATGCATACTATATATTGTTCCCATCTGCTGGAGTCTCACCAGTGGCATATACTATTATCTCACCAGTGAGTTAGCTTTGGAGACAAAACATAATTTGTCAAATATTTCTCACACAGAAAAAAAGACATCCCATCTCCCTATCTTCAGTGGTGGTTGAATCTCACCATGTTGTCATGATTGTTTAGTCCTTCAGACAATGAGTGGTAGTTGGTGGGTCCCCACCCCAAATCCAAAACTCACCAAATTCTAGACCTCAATGTGAAAAAAATTGATTATGGGGAGTATTACCATATTTGATACCATATGCTATGGGGAGCTAAAAATGACTCCCAGCCAAGTGATGGGGAGTGAGAGTGATAGCTCCACGAAGATGGCGAGGTCTGGAATCCCCATCACAATGTCACTCGATTTGACCCACAGACTTTATTTCAAAAAAAAAAATTCTTCTTTTTCTTCTTTTTATTTTTTTTCTTCAAAATACTGAAATCCAATGAAAAAAGATCATAAAATGAATATAACTGCATAAATAAAAAAAAAATTAGATTATACATTACTCTACAGGGTAGTAATAAACCCTACTTAAGAGACTCATTTTGATCATAAATGCTAATATAATATAATTACGATCACTAATAAAGTGTACATTTAACCAATTTATTATTATTATTATTATTGTAAAAAAAAATTTTTTTATTACTATTAGTGTTTCTTGTATGTGATTCTTTTACATATTTGTTTTGTTCTATTAATATTTCTAGAGGATATATTCAATAAGTATAGGAATGTCTGATTCATTACTATTTCTCAGTGATATAAATATAAAAAATAGTCCCCCCTCCCCATTTTTGAGCATTTATCATCACTAGTTTTTAATTTCAAAGTTTGTATGTAGGTAATGGCATCGATATCATTCATTTATGAAGCATAAACATTAGATGTTTCAGTACTGATATAATATTAGTATTGCACATTAATCTATGGGTTTACACTGAAAATTCATGATTTTGAGTTTGTCTCAATAATTATAGTCCTAGTTGTATCTATGAATTAGATTGAAAGTTGATGATTTTGAGTGTATTACTATTTTAGTCCTAGTCAAACAAGGCCGAATTTACGAAGCCTGTTTTTTTTTTACACAGGTGTTTAAGCATTGTAAATGTATGTAGTTACACATATGTAAGACATAAACAGGCTTTCTAAATTTGACCAACAATTTTAAAAAATTATCATTTTGAGTTTGTAATTAGTAATAATATGATTTGGACTGAAAGTTGATTTCGAGTTTGTGTCACTAGTTGTATGATTTTAAAAATGTATGTCTTGAGTTTATATCACTATTACAGTCTTAGTTATACCTGTTTCCAGGATGGCTATTTTCTTTGACATCAGAGTCAAAGCACAAATACTCTGGACATGATACTCTCAGTTTTACTGCTGAGGGAAAACAAAAAATAGTTTCATTGAGGTAACGTGATGGCTAATGGCATGTCTGGGCATGATGGATATTATTGTAATTGCATTGTCATATGTTGCACACTGTGTTATATCTTCATGTATCAAGCTTTTTGTTACCAGAGATCAAGGTTTCTAATTCTGAAATTACATATTTGGAATTTGTAACAAAAGAACTGTTACAAAGATGTGAAGTTAATTTATATATGTCCTTATAGTTTAATTTTCTATTAATATTTCTGCAATTTATTATATTAAAAAATATATCAGTGTACACCTGTAACAATAATAACAGAGAAGTATTTTAAGTACATGTATTTTTCTTTGTTATCTAAACACTTTTGGAAAGAAACATTAAATCACTCAGAAATTGTTGATCCCTGTTTAAATAATCAATATGCATGTGCATTATTAAATCAATTAATGCATTTCCAAGTTTAACCAAGTATTTAGTCAAATGCTAACCATTGAAAAAAATGTTTTGTGTATGTCATTTGTGCTTTATATATATATTTATATATTTATATATATATATATATACACACACACACACACACACAAAACAAGAAACTATTAGCTTTCCATTGATTATTTTTTGATTATGTTTAGAACTACTTTGTTTATTTTAATAATCTCTTATGGTAAGCATACTTACATGTAATTTATGTATTTTAAAAAGCAGCCAACAAAATGTTTTATATTCACATTGAATTGATTGATCTTTGTTCAGATGACTGATGGCAAGTCACAAAGAGTAACATCTGATTCACAGGATATTTTACATATTCACTTAAATTTTGCAATTAAAAATTACAGAATAAAGATATAGAACAGTCAAGGATAAATATACAGGGCAGTGTATAGTATTCTGGAGAACCGAAATTAGGGGTTTTTTAAGGGCTATAAATACTTGTATGTTTATCCACACTAATCAGGATGCATGTTGTTAGTACAACAATATATGTAATGCTGTGTTCATTTGGTGCTCCTGAATATCGTTAATTCACAAGTTCCAAATTGTGAACATGACTTCACCAAGTGGAGAGTGTTCAGGTGACATATAGACAATCTGCAGTCACTCCAATCTTACAAACCCGATCTCATAAATGCACAAATTATTTGTGTTTGTTCTGCCATTTTGTCACGAGTTGTGAAGACTGAGACAGAAAATTTAACCCCAGTTCACAAGTTGTGTTCATGGGTTATTTCACTAAACGAACGCTCTTCACAACTTGTGAATTGGGAAATACAATATTCACAACTTCTAATAAATGCAGCATCACTGTGAGCAAATAACAAAACTATGAAAGTGGTTGCTACTTTTGTCTGTATTCTGCTTTTGTATGTTGCATGTGACAGGTTGGGTGTTTGGTTTGACCTCTGAACAGCAAATCAAATCATTTGGAAACCAAGAAAGTTCGCTTGATGCGGCAACTGAATCAAAGCTAATGAATCTGCAGTATGTAGACTTACCTCCCCTTTGGAGGTTAACCCTGTGTTTTGCATTAGTTTCTCTGGGTAGTGCTTTTTTTTTTTCAAAGCATGATTTTTAATATTTTGATTGCAAATTTTTATTTATTAAGCTTTGAATTTGGTTTTTAATTTAATCAAATTGGTAAGTATTAAAAGATGCTTTGTGTTATTGTTTTCCAATATTAAATTTGATGCTAGCATTTATGCAGACTTTATAAACTAATAGAAAACTAACAGAATGCTAGCAGTATTTCAAATGTTGTACTAACCTTCATTCACAGATTAAAATGTTTTGATTTCACTGTTTTGCTATTTTGTAATTTACTAGACTGCATGAGATACATTTGTGTTAAAACATTGTCTGTTTAATACTGTTCTGCATGGAGTTACTAATTTTTTGTTTGCTTTTTCTTATGCATTGTTATAAAATATTTATTTTATTTTATATTATTACTATAAAAACATTTTCAATTGATTTTAGTGAAATTTAAAAAAAAAGAGAAAAGGATCAGATATCAATTTAAATGTTTTGTTTTCTATTACCGGTATGTTCTTATTAATAAAATAGTTACACATTGTGTTATGACATATATGATATTATTATACTCATATACTCTATCTTCTTAACATCTACTGAACACTGCATAGTATTTTCACCTTCATCAACTGCTGTAAACTTTTAAATAACAAAATGTTAAAAAACAGATGTGTGACTGTATGATGCTGAAGTAATTGATGAAAACCTGTTCATACAGTTACAGTACCATATATTTAGCCTTTTCTGATCTTGAAAGATACCACTTGGATCAAACACCTTCTAATAGGAAGTTTCATTTTAAGAAACAGTGTTTCCAAATAAACATATACAGTAACTTGATAAAAAAAAAAAATCAGTCTTGTAATTAATTTTTCTTCAAAGACTTTGAAGCAACCTATTTTTAAATACATGTACTTAAATATAAATGTTTTTCTCAATGGTGTATCCTTGGCAGAATTTTATTTTTAAGCTAGTCTTGCCTTGTTGACTTTCTCAGACAGGAATTGGATGATCTTCAGAAGAAGGTGGTGGATGAAAGGGAGAAGTACCAACAGTCAGCCTTCTCCAATAATGCAGTTTCTGCCGTCCCGTGTTTCAACATCAAAGACAAGTTTGTGCTAAATCGGGAAGATGCCAGCTACACCATGAGTCTTGAGCTACAAATGCCAATAGATAATGTGCTGTTACAGGTAAATCAATATTTCGTTCTAAAACCTTATAAAAAATGTTTAATAAGGAATTATGTAAAAGGCTTTAAAAATAAAATTATTAGTTAATTTGTAATTGTACTTGCTAATGTTTTGCCACTACAACATTTTAATACAAACTGTTTATTATATTAACCTTTTATATTTTTCTAAAGGAAATAAACATTATTTGCAAGGACAGGTTCAAATAATATATACTATACACCATCTCTAATAGAGCTAAAAAGAAAAAAGAAAAACATAAATATTATTTCCTGAAAATATTTTCTCTGACATAAAAAATTTTTTGTTTCAAGTGTCTTTTTTCAGTGATAGTTACTTCAATGCAAATAATCTTAAAATTTACTAAATGTGTTAATAATTAGTGGAGTGTTATTAATATGTAATATTACTTTGAGATGTTTGTAACACTTTCAGAGTGATGTCCCCATTGATCTACTAGATGTAGAGAAGAACTCAGCAGTTGTCAGCTACAGTCACTGTTCACCTGAAGTCAGTAATCACTTTTTCTTTTTTTCTTTAATACACCTTGTTTACCGGTAATACATTACAAAGCATGAAGTAAAAAAATAATAGTTTAATTTATTTTAATTGTTGATATATTGAATGATGGCAACAATGTTTTTCTGTTGTTGTTTTTTGCAAGTTTGTGTAGCCTAAAAAGTACATCATTACATAAACGTTACTGAAAAGAAAATTTTACAAATCTATGCACTGGCATAGGATTCAGATATTTTGCTTTATATTTGCTTTATAAAAGTGTGTAAATATAATCGTGTGCCCCCCACTTTTTGGCACCTTCCTATGCCACTGCTATGACCTACATGACTTAGGTATGTTTATGTATCAAGGCTTGTTCATTTTTGATATTTTATTTCAGGAAGGAAATTTTCTTCTTGCCACATACAGGTGTCAGGCAAACACGACCCGACTGGAACTGAAGGTTAGGTCTATAGAGGGTCAGCACGGGATTCTTCAGGCTTACATCACCCCAAGAATACAGCCAAAGATCTGTCAAGTCAAACAATATCTTATTAAACCTCTGTCACTTCACCAACGTACACACGTCTTTGATGACAAGAGGCAAGCTGACTTCTGTTACACATTCATATTGTTTTCATGTTGTTTATTAGGTTTAAAGAGCAATTAGTCCAAAAATTTAAATGAATAATATGTTGATATATGCTTTGGATAGAAAAATTAATATACTTTAACTTCAGAAATGAGTGTTATTAATCAAAGAATTAGCTTATCCAGCTTATAGGTGACTAGTAAAACAAATCTCCCAGTATTCTGTCATAAACACAAAATAGTGGAATCTGCATGTGGCTATTCCGTCTTCATATCTTCAGCCACAACAATATTCTGGCTCAACAAAAGCTCAGATATTTTGCTTCAGAATTATGTGAAGTAATATTTTTAAAAGCACTTTCTGTTTGGTAAAAACAATTAAAAAATTCAAACTCTGATGTGTTGTGGCAGCTAGGTTGGGTTTTTGTTTTCTCTCATCTATGTAAAGTGTTTCAATTATTATATATTAGATATCAAAATAGCCACTTTTATTAGCAATATGCTGGCATTAATGGTTAGGTAGTATTTATTAAAAAATATTTGTATATTACAGGGGACATTTTGTTCAGTATTGCTACACAATTTTAAAACATTAAACAGTAATTACTAATCAATTTTTAATTGATAAAAATATCACTAATTGAGATTTTGATAACAAAATGTTCCTTGCATTATGATGAATTTTTAAATATTAAAAACATGTTAATTTAACTTTTTTTTATTTTTTTGGCAGACCATACAATACATTAAAACTGACAGGTTCATTCAGTTTGGCCGAGATGCACAACTGGGTTTGCTTCTGTCTGCCTGAACTGCCGGAGAGGACACCAGCTGGAGACACGGCCACCTTCCATTTTGAGTCCACATTCCTCAACACGCAGCTAGAGTGCTGCTACAGGTGAGAGGGCAGTGGGTTGGTTCAGTTAAGAAAGGAAGGAAGGAAATGGTTTTATTTAACGACACACTTAACACATTTTATTTACGGTTATATAGTGTCGGACATGTGGTTAAGGACCACACAGATATTGAGGGACTGTTGCCACTTTTTGGGCTGCTCTTTTCGATTAAAAGCAAGGGATCTTTTATATGCATCATACCACAGCCTTTGATATACCAGTCATGGTGCACTGGCTGGAGCGAGAAATGGCCCAATGGGCTTACCGACAGGGATCGAACCCAGCGAATGCTTTACCACGGGGCTACCTCCTGCCCCTGTTTCAGTTAAATGAATGCTCTGCTTGAGGATAATGTCTTAGTTGTATGTTGACATTTTGACAAAGGAAAAAAAGGGTTTGGACAGTGATCTGTATTATCTCTATTACATTGCCCAAACTTTTTGATAAATGATTGGTCGACACTTCTTTTTTCTGCACTAAAATTTCAGGGCTAGCTTTGGCACTCACCAAAGCCAACAATTGTAAATTTTATAAACAATTGGCAAAATTTATTTTGATTTGAGGAAATAATTTCATGCAATAATTGATTTTTGGAGAAAACCCCCCCTTTTTTTTCCCCACAATTTTTGAATTTTAATAGATGATTTGGTGACATTTTCTGCTTTCTCTGTTAAATGGATATGCTTATTTTAACATGAATTGCTTAACAGTTGAATTCCATGTTCTCTATCTATCCAGATATATCCAAAAGCCTTCTTTGTTTAATGTATTTCAGGAAAGGTGAGGCTACATTCAGATCAGACAACATCTCAACAATATCTATTCTGAAGGATGTCCTGTCTAAAGAAGCAACTAAAAAGAAGATAAGACTTGATATCACATACGGTGAGTGGATACCCTATACAACAGTCCAATCAGTGCACCACAACTGGTCAAACGCCGTGGTATGTGCTTTCCTGTCTGTAAGAAAATGCATATAAAAGATCCCTTGCTGCATTAGGAAAAATGTAGCAAATTTCCTCTGATGACCACAAGTCAGAAATTACCAAATATTTGACATCCAATGGCCAGTGATAAATTAATCAATGTGCTTTAGTGGTGTCGTTAAAGAAAACACTCTAACAACAGCTGAGATGGAATAATATCCGAGATAGATCATGGATTTGTAGACACATGAAATGTTTTGTCATGTAAAATATCATGATCTGTTTTGTCATGTGAAATATCATGATCTGTTTTTATCATGTGAAATATCACATGTTTTGTCATGTGACATATCATCACCAGTTTTTTCATTTGAAATATCATCACCTATTTTGACAGGGGTTAGAAATGCTGGACAAAATGCCAAGGTGTGAGAACTGTTGTGAAAGGAGGAAAATAAAATATAACAGTGATTTAGGCATATTACACAAAAAGGAAAACCAATTACATTATATGTGCTGGTGAGTTTGTATGAAAATGCAAGGGATAAATACTAAAATGATGAGTAATCTCATCCAGGTTTATAGCTGTAATTTACCAAATTGCCAAATGTGAACTGAAATTGAATTTGGCTAATGCCACTTTGAAAATGAGATAAATACAATTCTTTAGATTTAATTTTGTTATATTTGGTGGGTGGGGGTGCCAACTGAAACTTGAATTTGGCTGCAAATTCATCTAACTAAATTCACACAATTCCTAATAATTTTGGATCCAGTTTAAAGCCTGCTCACCTATATATTTATTTTAAAGACAGGATATTGTATTTTTTTAAATATGATAGAACACACTATAGAATACAGAGCACAGCAGCTTTTAATGTGTGCTACTATATGAGACTCATACTGATAATATTGCTCTTTTTAGAGGTGAATGATGATTCAGTATCACACACACTGGGTTTGATTCATCCAAGACTGGAATCTCAACTTCTGCTTGCCAAGAAAGTTCAGCTTATTGATGGATTGAAGGTATGGCACTGTTGTGATATTGTTTTATGACTACTGCCTGTATATTTTGTTCTATAAGATGTTCAGACTGTCTTCTTGTCCATTCTTTGAAGAGTAATAAGATAATTATATTGTCACAGTTAAATATTGAAATCACTCTCTACCATAAACATGGACTGTACATATGTATTGACGCTAAAGTAGATTATACCAGTCTAAAGTACAACATTGTAGTGCTTACATACACTGACTAAACATGGGTACCAGTTTTGTCTGAAAGTGTAACATGCAAATCAAAACAACTAAACTATGGTCACTAACAAACTCATTTCTCTGTACAAGACAGAGTTCAGTGAATAGTTTGACAAACTTGTGACATGACCACAGAACCACTGGAAAACAATTATTGGAAGTCTGATTTTTAAGGCATACAGTTTGTTTTGACTAAAGAAAAATGTTTACCTGGTATTTGTTTTATGGAGTGAATAAAATTATAAAAAAAACAACTATAAAACAGGTAAAACATGTGACACAGTTTGTGAACAGATATATTTGTTCTAGACCAGTTAGTCATAGGCTTTGTAAAATGCAACACAATTTCTGGTCTTCTACACAATGTGGGCACATATGGCCAAGTCATTGTGATTGTCTTATATTCATAAGTACAACTTTTGTAATCTTTCTACTGTTCTATTTATGTGTGTAAAAGCAACTAAACATCAAGTGATATTTTTTAGAAACTTAATATTCAATAATTAATATAATATGTTTTTCGTCAGGAACTTGCTATTCACGAGAATGACACCAGTTTCCTCTCCTCTGAGTATCAACAAATATTGGATAATGCAGACAAAATTCAGCAAGAGTTTAAAAAGCAACCCTGTCACTTGGAACGATTATATGGTAAGTTACAAAGGTAGTTCCAGCAATAATCGTTTTGTATACCTCAGTAAAAATACAGATGTAGGAATTGTGAAGTGTTACTGATTTCCATCACTTTTATGTCAAGTTTTTATTAATATTACTTTATACTTTCTTCTCTTCAGGTATGATCACTGACCTCTACATTGACAAGTTCAAGTTCAAAGGACAAAATGTGAAGGGCAAAGTTGCTGGACTATTGGAAATTCTTGATAATTATGACTTGGAAAGTCTTGTTCAGTTCTTTGAAAATTCAGCTTGAATAACATTGCAGCTGACTCTAAGTGACTGTGGAAGTCCGTACCAGTTAATTTTAAAGATTACCAATACTAAATTCAAGTATATATATATACTGAATAAAACATGTTTAATAATAGTAAGAAAAAATATCAGTTGTCAGAAAGAGCTTGTTGTGTGTAACACTGGTAATTTGACTGTTCGCATACACAGGGAATCATTAATTTCCTATTGTGGTAACAATGGTCATGCCATGGGCTACAAAGAGATGTTAAGAAGAGGAATATGTCTCATTGATTCAAACAAATGGGATAAATAAAAAATCACACATGTATCAGCTGGACACAGAAAACAGGTTCTATCTTATGACATCATAAAAACATTACATGGCAACGTTATTTATCAAGCAACTGGCACACAGATGTCATCACATTTTGTATTCATATGCATGTTGCTCTAGTTACTCTTGAACATTGTGGAGGTGAATGTTGATGCCATCTAGACATTGCATGACAGTGTTCTCGCTGGGTGAAAATTAAAGGAGGGTGGCCGCTCGGCACCACACCCTTCAAAAAAACAAAACAAAAACCCAATAAACAAAAAGCAAAAAAAAGGGGGGGGGGGGGGGAGTTTGGTTACCATATTGTTGTATGTTGTTAGACTTGTGAAAAGACATACTCCTTATTTTGGCTACAAAAAAGTGCAAAAAGGTTTATAAATACGAAATACAAGCACTTGTCTTTTAATTGAACCGAAGATGATATCGGTCTGACATTCACGGACAGTTCCGGTTTTGCTGAACCAATGAAAGTTTTAATATTATTATTTTTAATAAAGATTTCAAGATATACGAAAAACAATAAAGATGTTTGTAAAGTGATCCCCTAATGTCGGATACTTTTTATTTTTTTTCCATCTTCATCGAATGAATCGATCGCTGTGATAAAATATTCGTTTTGTTTTTGTAAAGGCCGTGTATATTTTATTTGGCACTCAAGATAAATGATTTTATTGATGAACACTACCACTTCCGTTGTTTTTATGAGCGTTCATATCCCCCAAAAATTAAAAGTTTACAATATTTTATAAAGAACTGCTGAATAAACACACTGACAGAAATGACAAAAAGTAAAAATCATCAGTTACAACCAATTATATCTGCAACGGAGGACAAAATATCAGACAATAGTTGGTGGAAACAAAAGACAGAATGACCGTTCTAATCACGTGACAAATTTGGCGCCAAATAGGTGAGGGTTTTTTCAATCGGAGATTGCTGAATCCATAAAAAATATAAATGTTTTCATTGCTCAAATAAAATATAACTTTTATTGGTGTCTATTAAACATACAAATGGATACAGATATGGGACAAAATAGAGGCTGTTAAAAATGCTGTTAAATTATGTTACGGTAACTGTCGTAAATGTTTCGTCAATTTGCTTTTTCGTACACAACGTGGCTTGTTTCCTTTGATGTCCAATGTGCAGACTGATCATTGTTTTTTTGTGTGGAAAAAAGTGCATTTGGAAATGGACTGGTACCATCGTTTTCTATCACATCACATTCTACTAACACTAAATCCAAAAACCAGTGGTGATTTACCAGGATCACTCGTCCACCTAACGGGCGACTTGCACTAACTGTTATTGGTTGTTTTTATTATTGGTCTTTCTTGGTGTTAAATGCTTATGATTCATTTACAAATAATAGTACAGTCGGACCTTGTTACAATGATCATCATTACTACATTTACACCATGTGACAAAACATTTTTGGGAACTAACCTAACATAAATGTTATTCTGTTATTAAAACAGATTTCACACCTTCCGACATTGACAGAGCTAATTAGGAACAAACATACATTTGCCTTCTGAAAACATGATAAAAAATGCTGTAATGGGGGCACTATCCATGACCAGTCGCCAACCACAGAACACATGTATGCAGTCACTTGGCATCCACGATCTTTTGCGAGCAGACGGTATCATGTGATGTCTGAGTTACTGGTGTCTACTAAATTTGGCAGACATGAAATAAGCCTTTAGTCACTCAGTTAAAGGATTAACCATGAATAATTAAGTCTTCTGTTTTTATGGAGATTTATAAATGTGCAGGACAAAAGCAGTTACCGATCATAGTTGTCTTTAACCAGTGAATGATTGAAGTGAATGCATCTTTATGTAGGTCTAGTTATTAATAGATTTAATAACAATTTGTTTTTCAAAACATGGTTTTTGAGATGTATTTGTTATTTTGGATAATGAATGTAATCAATTATTTAAATGCTATTCAGTCATCTGTTATAATTATGACATTATTATTTTTTTTAAATGTTATTGTGGCAAGGGAGATAATTTATGTCAAATTTGTTACAAAAAATTAAAAGTTTGTTTTGTTTAACTAGAGCAAATTTATTTATTAATCATTGGTTATTGGATGTCAGACATTTGGTAATTTTGACCAAGTTTAAGAGAGGAAACCAACTGCATTTTTCCATTAGTAGTAAGGGATCTTTTATATGCATCATATCAGACAGGATAGCACATACCATAGCCTTTGATCTACCAGTTGTGGTACACTGGCTAGAACTGAAACAGCACATCAGATGAGTGCTTTACCACTGGGCTATGTCCCACACCATAATTTGCTACAATGGCAAATTCTATATAATGACAAAGTGACTCCGGTACAAACATGGTCAATGTAATGAGATCTGATTGTATTTTGTTTCTACCATTTATGATTTTTTTGGGGTAATCTGACTTCTGCTATCATAAAGCCTTTGTTAACTAATATGGACACTGTTTAGGAATAAACTTGTTGAATGTTTACATACTGATGTCTTAATTGGAATTATCCTCCTTATGGTTTATGGACCAATAGATATATGAAGTCTCTTCGGTAATAAACATTATCCGTCCATTATTTTATTTTCCTTTGTGATTGTCTGATATATTTCATCTAATACATTTTTTTTTTTTTGCAATATATTTCTTTGAATATACCATAAGAATATGATATGTTTGCTTTACAAATAACATAAAAGTGTGAAGCATGATTGTTATTAATTTCTTGTTATGAGTATGTATGTAATTTTGAAAAGGACTAACATATTGTATATTTCTTATCATTTTTGTTAATGTCTTGTTATGTGTATGTATGTCATTTTGAAATGGACAATGATATATTTGTATATGTCTGATCTGTATTTAATAATGCTGTTCATATCTTTACATTCTTGAATGTAAGCAAAAGTAAACATATTTGTAAAGTGTTTCAACATTTGTTTTTTTGTGTGTGTTATATTTTTTCTCATTCAAGGAATGTTATCTACAATAAAACATTGAAATATACATCCATTAAAATTCACATTTGATTGTTAATCTGTAAAACAAAATCAGTATAGTTGTTTGGATGAGAGACATTGTTATTTGTTCTGTTGATCACATCAGTCACAAAGTCAAGGATTGTGTGTTTTTCTTTTATGATCATCGGGGTATGAATCCCCAAAAATAATCTGGAAACTGTGAATTGGTGAAGCCATTCTCTCATTTGCTTCCTTTTCCTTATAATTAAATTTAAAACAGAATTACTAATAATGTTAAAAGTTCATATTTTATTTTGAAGTTTTCTTTTGTGTTCTAAACAATGATGCTCAATAAGACAAAGTATTATTGTAAAATGACGTTATCAGATATCATCATTGCTGACGACATAATTTTTATGTTCATCGAGAAATTAACAAACTCCCACAGGCGTTATAGCTAGTTATATGCACACAATAACGATTATTAATTGAGTTGAAATGCATATCTGTGCTTTCTCAAATTGCAAAACAGTATGTTAAAATTATATGGTTAAAAACAACAACAGCAAAAACAAACCTATAAAAACACTAGATTTTTATTAGCTAGACAAGATAATTTGCTTCTGACCACCCCACCCCCACAAGACCCACCCTTAAGTCATTGGTTATAGGCCTATTTTTCAACGTGTTTTCATTTTGTGTAAAATTTTACATTGAACAAAATTTTACATTGATCTGATCAAATTACTGTAAACATTATCTTAATATCCATTTAGAAGATTTTGATCATTAATATTTTACAGCTTTTGAGAAATACATGTATATAGAAAATAGGAAAATCACTGAATTGCTTTTCATTACTACTTAAAGTAGGCCTACCTAGCAAGGATCAAATAATGTAAATTAATTATATTTAGATTTCTCAGTTCCTCAATTAAAAAAAAAATCAGTTATCCAGAACCAATTAATCTAATGCTTATAGAATAAATAATTTGATTTTGAAATTATAGAAAATTAAATATTTTGTGCCTCTTTGCAAAGCAACAAAGCTGATGTAAAACATTTGTAAAATAACAATCATCAGAATTAAGTTTTTACTTGGTCATGCAGGGTACATATACCTTTGCTGAACTCCACAAGGAGGTCTATTTATAATACTTGACCCACATAGACAACAATCAACTTTGGGTATATTCGAATAGCTCAGGTGTAAACTAGTTTTTGACAGGTGACCAAGCACTTTTTGGTGTGCTTCTTTTATCAGGAATGATTTAGCAGTTTGTTGTGCTTTTAATACTGGAATCCTTTTTTGCAAAATCATTTTCCATACAGTATGAGTGACAGAATGATGCATCCAGATTTTCTCCAACTTCAAGACATTGTTTTCCCAGCAACTGTGACCCTCATCAGTGGGCTTCAGTTAGGTAAGTGAAATCAAAGTATTCATACAGAACTATATCACACAGTACAAATCATATTCTGTCTTGAATATGTGCTGTGGACCAGGCCTCACACTTGTAAAACAATTAGAGTCTGGACTCCAATCTCAAACTTTAACTCTAGACTTTGATTTTGAGCCTATAAAACTACTTAGAGTCTCAACTTAATAGTCTCATTTATATTTAACATAAGCAGCCTTTTTAAAAAAAAAAAAATTATATTGTCTGCATCATTAATAGAAATTATGTTGTTTTTATGCAAGACAAACATGCAAATTTTAATTCATGTGACCACTGACCAGAGCATACAATACATTTTTTATATATTATATGAAAACACTCAAACATTAAGTATTTAAAGAAACCACATGCAACTTTTATTACTTGCAAAAATATGTGTGTGTGCGTGCATGCGTGCATGCGTGCGTGCGTGCTCATGCATGTATGTGTGCAGGTTGGATTTTTAGTTTTTAACTCTTATAATTTAAGAAACAGTTTTTAAATTAAAGGTTGTTAACCAATCAAGTTACCTTAATTTATTGTAAGTCAAAATATAATGTTAAATTTGTTTTGGAAAATGCAAGTACAATTTAGAAATTTTTAATTCTACTAGTAAATGAATGTAAGTATTCAATTTAAAATATTTGTTCCAGTTCAAATGGCTCGCCGGGTTGGTAAACTAAGATTGAAGTTGAAGATTGAGTACCCAACTATGACCGGAGATCCTTTATTTGAACGAGTTTTGAGAGCACAGTAAGTGTATTTTAAATCTAAAATTGTAGTAATCTAGTAATGTCGTTCATAAATACAAACATTGAGAATAATATATGTACATGCATTTGTAAAGTTTACTATTGGTTATAATCTGGAAATGGGGCTCCATCGAATAATCGACCGGTCTCGGTGGCGTCGTGGTTAGGCCATCGGTCTACAGGCTGGTAGGTACTGGGTTCGGATCCCAGTCGAGGCATGGGGTTTTTAATCCAGATACCGACTCCAAACCCTGAGTGAGTGCTCCGCTTGCACCGACCAGTGATCCATAACTGGTTCAACAAAGGCCATGGTTTGTGCTATCCTGCCTGTGGGAAGCGCAAATAAAAGATCCCTTGCTGCTAATCGGAAAGAGTAGCCCATGTAGTGGTGACAGCGGGTTTCCTCTCAAAATCTGTGTGGTCCTTAACCATATGTCTGATGCCATATAACCGTAAATAAAATGTGTTGAATGTGTCGTCAAATAAAACATTTCTTTCCATCGAATAATCGGTTATACTAATTATTTGCATAAATTTGACATGCACAAGGGCTATGCAATTAAGCAGATTTGACTGATTATTATTTTTTATTTTTTATTCTTAATGTTTGTATTTATATATATGTGTGTGTGTGTGTGTGTGTGTGTGTGTGTGTGTAAATGTGTGCATGTGAATGTGTGTGTATCCGTTGGGTTCATGATAAAATGCTTTTGTTGCAGTAAGTACTAGTGCAGTTTATGTGATTGATGGGAGTATTTGTTTTATGGAACAACATATTTCTAGATCATTTTTGTTTCATACCCAGTTAGCATTTCATTACCATTGAGAATACTGTATATCTGGTGTCCTCTCTCCATTAAATTAGCATTTAATTCTGTCCCCATGCTACAATAATAATTTTCTTGTAAATCATATTTTACCCCTTCCAGCTCCATGTAATGTGAATCAAAGTTAAAAGTTTGTTTTGTTTAACAACTCCACTAGAGCACATTGATTTATTAATCATCGGCTATCAGATGTCAATCATTTGGTAATTTTCACATATAGTCAGAGCACTAGTTATGGCGCACTGGCTAGAATGAAAAATAGACCAATGAGCCCACTGACAGGAATCGATCCTAGACTGACTGTGCATCAAGCAAGTGTTTTACCACTAGGCTACACCTCGACCTGTAATGTAAATCAAGTGCACTGTCCAAAGTTTAGTTGTACTTAATGATATTGCGACACATCTTGTGATATTTCAATGCCTGTAGATGCAATAATTTTTCATTCCTTTCACTGTTATATTATTAATACTAAAAACTCCTCTTACATAGTGAGTTTGTCATGTGAAATACCTCAAATGTGTTATTCTTTGTCATAAACACCTCCATCCTCTTAAAACTTTCAGACATACTCTGCCACCCGATCCATCGCTGCCTAAATTTTTAAAAAGAACTTATTGTTAAATCGTAAATTTTATGTAACCTCACTTGTGTTTCAGACAAAACTCCTTTGAATTCCACCCAATATTTCTGAGTAGCTTGTGGATGTCATCACTGTTCTTTCATCAAGGTAAGATTGTGTAATAATACATAATACATTTTTCAAATTTCAAATCAGTGCTCCATACAACATACCGGTATATAATTATACCTCACATACAAAACAGATTATATACAGTAGCTTGTGCCAGCAATTTACACATACAGAGTACACTCTTGTACCCTGCAGGTTTGAGCTTGCTTCAGTTCTTCTTTTCACTGAATATGCTGTAGAGCGAAGCTATATAAACCTAACCCTTAATATAATATCAAAATAGCTTCATACATGTATGTATATCCAGTAATAGGTCAAGAGATTTACATGCATAGAATCATAATTTTATTTCAGTACCAATTTATGACAAATAAAAATTAACTGTAGTCTGTTTATGGGTACACTTGAAATATATCAGAAAATAAAAATGCAGTCTGTTTATAGCTGGCCTGAAATTTTTTGCATTGTTTTTAAGATGACTTCATTTAATTGTGTGTTTCCCATTTAAATTTTGTTTAACATGGATTGGATGTGGAGGGAAACTATTTCTGTACTTAAGAAAAATAATCAAGTACTCATGTCAACAAATGTCAAATAGTTAATTTCTTGGATTTTCAGCCAAATGAATCAGTTACATACAAAAGACTTGTCTTTAGGGTAAAATGCATGTACTTATTATCTTGAATTATGAGTTTTGAGGAACACGTTTCTTGTTCTTGTGGCAGTTTGATGATCAGCAGGACAACAATTACTACCAAATGTTAAAAAGCAATCTCAGCTTTGTTTTGCCCTTCTTTTTTTTTTTTTTTTTTTTTTTTTTTTTTTAGAAAAGCGAGTTTGCTGTTATTGTAACATAACATATTCCCAACTACCTGAGCCATTTTAAAACTGAAATTACATATTAAGTACATTTTCTTGTTTATAATATCAGTGTCTCCATATTCAGTATATTTCTGGTTGTTCTAATGTTTGTACTAGCTCAAACAGGATGTTACCCTCCAGTAATATTGTACCGTTATGTATGAAAAATATGTATTAGGAAATAAAATGAACTTTAAACTACTAAAACATTAGGATGACAAGAAACACCTTAAACATATTGGCACCGGCCTCGGTGGTGTCGTGGTTAAGCCATCGGACATAAGGCTGGTAGGTACAGAGTTCGCAACCTGACACCGGCTCCCACCCTGAGCGAGTTTTAACGACTCAATGGATAGGTGTAACACCATTACACCCTCTTCTCTCTCACTAACAATTAACAACTAACCCACTGTCCTGGACAGACAGCCCAGATAGCTGACATGTGTGCCAAGGACAGCATGCTTGAACCTTAATTGGATATAAGCATGAAAATAAGTTCAAATGAAATGAAACATATTGGCACTGATTTTCTAAATAAGAAACAGTAATTTTAGTCCTTAAAAAGATTGTATTTTAATGAGTCAAAAATATCTGAACAAAGCAGAACAGAACAATCTCTTAACATATGGTCTGTTTTCAGCTCAAACTGAGAATGTCACATTACATGTACTAAGGTCGATGACAGTCACATTTAGCACCCTGGTTTTAGCGTTGTACACAGTAAATATAACATATCTTTTTGTAATTTCACTTCAAATCCCTATTTTGTAAATGGTACATTAGTACACAGTCAGATATATTACTATTAGTAATTTTCAAATAAAAAGTTATCAACAGCAATTTTGTATTAGAATTTTCCCAGCGTTCTGAAAACAGAAATATCATGCACCCAGTTTACTGTTATTATAAGAAGATGCAAAGCGATATGATTAAAATAAAAACTGGTCTACTTACCTTAATCCCTGTCAAACTAGTTTCGAGTTCTATATTGAGAAGACAACACCATTTTCATGTCAGGATATTTTAATTTTGTAATAATTTTAGATAAAATATTAAGTTTATGTTTTAATAAATGAAAGAAATAAAAAGTACCATTTGTCAGATATATCATATCAAAATATTATCATATTTTGTGTACAAACCCAAAACAAGGGTGCAAAAAGTGATTGTTATTAACCTAAACTTTTTTGTTGTTGTTTTAAATGCCTGTATAATGTAAATATTCAATCTTAAATGGATTGTCCTGAATTTGCTGTCATGGCAACATGTTACTGGTTATTAGAACCTTGTTAATGAGTAAAATTACATCTCCAATATATATTCAATGTTTCTGGTCATACTAATGTTTGTAATAACTCAAACTGGATGTTATCAACCAATAATTTCATACAGACGAGAAATGTTATAATTAGAAAATAAAATGTTTGAGCTCTTAAAAACAATATTAGAAAATAAAATGTTTGAGCTCTTAAAAACAATCAGAAACATTGAACACACACACACACACACACACATGCATGTACACACACCCCACACACACACGCACACACATACACACACGCATGCGCACACACACATGCACACACACACATGCACGCACACACACACACACACACGCATGCACACACACATACACACACACAGACACACACACACACATACACACACACACACATGCACACACACACATACACACGTACATGCACACACACACACACACACACACCTGCACACACACACACACACACACACACACACACACCCTGATATTTAAAAAACCCAAAAATATTTAATAAGAGATATAGTGGTTAGAAGCATCTTAATAGTGGCAGCAAATTCAGGACTATCTCTTTCAGGAGAAGACATTTTACCTCTTAAAGTGCTGTGTAATGGTGAGTTAAAACCTGTCCCTCTTTTTTTGTATTATAGTGCCTTCATCTCTAATGGGTATTGTTTACATTTATTCAAGACAGAAATACATCGAGGGATATAGCAAGGATGCAGAATCAAGGTATGATTGGTAAAACTATGGTTTACACTAAAAACATGTTTTTTATTCAGTTTCAGAAATTTGTAGTATTCTATTGAAATATTAGTGAAAAATCAGTAATTATATACTGGTATAAACTTTGATCACATGACTTAGTAAATGTTTACAGGCCTTGGTGGCATCATGGTTAGGCCATCGGTCTATAGGCTGGCAGGTACTGGGTTCAAATCCCAGTCGAGGCATGGGATTATTAATCCAGATACCAACTCCAAACCCTGAGTGAGTGCTCCAAAAGGCTCAATGGGTAGGTGTAAACCACTTGCACCGACCAGTGATCCATAACTGGTTCAACAAAGGCCATGGTTTGTGCTATCCTGCCTGTGGGAAACGCAAATAAAAGATCCCTTGCTGCCTGTCGTAAAAGAGTAGTCTATGTGGCGACAGCGGGTTTCCTTTAAAAAAAAACTGTCAGAATGACCATATATTTGACGTCCAATAGCCGATGATAAGATAAAAAATCAATGTGCTCTAGTGGCGTTGTTAAATAAAACAAACTTTACTTTTTTTAGTAAATGTTTTCAAAGTCAGCTGGAAATGTTTAATTTAACAACTAATGGGGTGAGCCCAGATAATTAATCTATGTACTATATTCATGGAGATTTTGACTGGTTTTCATAATTTTCTATAACTATCTTAAAAATTGTATTACATAAACAAATTAATATAATTATTTAGGCATGTCTTCACAGTGGTTTCATAAATGTGGCAAAATACCAGCAACCGGATGGGTTAGTTATATAGCCTTTTACCCATGGAGGGTGAGGGGGTCCATTGCATTATCTTCAATTGGGTGTTTCCTCTCACTCTACCCAAACCCCAACTTCTGAAGCCAATGGGTTGTTTTTTAAAATATAGTTTACATAGCTGCATTCAGCTTGGGGCTAAATATGTAGTAATCAAATAACTTTGAAATATTTTAAACTAAATTAAAGCATGCTTACTCAAACTGATAAAACTCTGAATGTAATGTTATTTTGAATTTTTGTCTTAAGTACTTCCATTTTATGCTAACATATTTTTTTCAGGCTCCCAGGATTTAAGCTTGGTATGAAGAGCATGATGGTTATGTTAGCAATGTCTGTTGCTGGCATAGTAACCGTTACCACAAGAATGTACACTGGAGTTGACCTTGCCGAGAAAGCATCTGGATTCATTCAGAGAGCTCTGCCATGGCAGTAGAATCAGTGTTTATTTTATCACTGAACTTCAAAGAACAAAGAAATACAGTTGTATTGTTATTTAAAATTGTTACCTAGAACAGGGTTTAAAATTGTTACCAGGCTGTTCTTTTGCAATATAATAGTACTATTGTAAATCAGGAAATGTTAGCGAGCATAAAATATTAGCGATTTTAGCGAGGTCATACAAAATGATATTTAATGATGCTAAATTAAAAAATTTAAAAAGAAAGATTAAAACAAAAACAATTAACACAAATTTTAGGTCATGTAAATATTTATTGTCTACCAGTACATGTATATGCATTAATTAACAGTTCCAATTTACATGGAACTATACAAACTGAGAAAAATTAACCATCAGTATAGCCAGCAACAATAGTGAGTTGCATGCACATTACTGCAGTTTTCTACTCGATTTAAATTGTCTGTAAGCAGCTTCACTTTGATGTTTGAGGCATGTTAAAAACATTTCATCTAAATATTTCCCAACTTATACTCTTATTTTTATTTATTTATCTTTTTGTTTTTTCGTTGATGCTGATCTTGCTAAAGTTTTATGTCTCTGATATGTCGCTTATTTGGATTTTGCTAAATTTTAAGATTGTCAATATTTTATTATTTGCAGTATTACAAATAGAATGTAGCTGTAGTTTCCTTTAATAAAGTGGTCTTCCATCTGTTTGCATCATTTTCCATTGTATCATTTGTCATTAATTATGTGGTTGATGTTCAGACCTGTCAACCTTTAGTCAAGAGAAAGCAGGAGGTGTGTGTTGAAAAAGCAGGAGATTTTGTCAAAAAACTTATTTTTTAACTTCACACAATTTAACCCAAAATCGCAAGGTTGTTGTAAACATTATTACAATAAGTTATATGAACACTACATAATGTCATATATACTTGTTAACCTTAGATCTTGGCTTTAAAAAAAAAAAAAAAATTAATAAAAAAAAAAAAAGAAGATATGTGTGTATATATTTCTTTTTAAAGTTTAAATATTGTTATGATTTAATAAATGTTTTTTTAAAACATCTCTTTTATCCAAAAATGTTAAGAACATTAACAAGAAATTAAAAAAATTAATTAGTACATTTACAGCATTACACTTACAGGTTACGTTACATCATCATTTGTGGCTAGTGTACCCAAATTGAAGTACCCAAGACAAATTTAAATAAATCTTATAAATTAATATTCAGTTTTTACTATAATGAGGAACAGTGGCGTGGTACTTATTTAAAATCATTATAATGATGCAATAAACATTGTATTCCCATTAATCATAAGTAAAACCTCATTACGGACATTGTGTGAAATATACCGGAATTATACCCATTTTCGTGGATAACTTTATATCAAACACAACATTTATTAACTGTAAAAAAAAAATCTATTGAAGTATACCCTTGTTACCAACATTTTACTGCACAAACATACAAAATTAACTGACACAAGTATGTTTATATAGCTAATTGGTCTTTTCTTTGTCTTGCTGTGACATGTGATTTTAACATTGTGTGTATTGCTGTCAACTCTGGGCCAGAGTCTGGCACTTCAGATCTGTCATAGCTACTTCCTTTATGTTATTTTGGCAAAAGGGGATTGATATTTTTTTTTATGTCTACAAAAATGTCATTTAACAGGAGAAATTGTCTCCTGCACAGGTTGTCAGGAGATTTGATCAAATACCAGGAGACTCCTGCTGAATCCAGGAGGGTTGACAGGTCTGTTGATGTTCAGTGTCAGTGTGTTATTACTCATAGATGTACTCGTCATGTATACTGATTAGACTATAGTGATTTGATTTTCAATGGGGCAGGGCAATGCATTATTTCAGAGTTGGGGCAGTGCCCCCTTATCCCCTTCTCACCCTCACTTCAGACACCTTTAAAACTATAATAAATCATATAAATAGGTAAAACGTTTGAGGATCCTGTTTGAATCAAGCCTGCCCAGCAACAATGTACAAAAAAACAAACAACCCAAGGCACCATCTGTCGGTGAAATGACAGTGCCAATAGCACGTAGCACTTAGTTGGGGGAGGGGGGGGGAGGGGTGGTGGCAAAATTTTATTACTGTAATTGTGTATTCAGGGTGTCTTTAGTTTCATGCTTAATACATGTATTTACTTTTAGTATTGAACTTTTATTTGTACCAATTTAAATCTTGTGAATAAATAGTTTTTTTTATAGATTGTGTTCTTTATATATATATTTGGCACATTTATATATACTGGTATGTTTTAGTTTTTTTTTAACTGTTTGCATGCTGCCAGCAATAAATGCTGTCCAGAATTTGCTGCCTGGTGGAAGGTGTTTAAACTTTATATCGATGTCATTGTCCCCACTATCATACAATTAATTAAACTAACTGAAACTCTGACAATATTTGAGTTAAAATTATTATTATTATTTTTTTTTTTAATCGACACCACTAAAGCACATTGATTTATTCACCATCGACTATTAGACATCAAACATTTGGTAAATTTTACATATAATCTTAGAGATTAAACCTGCTACATTTTCCCATTAGTAGTAAGTTATCTTTTATATGCATCATCCCACTGATAGGATAGCACATACCATGGCCTTTGATACATACCAGTTGTGGTGCACTGGCTGGAATAGGAAATAGATGACAGCGCATAAGGCGGGTGCTTTACCACTGGGCTTTGAATATTTGAATAATTTTGGCAGGAGCAAAGGCTAAGGTGTCTGTCTCTCTTGTCTCTATTTACAGTACAGCAGTAAGGAAAGAGTTAAAAGTGTGTACATTTAATGGTTTTACCTGGAGTATAAATAATAAAACCAGCCTATCTGTGTGTCAAGTGCTCTGGATTTATGCAAACATCAATAAATCATTATTATACCTGTGCTAAAAATAGCATTCATAACGATCCTGCCAAGAAAACCTGTGAATGTATTTCTGAACAAATTGCTTTCATATTAATTTTTACAACACCCCATCAAAATATTTTATCAGGTATCTGATAGTTGGGACATCTAGCTACTATTGTTTTGCAGCAAGGGGTTTGTTACATGCACTTTTCCACAGATGAAAGCACAAGAAAGAAATGTCAGCACATTGTATAATCACTCCCATTATTTAATTAGGAGAGGAGTGTTTAAAGACACCTCATCACTTTGTTTAACCAGAAAAAAGAATTGTGTGTTAATCAGCAGCTAGTAGGCTAAATTGATTATAACATATGATCTACAGAGCAGAGTGTTACAGAAGATATCTACTACTGTTAAATGCTCAATGTGTCTTTTTGTATGCACTTTTCCACAGCTAACACTTAAATTATTATGACAGCGTAACTGCATATTTTCAACATGTCATATCACCAGCTATACATTCATGACCACCTGATTTGAGCAAGAGGGAAATAACTCACGCAAAACCCTGTTCTAGAGTGATTGATCATCAAGTCTTTCTACATACAGAGATCTAAGGAAATGGAGTAGCTAGGTTCAGTTGTACGGTATTTGCACCCTAGATGAGCCATCAGTTATAGCCACTTCACCCCCCCCCCCCCCCACCACACATGCACAAACAACCCAGTTTAAATTGGCTTTTAGCTCTAGTCCTTGTCAAATAAAATACTCTGTTGGCTATTATCAAGCAGTAAGAATTCTGGCTTCAGATCTCTGGCTTCTGATTTCTGGCATTTGATATAAAGGCAGTTTTGGTGGTAAAGTTCTCGCCTGATGCTTGGTCCATGATCAATTCCTATTAGTAGGCCCATTAGGCTATTTCATGTTACAGTCATTGCACTACGACTGGTATATCAAAGGCCATGGTATGTGCTATCCTGTCTGGGATTGTGCATATATAGTTGCTACTAATAGAAAAATATAGCGGGTTTCCTCTTTAAGAGTTGCTGTCCAAATAATAATAATAATAATAATAAAATTCTTTATTTTCAGAGGGTAAACACATTCAGTACAAGGTGACTGGTCTCCCATGAGGCCCTCTCTAATCTATACATGATATTATACATACATACATTCAAAGAAACAACATCAACATACATGTAATATGTATAGCATGAGGAACAATAGCACATATTATGAATATATAAATAATATTTAAATCAATTTGTTAAGAAACTTGAGTCAGTGATAACTCAATACATCATAATTATTTTAACAAACACAAAATCAACAACAAAGGTATATCTTAAAATTGATTATTATTTGAATAGTGCTTAAAATAACTGGATTTGATAAATGACTCAATAGCTGATGATGAATAAATTATTGTACTATAATGATGTTGTTAAACAAAACAAACTTTAACTCTTAACTTTTAATTTTGTTTAGGCTATGTTGCTAATACTTACAGACTAGTTTATTAAAAAAACTAGCTGTATTTGGTTTTGCATTAGTAGTGTACTTACATTGTACAGGCAAGATGGATGAGATTGCAGCTTTAACACTAGAACTAATTAAATTATATTGTCTGTTTCACCTAATGTTATTACCAGCCCAGAGGTCAGGTCAGGAGGATCAGAGAAGAAAGTTTAAAATTTGTTTTGTTTAATGACACCACTAGAGCATATCGGCTATTTGATGTCGGATATTTGGTAATTTTGATTAGTAGTTTTTAGAGGAAATCCACTACATGTTTCTATTAGCAGCAAAGGATATTTTATATGCACTTTCCCCAGACAGGACAGCACATATCACAGCCTTTGATGTACCAGCCACGGGGCACTGGTTGGGATGGGGGGAAACCCCAATCAGAGAATGGGTCCCCTGAGGTGGTTCAATACAATGACACAACAAACTCAAATAAGCCATGAGGTTGAAGAGAAACAAGAAATCTAAAACATTAATGGTAGGCCTTGTTCGTCTGGTTGAAACTTAAACTTACCTTATTGCTGTATTCCTTTTTCGACTTCTTTTTGCTTTTCTACTAATATTTAATGTCTATACCTTTCGAACTCATTATTTTAATTTATAATTACAAAAAAGAAACTTAAGTTTTACACAGCAACATTTTACAATATTAGAAGTGGATCAAACATACATAATAATATATGTACCTTTAAGAGGTCCTGACGTCACAGCCATGTGATCAGAGGAGCAATCCACATTTCTGTCGATTAAATATATCTCCATAAAATAAGATCTGAAACATGACATTCACTAATGCATTGAAACTAAAATCTAAAATGTTACTAATTTATGGCCAAAAATGTAAACTGTTCCGTGAGACCCTCGAACGGTTGAAAACAACGTGACCCGGAATTTAACTGTTTCGTGAGACCTCTGAAACAACTTGTCAGCGGTGTTTACTTGACTTCAGACACTTTCATCTGTTCATTTTCATTGGTTTTGTCAGCAAGTAATTTGCTGGATGTAATAAATTAGGTAAGAAGTATATAACAGGCATCCGTTGGCAATTTATGTGTAAGCCTGTAATAAATGGAAATTACAGGAAAAAAGCTCAAAACATTTGACGGTCACGTTCTCCAATTTTGGTTCCAAACCAAATATGTTCCGAGACATTTTGACCCGAACAAAATCCTTACAGAAGCGTCTTTAACATTCGGCTATTCTCTAACCCTATTGGGTGTATATAAGTGAGGTTAGGATTTGGGGACAAGACTTCCTTATTTTCCCCTGTAACAACTTTTACAAATACTTTTTTAAAGGTTGATGGCTGTCCATTTTTGCACTTGTTTTGGCTTCATACACAATAAATATAACATAATTTTACATCATATGATATTTTGTAAATATTACAGTTTTAATTTTTTTTTACAACCAAACACTGTCATGTGCATGAAAGTTGACAACTGTCTTTACACCCTTATTTTGGCTTTATATCTTGGACCTATCAAATTCCATCCTATTAACAGGAAAATGCTACTGCACATGCTCAATCCAACAATCAGATCAATTTAATGACATTGTTGGTCCAATACAGAGTAAAATAACAATAAAATGTTTGTAATTACTTACCTTTATTGTCAATGAATGTAAAATTCCTACCAGGAAATGAATATTTGTACTTTTTTAACACCATCGAAATCCATCTGATGAGAATGTCACAAATGTGGAAGGTATGGAAGACCACATCCAACATAAAACTGAGGTAACAACAACGCAACAGATTGTCAACGAAGCCAATGTAAATGAATTACGAAGATATATATACAAGTTTGTCAAGATTATAACACAATTCTTCTTCTTGTAATTGGCAGTGTGGGCAGAAAAACTTGGTGTGGCATCTCACAACATTTTGAGGAACTCAAAATTTCACATGAACCCAGTGACTACAGTTTACAATCTGGTCATCTGACATTTTTTTAACTGGACTGGTTCAATCACTATACATACACATTTTTCTGAATCGGCAAATTCAATGCCATCACTGTCACATGCCATATCCATACTTGTTTCTTTACAAGAGGGAAGGTTTATCTTGCTGGTACTTGGAACAGCATCACATACATCTTGTACAAGTTCTGGTTACTTACTTTGACAGGTGGATTAAATCATGGCAGCTTTTTCAATTTGTTAAATACTGGACTTTCACTAATAGCCTTCCCTCCTATTTTCAAGACAAGACGACACAGAAAGTTGGCCGCTGGTAGGGTCTCCATGAGTACTCGAGTACAGGTGTATTCCTGTCTTCTAGAAACTTGAAAGAGCAGTAGGATACACCTTGCGTACAAGTTCTCCCAGATCGTACTGATGGTCTGTGTGGCATTTGTCCTCATTAAAGCAGCGCATTCAGCGTATAGGACTATAGATGTCTTTTGAATGACCCAAAACATCCAACATCAAATGTCTGTGTTACATGAGTAATAGGAGGAAAAACACACAAAACAATCTTGTTTTCCCTGGCCCACTCTATTGTTCCAGTGTTGATGTAGCTTGCATGTCATTCATAAAGTTAATTCAGGCTATCTTTTAAAGAATCTGATCAGCCACCCTTCTGTGAGGTCCTTGTGTGGTAAAATTCATAAAAAGTGAGCATAATCTGTAGCTAAGTTCACGACTTCCACTCTCGAATAACCATATCCTAATGTAGCCAAGTAGGAAATGTGGCCAACTAATTTTTTTTTTTCATCATCATTTTTTGTGAACATTGGTTGCCGACCATCACCACTGTGTTCAGGATTTGACAGTTTTCCTTGCTTCCTGTCCTTCAGAGTTTGTTGTGGAATGAAATTGTATTTTTTTGATGCTTTATAAACTGTCATATAACCCTTGATAGCTTTCCCGGCTGTCAATAACTTGTCATGACTGTAGTTACCTGGGTTTTTTTTTTAATAACGTTTATTGGTGACTGAAATTTTGTTTGTTTTCTAAAAACAGTAAAAAAATCTACTAATGTTATGTTTCTAAATAAAAATTGTTTGATCTGACACAAATGGCCTTCTATACATTTTCCCCCTTTAACAGTGTCAGTCATGTGACTTGTAACTAAATATAGACAAAACTTGTTCAGACGACATTCGCTACTTCATTTATAAAGGTTTTAATATATTATAAACCATTGGATATTGGTCCTGTATGCAATAATTGAATTACTGCTACTGTACAACACTACAAGGCAGAGAAAAAAATTCTTACCTTTTTTTCCCTCACTTTCTATTTCGATGCTTGTTTATATAAATGTATGCACTGGCACCAAAATTCATGCTTGCGCAGTGTAAATAAAAATAATACGGAAGTGATATAGGACAGAATATGATGGGGGACAAAATTTGATAGTTTAGTATACTCGATACACTTCAAACTCTTGTTCGGTTTGTTTTCATGTGCACGGATCAGATTTGTTGTCGTCTGCTTGTCATTCATTTATGAGGTTTTTCTTCACAGTTCAGAAACATTTTCATAAACAAAAAAGTTCAGACAAATCAGAGTTGGGGAGTGAGTGTGGAGAAAAGGGTCTAGATTAGTGGGAGATATCTTACAATGGCAGCCGACACAATAGTTTGTTTACTACTTTATAAATTGATTATTGTTTCAGGTTCGTTGGCACGATGATGCGGCCATTAGCCTTGGATCTTCAGATCATGTTCACGCAGGCCTTCAAGTTGCATTTAACAACTATAGCATCACCAGTAGTCTGCAGAGGTAACACAACCTGTAGAATCTCTATTAATCATGGAACATTTTTGCTACACAATTTTTAAAGCAGAAAAGCAGACTCGAAGCAACCTGAAACGACCTACTGCCCACCTGTTGTGTACAAGTGTGTATGTCAAATCCATGTGTATTAAAACATTAACAGTAGTTGCTAATAATCTTTTAATTGACTAAAATATTGCTAAAACAAAATGTTCCCTGTCATTACACAGATAGTCTAATAGTAATATATGTATGTAGAGGGGTGTAATGTTGCTCAGTTTTAGAAGACTTAACTGAGATAAACGGATTGCAAGGTCAATGGCCTTTTGTAGACTTTGATTGTTTTCCCATAGGAACCTGTTCCCCATCAGACAAAGGCCGTGGTATGTGCTTTCCTGTCTATGGGAAAATGCATATAAAAGATCCCAGTGTTCTCGCTGCTCCAGTTAAGCGGGACTATTACATTTTGCCACCCTCCTTTCATGTTCTCCACCCTCCTTTATTTTTCTGCGCCCCTCTTTATTTTCCAGCACCCTACTATATTTTCCAGCACCTATCTCCGCTATTTCCAAATGCACACTTTTTTGCACACAAAAAACCCACAACGATCAGTCTGCCCACTGGACATCAAAGGAAACAAGCCGCGTTGTGTACGAAAAAGGAACTGACGAAACATTTACGATGGTTACCGTAACATTTTCATTTTGGGGGGATATCACCGCTTATAAAATCAACGGAAGTGGTAGTGTTTGGCATTAAAATCATTCATCTTGGGTCCCAAATAACAATATACACCGCCACTACAAAAACAAAACGAATATTTTATCACAGCGATCGATTCATTTGATGAAGATGGGAATAACAAAAAATGTTTTCAACATTAGGGATCACCCAAATGTCTTTTTTGTTTTTCGTATATCTTGAAATCTTTATTAAAATAATAATATTAAAACTTTGATTGGTTCAGCAAAACCGGAACTGCCAGTGAATATCAGACCAGTAACATCTTCGAGTCTGCTTGTATTTTATATAAACTTTTTGTAATCAAAATAAGGAGTATGTCTTTCCACATAGTCTATCAACACACAACAACATGGTAACCACCAAGCTCCCTCCCCTCCCCCCTTTTTTTTTTTTAAGGGTGTGGTGCTGCGTGGCCGCCCTCCTTTAATTTTCACCCAGCGAGAACACTGGATCCCTTGTTGCAGTAGAACAAAATTAGCGGGTTTTCTCTGATGACTACAAGTCATAATTACCAAATGTTTGACATCCAATAGCCGATGATTAATTCATCATTGTGGTCTAGTGGTGTCATTAAACAAAACAAACTTTAACTGTTCCCCATGTTGGTATGTTAAAGGTGATGGTATGTACTGTTCTGTGTGTGTGGGGAAAATATTCCTTGCTGCTTCAATGATAAAAGTAGCCAATGCAGTAGCAACAGATTTCTTTTTTTGTGTGTGTGTGTTTATTTTGACAAGGTGTCAAAATAAGTATAATATGTTAGATACCATATAGCCATAGTTAAATATGTGCTGAGGTGAATATAAATATTTGTTTCCTACCCGTTTAGAATATTTTAAATTTTTTCGATGGAAGGGGCATTTTTCTCCCATAATTTAGTAACGTTTGTATTATTTATTTATTTATCTATCTCCCATAATTTGGAGACAATTTTTTATTTTGTGCTAATGTCCCACTTCCCACCCCTTTCCTTTTCAGGCTAAATGACTGTCATGCATAAATCTAATCTTGGGAAGATATAGCATTTTCAACCAATAGATTCACAAAATTACAATTACTGTTATATAGTCGAAGCACAATAAATGATGCTAATAATAAAGAAATATTTACTTGTGTTCAAATATATATATAAAAACCCTTATTGTTTTGATTAATAAAGTATTTTAATTACCATATGGATTATTTGTAAGTGTAATAGCGAGTTTGACTGCACATGAAGTACTAGGGTATTTGTGTAATCTTTTGCATGACTTCTATTTTTTTATTTTTTTTTATTTCATATTCTTTTGACAAATTTGTATATATTTCCTTCCACTGGTTATCCTTGACTGTTATATTTACAGCTATGTAATATAGGTCGCCATGTATATTGTATGTATGTAGAAGAGGGCCTTGTAAATTGTCAAACTTGTGCCCGATTCTTTTGTTCTTTGTACAATAAAATATGTTTTCAATCAAAAAATGTGTACAAGATTCTGATGCCTGGTAAAAGTAGCCTATAAATGTGATGGCTGTATTCAGTGTGAAACTTAGTTTTTTCTTTGGTATTTTGCATAAAGTATAATGCATGTTTCTTCTATAGATTATTAAAGTATACAATGTACCTCTGCATTTTGGTATCCTGGTTTTGGCCTTTAGAAAAACCCATGTGCCTGTATGTGTGTATCTTTAAATTACTCCACTGAGCTTTTGTCATTAATTCAGCACTTGTGAAAATAAAATTTATGTTTATTTTACTTTTCAGAATGTCAGAGACACTTTTCGTCACACAGACATGTTCAACGAATACAACATGTCTGGTCGAAGACTGTCAAAGCATGGGAACGCAAATTGAGCTCAGTGTCCAAAGAATCACCTCCAGTTGGTGATGCTGTCAAGACGAAAATGGCTGCTTCAGCCTCTGCTGGAACTCAACAGAAATCTACTGCTAGTCAGTCTCCAGTACCTCCATTTATTACCCCAGAAGCACCAGTCAGCTTGCCATTACCAACACCAGACGCAAAGGCGCAGAAAGTTCTCAAAGGTAAATAAATAAATTTATACATTTGCTTATTTTTGTAGGGTGGTGCTTTTAAGTCTTCTGAGGGGATAATAAGAAAAAAGATGTAAATAACTCTTTGTTGTAAAAAAAAAAATTCACAGAATAAAATCAACTATCTTGGATGGCATCCTGTAGTTTGTGTGACCACAAAAGACCCTATATTCCCAAAAAGCTACTGTAAATCAGCAGTTTTGTTTGGCTAAGATAAACTGAATTTGGTTGTACATTCCTGTTCAGCTTTAGCTCTACATTATATTTAAATATTGATGAAACAATTGCTGCTAACTATATAGTTCATACCGGCCTCGGTGGTGTCATGGTTAAGCCAACGGACATGAGGCTGGTAGGTACTGTATTCACAGCCTGGTACTGGCTCCAACCCAGAGCAAGTTTTAACGAGTCATTGGGTAGGTGTAAGACTTCTACACCCTCTTCTCTCTCACTAACCACTGACAACTAACCCACTGTCCTGGACAGATGGCCCAGATAGCTGATGAGGTGGGTGCCCAGGACAGTTTTCTTGAACCTTAATTCGACATAAGCACAAAAATAAGTTCAAATAAAATATATTTCATTTAAATTTCAGTATTTGCTAAAGGGCAGAACATTTTCAGGGAACATTTTGTTTTCAAAATCTTGATTAGCAATATTTCTAGTCAACTGAAAATGATTAGCAATTACTCTTTAATGTTTTATAGTTATTTATTGATCTCTAAAACTTTTATATTGAGTTGTGATGCGATACTGATCAAAATTTTCCCTGATTTTTTTTATCTGTTAACAAGTAAAATGTATTAGTAGAAAGAAAAACAAGATATATTTTGCATAACGGCAGTTGATGATATCAAACGATTTGAATTTATTAAAACTATAGGTTTTGTATTTTACCTTTGTAAATGGTGTTACAAGATGGAGAGGCATGACTTGGCCATATTTTGATTAAGCATTTTAATTTCAGTAACACCAAGACCAAGAAAACGTTCCTTGGATTACAGTTACACTGGTAATATCTACATTCTGCCCATACGAGCTATGAATGAATATCTTTTGAAACCAAGGTTTGCAAGTTTTAAGTTTTTTATAAAGATTTATAGATGACATTTTTATTTGTTGGTTTTCACTAAAGTTTTATACACGCTGTTAAAGACATGTGACTGCATGATACAGTAGACATGTGACTTAAGTTAAGTACTCTTCTTTTTTCTTTTTTTTCCAGTCACCTTGAGAAATGTCCGGTTTATCCTCGAAGGAGTCCTTATGAATATGGTCCTAAAATCACAATGTATTTACGTTCTGATGTAGAAGACATGTAAGTACTAATTACTTAGGTTTGTTACATGTCTGAATTTGGAGTGGTAACACAAACCAGTCAAGATAGTAGACGTCAATTTGAGATATATGTTTTTTTTTACAACAAGAGTATCGTTATTTACTTGTTTTTGCTTATTATCCCCTTGGGACAAGACATCAAGGGGATATTGATGCATGACACACTATATATCTTGCTATCTTGAATGAGTTTGCATTTCGCCTCTCCAGGTCATCATGGTCTGCAGGATAAAGATAATAACTAGTTAATGACATAGGATATCGTTTTTTTCCTGTTCAGGCCTAATAAGATGTTCTGCTCAGCGTTCCATGCAGAATGTCCCATCCTTACCTTCACAGGATAAAGCCGATATCCTATGTTTTTATAAAACTTCACATATAGCAAAAGGATCCTGAAACTGCAAAGGGATTTGCAGCATTTCAGGTAAAATTAAATTCAAATTTCCATGCACACATTTTAAGAATTCTGTTCCTTATTTTTCAGTATTTGTTGACTTTGTTGTGTTTCAGTGCAAAAATGTGTTGGGGGAGTTTAGAAAATTTAGCAAAGGAGAAACAAAGATTACTGGACCAAGAAAAGTTCTATGAAGGAAGATGTAGGTAATTCCTGTGGGCCATGCCATCCCAATAAAAAAAAAAAATTATCTTCTACAGTTTATCCCATCCTCCTATAAAACTGTTTATTTGTAAATAAGAAGAAAACTAAAAGTGTTTTGGAAATAACAAAAAACTACAATTTTTGTGTGCAATTTAATAAATAATCTGTTTAGAAATAAATAAAACTGTAATACATACCATAGTAAAAAAACGATGCTTATGGCATTATGACCACCATTTTGGTTTATGGACTGGTGTAGTTTTGATACGAGACAATTCTCTGTGATTAATTTCACTACAGAGGTGCAACAAGAAAATAATCAGTTATCTAAAGCAAGACTATAGGTTGTACTATACCAAACAAACTCCCATAGGCGACAATGTTAACGTTTGTGTTTAAAAAACAAACTATGACCCATAAATATCAGTACTACAACCCCTACCTCAAAGTATTAACTGAAGAAAATGGTACCTTTCATGGCTCATTTTTGATATAACCAGATTTATTTTACAATACAAAATTTGAGTGATTTTTTTTACATGTGTCCCATACATGTTTCTGGGACAAGACTACTTCACACAGTGGTACTAGATGAAATAAAATTGCATAAATCGTTTTGCCCAGATGAAACTAATTTTTTGTATAACCAACACACATTTATCACCAATCACAGGACTTGTGGTGTTAACTTCTCTATCAAAAGTTTGGTGCACCTTGAACTTTGACTCAGCTGGAAATTATTTGGTTTAGTACTACCTATACCAGTCCATAAACAAAAATGGCGGCCATAACGCTGTAAACGTCGATTTATTACTATTTCTAAATTGAATATTTTTTTAATTGCACCCAAAAATGTATGTTTTTTGTTATTTCCAAATCACTTTTACTTTTTTCTTATGTCAAACCAAGCCGAAATTATTTACAAAAAACATTTTAATAGGAGGATGGGACGGACTATAAGCTGTTTGCCAAATAATGTAACTTTTTGTTTTGGGGAGGAATGGGGGGGGGGTGGGGGTTGGATGGTGCCTTTAATAACAGTTTCCTCTGTTACACTAGTCATTAATATTTTGTTTTATTAAAACTATTAATGTTTTTCTAAAAACAATGGCATCGCTGATAGCTTGGCGTATTTTGTGTTGAATTACATTTAACTACCTCTTTAAGTTTTTGATAGACTTTGGATTACTATGCTATTTAATTCGTTCTAACATGGATCATTAAATTTCATCCGATACTTTATTTGCCAGACATTTTTCATTTGTATTTCTCTCCATGCCATAAAGTAATACATAAACAAGTCTTTTTTCTACATATAGTGCATTTGTTGACAGTGTTTCATCCTTTTTAACCTCATTTCATTTCTGGTTGTCTCAGTTTCCTAAATGACAATTGTGGATGATTACCAGTACTATCGTTACTTATTCGTTACTTGTTTTTGAGATCTGTTGTTGAGATTTATTTATATTTTTGCAGATGACATATTCCAGCTTCGTGCCATTATTGATCAACACAAGCATCGAGTACGCTTAAGGCAAACTGAATTCTCCACTGGTGATGATGATTCTAGTGCTACTACTGTAAGTGATATGTTATTCCTATTTTATTTGAAGCAATTTCATGATATATTTAGCATCTGATTTTATTGCAATCTGTTTAAAGATTATTTCTTAACAAGCAATAACCCATGTTGATAGTTGAAATGTGCTACATGTGAAAACAACTGATATTCTGTAAATCGTAAAATTTTAATTTCATTTTATTTAAGGTTTAATTAAAAACAAAAAATTAAAATGCATATGATGAACATCTGTGGATGCATCTATCAGCAACAATGAATATGTTTATGATAGACAAAACATGTAATTCTACAGAATTCTTTGGTGACTGTTTAGTTAATGTATTTATTTGTTTTTCAGCAAGAATCGTTTTGGGCTTCAGGGTCAAGTAAAGTTGTGGTGTCTGCAATTTTGATGTAAGCTGCTGTTATAGATGAGTTCTTTAAAGTAACACAAATCAGAATTCTAATTAATTATTAAACACAGTCATACTGTATTGTATGATTAGTGATATAAATACTGTAAACTATAAAAAAAGTTGTGCATATAAAGTTTGTGTCATTTGTATCCAACCTTGTCGCAAAATTTATCCATTAACATTGTTAGTTGTTCGGGCGGGACGTGGCCCAGTGGGAAAGTGCTCACTTGATGCACGGTCGGTCTGATATCGATCCCCATCGGTGGACCCATTGGGCTATTTCTTGTTTCAGCCAGTGCACCACAACTGGTATATCAAAGGCTGTGGTATGTGTTATCCAGTCTTTGGGATAGTGCATATAAAAGGTCAGTTGCTGCTAATGGAATAATGTAGCGGGTTTCTTCTCTAAGACTATATGTAAAATATACCAAATATTTGACATCCAATAGCCGATGATTAATAAATCAGTGTGCTCTAGTGATGTCATTGAACAAAACAAACAACTTATTTTGTCGGTTCATGAAATTTACATGTCGCAGACATGCGCTAAAGTGCATATTTGCGGGGAAAAGGAAGGAAGAAAATGGTTTATTTAATGACACACTCAACACATTTTATTTACGGTTATATGGTGTCGGATATATGGTTAAAACTACATTCCCTGGAATATTTTTATTATTTAAGCATATAGAACAGAAAATCCAATTATGTTTGGTGCATATATGACGCTGCACTCCGCATTGGTTTCACTATGCTGGCTTATCCAGGTCAAAAACAAAGCCATGATTTTGAAAGTGGAACACTTTTGACGGGCTCGTACCGATCTCGGTTTTCATTGGCTTATCACAAGTATAGAATTCCTCAACAAGAGATCACGTGAGATTTCTGCGCAATTTTTGAAAAAATGTAACCGTCTTTATTGAGGGGTCGTCTCATATCTCCAAAACATATTTATATCCATAGAGGTATGGTACAACGCCTTTCCAGGGGTCGGTGAGTGGGGGATTTGCCTTGAAATTTTTACAGTGGCCAGCTGTTAGCATATGCGTTACATGTAAGGGGTGTTACTAATTACGTAACTCTCTAGGGGTAGAGGAAGAGGGTACTGTGTTCGATTTACGTAACATTTTTCAAGACTATGTTATTTTTATTCATTACTTAGACCTGTTTTTTGGAAATGCGCGGTCAGTCTAGGATTGATCCCCATCGGCGGGTATACAAAAAGACCATGGTATGTGATATCCTGTCTGTGGGATGGTACATATAAACAATCCCTTGCTAAAAAAAATGTAGCGGATTTCCAAGGCGCGTGTGCAGGGATTTCAGTGGGGTTGGGGTTATAGACTGTGTTATGTGAAGTTTATATGGGGCCATGCTCCCCCCAAAAGTACATTTCAATTTTTTTTAAGCTTGGGCAAGTAAGGGTTTCAACCTCCAATACCCTCCCCTTGCACATGCACCCGATTCCTCTCTAAGATTATATGTCAAAATTACCAAATGTTAGACATCCAACAGCAGGTGGAAGGAAGGGATGTTTTATTTAATGACGCACTCAACACATTTTATTTACGGTTGTATGGGGTCGGATGATTATTAAATCAATATGCTTTATCTTTGATGTCATTAAACACACACCCCACCCCCAACTTTACCCTTTCCAAACGAAATAATATTTATTTGAATTTGTCGATTTTAACACGTAAAATTAAGAAGTGAAAACGTTCATTGTCTACTTTAGTATATTTTATTAAAAAAATATATACATGATTAATGTGTTACTAGTATACAAACTAAACTTTGAAAGTTCTACTAACACTTTATAAAATATCAATTCTGAAATAGGAAGGTACGACTGTCGATAATACGTTGTCAAGATCAAACCGGTTTTAACTAAAGACTCTAGTACCGTATCCTCAACCGAACGTTCTTCGTTCAGCACAAGATTTCTCTCTTAATTTTTTTAGACGAACCCTACAATTTGAAATCGGCAAACGCACGTGTTAACTGAAACTGACAACAGGCTGTCGTTTGTGCTTTGCCGAGCTATGGCGGCACAGGTGACGAATCAAGCGTATACGTTTGACGATATTCGTTCTTGCAAACACACACAACTTTTTTTAAAGTGCATTTGAGCTTGTATTTCACATTTGTACGTGATGTTATAATATGGTAACCAGAGAATGTAACTTTAAGGACCACATACATATTGAAAGAGGAAATCCACTGTCGCCACTTCATGGGATACCCTTTTTCAGTTAGCAGCAAGGGATCTTTTATATGCACCATTCCATAGACAAGATAACACATACCATGGCCTTTCAAGTACCATTCGCGGTAACACTGGCTGGAATGAGAAATAGCCCAATGGGCCCACTGATGGGGATTGATCCCAAACCGACGGCCCATCAAGCGAGCACTTTACCACTGAGCTACGTCTGGCCTTCTATTCGTGGGAAAAAACATAATGCTTAGTTTTCATCCAGAAGTAAATGTTGTCCACCTCAACCAGTGTCCCATGCCCATACATCAATGGTCATGATATTTGCTGTTCTGTATATATGGCAAAGTTCATGTAAAAGATTATTTTTGGTTGGAGTAGCTTCTGTTGCAGCAGTGGGTTTCCTCTCACCTAAGTGAAGTAGATATCAAATAGTGTACTTTAATGTATCATTTAGCAAGCATAACTTTTTTCTTTGGTATACACCCAGGGCTTTTAGACTACATCAAAGTCGAAGCGATAAACTTTGTGCCCAAAGTTTATATGTCCAAAATAATCACCCCCACATTAAGTACAAACACGCTGACCTCAAATTAATCACCCCCACATTAAGTACAAACACGCTGACCTCAAAATAATCACCCCCACATTAAGTACAAACACGCTGACCTCAAAATATTCACCCCCACATTAAGTACAAACACGCTGACCTCAAAATATTCACCCCCACATTAAGTACAAACACGCTGACCTCAAAATAATCACCCCCACATTAAGTACAAACACGCTGACCTCAAAATATTCACCCCCATATTAAGTACAAACACGCTGACCTCAAAATAATCACCCCCATATTAAGTACAAACACGCTGACCTCAAAATATTTCACCTCAAAACCACTGAAACGTTAAATTTACTTTCATTAAAATAACTTGAAATACATTTCTGAATATTGAAAACACTGCAGCAGCTAAAACAACCTTCCTGCTCACAGAATTGACAAACGTCCCTTCTGTGCCAGAATCAGTGAGATCTTAAGCTGTGATACCAGTATTTTTGTCTGATTCTGGTGTTACTATTATTAAATATTTTCCTCTTTGTTTTCGTGAATGTTAGTGTTGTTTACAATGCAGTAAAATGAATTGGTGAACAACACCAGACAAGATTGTGAGAAAAATGGTTCTCTGTTTTTACATTATTAATATATTGAAAATTGTTTCGAACGTTAATTTTCTTGTTTTACTTTTCTGTTCATATCTCAGAAATGGCTTGAACAGTTTGATAAAGGGTCTTGCGTGGACGTACACTGGCTCTCACAGCATGTTCTCAGAGTTCATCCACTCCATAGCCGATACACTTAACCAGGTGAGCTTTTCTCAAGTGGGGGTGGGTTTTAGCTCAGTCTGTTGAGTGCTCACCTGAGGTGCTTGCGTTGCAGGTTTGAACCACTTCAGTGGATCCATTCAACTAATTGGATCAAGTGATCACTGTATTCTCAAATGTCCCCGTAAATTAGAGGAGCTCCCCTCAATTGTTCTTGATTCTTAATTAATCTGCTCCATTAGGCCCAAAACACCAAAACTGGGTTTGGTGAGTATGGCAAAGACACCATATCCAGTGTATTTTGATGTCTGAATCTGTAATATATATTAATGAGTTCATATCTTTAAATAAATTTACTTTATAAACACCAAAAATAAGTATGACAAATCAACATTGAGTAATGAATAACTTTCCTGTTGTTTATTAGAAAAATTAAAGAGGTAGGTTCGAATATTGTGCATCTGAAAATATAGCGTATGATCTATGTCGTCTGTTGCCAAATCTGTAGTTAACGCCAGTATAGATGCGGTGTTTTGACACATTCGACTTGGTGCATTTCATTTTCAACTGGTACACCAGACCCAGACACAGATCCGGTGTGTTTTGGGCCTTAGTCTTGTCAACTTCTGATTCCTGCAATAATAAATAAATGTTATGAATATCTTCTTCTGTTTTCATGATTAAGGACAAAATTCAAACTTGTAACAATTTACTGAATGATATTTAACAAATATTTTAACATTAATGTTTACATTTCCATTTACTTCTCAAAGTCTCAAAGCTTTGCCAGTTTTCATACAAATACCTAATCTAACAATTTGCTTGGTGTTCCATTCATGTTCTTTCATGAGATCACTAAACTTACAAAAGAACAATTTGAAACATTGAAGTATTTTGCTTGCAGATTATCCTTGGAATTGGTTTGTATCATTCCATGCAGAAGCCAGACTCTCATCATCCGTAAGTACGACACTGCGAAAGGCTTCACAATTCTGCAATGTTAGACTTTTGTGGTCAGCGTTGTATATTTCATACAGGGCTAGCTCTGGGTGAGCCAAAAAAAATCGCCAAATTGTCTATTAACTTCAAAAATTGTAGAAATAACAGTTATTTGGAAAACATTTTCAATCATTACATGAAAGTATTTCGCCAAATTAAAATCAAACTCGCCAACTGCTTTCAAAATGCACAGTTGGCGAATTTGCTGAGTGCCAGTGCTAGCCCTGTCATATATAACTTGCATGTGTTTTGTTCAGCTCACCTTGCTCAGCAAAACATATTTTATACTGAAAGCAGTCCATATGGACTATTTATATTTTGTTTATCAAATGAAACTTTTTAACCAGTGTCATAGTCATGTTGTTATTTTTTTTGTTTTATTCAAACACTTACGATCCTATACTATTGAACATTGCAAATGTTTTTATTACACATTAAATATCCAGTTGACAACAAATTTCACTGTTTGTTTTTAAAAATTGTTAACTATCCAAAATGTAATGAGGTCTGTTTAGATTTAGATTTTGTCATCTTTATTATTTATATTATTTGTTTCTTTTTAAGATCATATTCATAGCAAATTTAGATTATTTTGTAAATACAGCTTTACTTCATGATATGCATGATATACATAAAAGTACATGATATAAATGTATGTTCTTTTAATAAATTAGTTAAAACATATTTTGTATTTAAATGTTTTGCTAAACACTGTGGGCCGAATTTACAAAGCCTGTTTTTGACTTACACACATGTAACTACATACATTTACAATGTTTAAACACCTGCATTTTAAAAAAAAGGGCTTCATAAATTCGACCCTGCATGTCTTTGCTTTTAATTATAGATATGGCTACATGAATCTTCGCCATATTTCTTCGTTAATCAGCGGCGTTGGGATATTTTGTCTTGGTACTGGCCTCTCTGTTTACCATGGAATTCAGGGCTTTATTCACCCAGAGCCCTTAGGATCCTTAACATGGGTAAGATGTTTGCAGTCATCAGTTTGTACATTTCTTGTGCTTGTAATTATGTCTTGTGTGCTTTCTAACTCAATTTTTATCTCTCCTCTATGGATTTTGAAAGTAAAATGTAGATTTTATTTTTCTCACAACAGTAATGTCAGCAACCTTGCATTTAGCTCTACATTAAATTTGCACCTCGAGCTTTATCACAAACTTATCACAAATTTAATTTATCACAGACTAAAGTAGTGTCGGAAATAGAATAAAACTGATTTTCATTGATTGTCTTTCATATTAACCTTCTGACTTACTGCAGGCGAGATATGTAGCCCGATGTCACGTCAGTCGACATACTGTATACTGTATTCATATTTCCCACCCTTTTGCACACGGCACTCACCGGAAATGGAAATATAATAAAAGAAAAAAGATTTCTTTTCAAAATGGTGTCTTTTATTTTGATTTTTTCAATTGAAAATACCTTGAAATTTTTAGTTCAAAAAGTGGTTTTCGGCAAGTTTTTTTGCTTGACAACAATGGCGGCACATCGTGGTCATTTTCAGGGATCAATAGCTGATAGTGACAGCTAATTTAATAATAAATTTGATTGTTTTACCAACAACGAAAGTCACAAAATATTGCAATATGAAACGTAGTTCGGGTGTTTTAATACTAAGGCCAGAAAACTATTGTTATAGGGAATAATTGACATAAATACGAGACAGCTGGCCACAAATGCCCGTAAGTAAACACAACTTTTTTGATGTTTTGCCTAATTTTAATCGGCATTAACTGATCTAAAAATCATAAAAATTACTAAAAGCCACGAAAATAATACTTGCAATTCACATATGAACTTTATTTAAGTGAATATATGTCAGTAAAAATTATAAACTCAACGTGGTTTTTGTCAAATATTAATCCAGTAGTCTAAAGGTTAAACTGACAAGTAAATATTTTGTAAATATCTATTTAATGATACTCTACCTAATTTAGCATTTACTTGTTTGGGTTCTTATTGATGTACAAGGTGGTGTTTCCTCTTGGAAATTAAAATAAAGATGTCAGTAAACAGGTGATCTGTGCTCTTTATTGGAACAGACAGAGTTTAGATCAATGACACTTGGGTCATAGTTGCATATGCAGTTGTTAATCTCATTGCATGTTTATAAATGTAAATAGAACTAGATTAATCCAGAATTTTGCATCACAGCCATTTTTTATTTTGTGTTTTAACTTTAAGTTGACAGATTGACAACAAACACCAGTGCCTGGTAGATAACTAAGGCAAGACATTTAACTTTAATAAATCCTTGAGTTTATACTTGCAGGCTATAGCTACCTTGATGGGATCATTGGTGTCTGAAGGAGGTAAATTATCAATGGTAGTGCTGAATAATAATGCATTTTGTCAGTTTCAAATAATACGACACCACTAGAGCACATTAATATATTAATCATCGTCTTTAATGCAGCATTTTTTTTTCTCATCAGCAAATACCAATTGGTCAATCTGTTTTCATAATCTTCAAGCTGTTGTTAAAATGTATTTTTTGATGCTAATGCCTTTTGATTTTGTTAGCAGCAAAGATATATTTCAGTGAATTGTGAAAAGTATTAAATGGCAGCAAAAGAATTACAGTTGTAATAATAGTTTCTCTAAGCTGGCCATATGTGGTGATGCTGACAAAATTTGTTTTGAAAAATAATTATATTGTGCAAATATATTTTCAGAAATTAAGAAAAATATATGTAATTGCATATGTTATAAGTGAACTGAATTATCAGGTTAATTTAATTATTTTTCAGCAACATTGATAATAGCTGTAAATCAAGTTAGAAAATGTTCTCGTGCAAAGAAAATTAGATTTTGGGAGTATGGTAAGATCTCTTATAACTTGTACATAATAAGTATCTTTTAACCTTCTGAAAACTGAATTAATTTTTTACAAAAAAACATGTTGAGGGGGTACAAATTTATAACTCTTACTCACATATTTTCATTTAAAAGTTTTATAAATCCATAAAATAATATTCATATTTGAATCGGTAAGTATTATTTTCGTGGGTTTTTATAATTTTTCTAATATTTTAGATCAGTTAATGATGATTAAAATTAGGTAATTTTTTTTTTGATAAGAGCATTTACTTACATGCATTTGTCACCAAATGTCCAGTATTTATGTTCATTATTCCTAATAATTGTGTTTTTCTGACCAGAATTAGTTTTGAAAATGAACTGTCCCAATATTTTGTGATTTTCGTTGTTGATAAAACGGATATCAACTCCTGAAAATTACTGTTGCAGTTGTTGACAAGCAAAAATACTTGCCAAAAATTACTTTTTCAACTAAAAATTTCCAGGTATATCTCACGCAAAAACATAAATTATCAAGATTAGTCTAGATCAGTGTTATTCCCTTATTATTTCTGTTAGTGCCATGTGCAAAATGGTGGGTAAATATGAATGAGTGAATGTACTGTATGCGGTATACAGTGTGTTGGCTTGTGTGACCTTGGGCGAGTAATCTCACCTGCAGTAGTCTGAAGGTTAAAGTATTGTACAATTGCGATGTCACATATTTGTTTCATGAGTGCTTTACAGTCTAAAAACTTTAATCAGTATTCTTAACCAGGTCGGTCACTTAGTCTTATTTTGATGATAATATGCAATTATTTAGTGTGTGTCCAGTATACTTATGTAATGTAATTTACACATGGTAATTAGTTGTAACCTGTTTACAACTGAGAATTTGTGCCTGTTTTTAGTTCCTCATGGTTGGTATTACAAAAGGTTTTGTGCATCTACGAAAATATGTTTCTAAAAGGTTTCTTGCTGCTAATTGTTAAAAGTAGGTTATGTTGCAAAAGCAGATTTCTGTCTTATCTGTTACAATTACAAAATGATTGGAAAAAGAATGTGAAGGGAGATATTTTAAGCAAGCATTCGTTTTGTGTTTTAGTGGTGCGAGGGAATGACCCCAATGTGAGTGTTGTGCTGCTTGAAGACATGGCGGCAGTCACTGGGGTAATAATAGCGGCCACATGTTTGGGAGTCAGCCATTACACCAGAAGTCCATTTGCAGATTCCCTTGGTTCCATCATGATTGGAGGCTTGCTTGGTGTTGTCGCAACTTTCATCATTACTACAAACACTCAAGCACTTGTTGGAAGGTACGACATTGTGGATATTCATTTGTTGGATATTTTTTGGAAATAAAATGCATAATAACATTTGCATAGTATGAAATAGGTTTTAAAAAACAGTGTGTTCATTATAGAGGTACTTTTTGTCATTGTTTCCAAATAATCGGACATTGTGAGAAGTCAAATGATGTATTATAAATGTTTTTTTGTTTATTTTTCAGATCTATCCCTGAAGATGTACAGAATCTAATCAGTCATGATCTAGAACGAGATAGAATGATTAGGTGAATATTATTTGTCCTCTACCAGTACAACTGGAGGCAGCTATAGGTTTCATCTCCGTCCGTCTGTCGTACATATTGTTTTCCGAATGGGTTTTTTAGAATGCCTTGAGATATTGAGCTGGAATTTTGTGTATAGCTTTATCATATACTGTTACAGATCTAGTTTTACTTTCATGGTGATTTATCAACTTTTTACAGAGTTATGGCCCTTGAACATAGGAGATATGAAAATTTGTTTTCCATACTTCTTTATCAGAAGGCATTCAGATATTGAGCTAAAATTTTGTGTATAGCTTTATCATGGACTGTTACAGATCAAATTTGACTTTTATGTTGACTTACCCATTTTTGACAGAGTTATGGACCTTGAATTAGGAGATATGAAAAATTAGTTTTCTTAACTTTTGTTTTACAATGCCTGAAGATACTGAGGTGAAATTTTGTATATAGCTTTATCATGTACTGATAATGATCAAGTTTAAGTTTCACAGAGGTTTGGCCCTTGAATTTAGGAGATATGAAAAATTGTTCGGTCAGGTAGGGGACGTGTATTGCTTTAGCAGTACTCTCGAAATGCTAGTTTATAGTTGGTTTTATTTACAAAGAGAGAGTAAGGGGAGGGAGAAAGGCTAGAGAAAGGGCAAGAGGAAAAGTGAGAGGGATAATGAGAGAGACAGAATATTGAGCGAGTTTGTGCATGTGTTTACATTTGTGTAGATGTATGCCAAACACTTCAGCTCTAACCTTTCCATGAACTGAACTCAAACCTTTTACCACAAGATCTTCAAACAAAGGATTGCTTTTCATGTCACTAACCAGATAATTTTTCCTAAACCATTTATCAGATTAAAATCAAATCTTGAAACTATCCTTAAATGCAAATACATTCTGAAATCACTTTCAGTGAAAGTTTTTGGTAAATGATCTTTGAATCTTATTACTGATACTTAAAAAGAATTTGACTGTTCTTGGTTCAAACAGGTCACTACACGATGTGAAAGCCACAGAGATGGGAGGACAAGTGAGATTTAAAGCAGAAGTTGACTTTGATGGAAAGGAGATAACTAGAGCTTATCTGTACAAGTTGGACATGGAACAGCTTCTGGCAGTAAGATATTAGGCGAATTGTCCCCTTTTCCTTTACATTGTGTAATATTATTTCAATTCACCTTTTACTGTTTATGTCTTGTCCAACAAAAACTTAGTTAATTTTTCTCAATACATGCTTTAAACTCTCTTACCAAATTGTTTTTGTATACCATTTTTTCTGTTACAATTAGCATCCACCTAATACCCATGATGTAGCCATTCACTGTATACTGCAGTCAGTCTAGGATTGATTCCTGTTGGTGGGGCTATTGGGCTATTTCTCATTCTAGCCAGTGCTCCACAACTGGTGTAACAAAGGCCGTGTTGTGTACTATTCTGTCTGTGAGATCCCTTGCTGCTTATCAAAAAGAGTAGCCCATAGCATGGCAGCAGTGGATTTCCTCTCTAATTTCCATTGTGGTTCTAAACTGCATGTCCGAGATCATATAACCACAATTGAAATGTGTTGTAAGCATCTGTTATGTGGTAACAGTCTTTGGGTCTCCCCCCCCCACCCCCCCCCCCCCCTCCCCCCCCCGCCCCCCCCCCCCCCCCCCCCCCTCCCCACTATATCCTGGCGTCATATGTTTTCGATACGATAAGCAAAAAATTAAAATATAATAAAAACAATACCTCGTACATACAATAATACTTTACCTTTCTCAAGTCACATTAGTTTATTGTGAAAAACAGTGATAATTTCCCATAAACGCCAAGTTTTCCTCCAAAAACACTAGCTGCTAAGTCGTACAGGTGTTGCCGCTATATTTTACCAAACGTCATATGTTTTCAATAGTTTCGATGGCTGTCTATTTTTGTCCTTGTTATGGTAGTGTAGGGTCTATACTCCATGCAATAATTTACATTAAAATCTTCCTTTGAAAATAAAATCATAAAATGTTTGTAACTCGTTAAAAATACTGAATAATTTTCAGACCAATAGACAGTGTTCACTGAAAACATATTTACATTAGGTTTTCGTGATAGGTTAATGTCTAATCATCTTGTTATACGTATCAACGGCACCAAAATTCAGATTGTGACCTTAAGTACTCTGACAGTGATACAGAACTATATATTTTCAAAAAATCTAATTCCACCAAACCACCTTTATTTGTAGTAAATGTAAATGCACATGTAAACATGCCCCCACCAGAATTACCGAAAAGAACTTTGCTGTGAATGACATAACCCAACCAGCCTTCCATAAATTTCATTGTTCAGTGTAATGATCACGTGTTATATCGTCTAACTTTGGCAGGTCAGATGTCAGTGTTGCAGACGATAACTTTGCAGGGATTTGTGATACCTGGATTTCACTATGTGAAGCATTTCATTAGTACCAAAATATTGCATTACGAAAAACTGATAACATGCACACTATTTATGGTATTATAATTAAAACATAAAGTTGGCAGCTTGACTTGAAGCATTTTTAATATTGTGAGGTAAAAGAGACTTCGTTGTTTATGTTTAGGCTGATAGTGACGTAATATCTCGCATAATCTCGCGATACATGCAGTTACAAACAAAGTATCGAAAACATATGTCGATCGAAATTGTATGACGGTACGATATACCACCCTACATACATGTATCTGTATTGTATATTAATCTGTTAACTTTTATGTGGACAATTCATCATACTTACCTCCAAGTGATACAGTTCCTGCTACCTTTATCTTGTTTGCTTTTTACTGTTGTGCTTTTTACTGTTGTGCTTTTACTCTTAAGTTTGCTCAAATTATGACTAAAAGATAAAGAGTAATGAAAAGATGTTGAAGCCTTTGTGACCTATGTTTTAGGAGATGCATGAACTGAAGAAAGCTGAAGATGTTGAGGCTTTTATGCTGCTTCATGGAGAAAGAATCATCGACATGCTGGGGGAAGAAGTAGACCGTATTGAAAAAATACTTAAGGTAATGTTCGTGTTTTTTGTTTTGTTTTGGTACAAGCAGAAAGCCTGTGCAGTTAGCTAATTGGGTAACAGGGGGCAGTTGCCATTCTGAGAAAAATTACCATAAAGTACACTTACTGCTTGCCTTATAACCTTTTATTTACTGCTACTCACCACCCCTCTAATTATATTAGGCTAGGTACGGCTCTGTTTTCAGTTAGATCAAAGAGTTGGGCTGGTGTAATATTTTATTAAAGTCACCAGAACAAACTCCCAATATTATGGTTTTGGCAACTTCTGTCACTGTCTGCCTGTGTTAACACATATCTTAATGTATAACTGGAAAGAAGAAACGCTCCATGTTAATTTTAATGAATTTAACCTTCTGACTACTGCAGGTGAGATATCTTGCCTGGCGTCTCGCTAGTTGACATACTGTATACAGTGTGTTCCTCAATTCATATTTCCCGCCGTTTTGCACACGACATTCACCAGAAATGATTTATTAACAGAAAATGGAAGACAACTCAACTTCCTGTGTCGTTAGATTTTCGTTTTTCAATGAAAAATAGCTTGGAATTTTGAATTGAAATAGTTGTTTTCGACAAGTATTTTCGCTTGACAACAATAGCGGCATGTCTCGGTAATTTTCAGGGATCGATAGCTGATTGTAACAGCTAATTTGATAATAAATTTGATTGTTTTACCAACAACGAAAATCACCAAATATTGATATATGAATCGGAGTTAGTTTTTAAAAAAACTAATTCTGGTCAGGAAGGCACTGTTATTGGGAATAATGGACATAAAAACTGGACAGCTGGCCACAAATGCCCATAAATAAACAACTTTTTAGATTTTTTGGCTAATTTTAATCAATATTAACTGATCTAAAATATAAAAATTTGAAAAATAGACAAAAATATACTTACCGATTCAAATATGAAATTTATTTTATGTATTTATGAAACATTTAAGTGAGTAAAAATTATAAAATTGTACTCACTCAACGTGGTTTTTGTCAAAAATTAATTCAGTAGTCTAAAGGTTAAAATCAAATGAACATCTAAAAACAGTTGTTTTTAACTGACGATAAAAAGAAAGTATACCAATTATTTTTATTATAAATAAACAATACACATTCATGGAAGGTTAGATAGGTTCCAGTATTGTTCGTTATAATGCAATCAATGACGAATAGTCGCACATTGCTGCGTTTGGGCGATGCCGCATGTGCAAAATGAGTTTATACATCAAATTTATACTGCACGAGAAACATGATACTCGTGCACATAAGGGTGTAAAAAAGGGTGCCATTGCTTAGAACATGCCTCAGTCAACAGTAAAATACCAGAGAACATGGCATGGCTAACTGCTGAAGAAAGAGAGAGAGCTATTGGTATGGTGCAGTTGGGTGCGAGTTATGCCCATGTGTCAAGAATCCTGAATTGCACAAAATTGACGATCGCCAGGTTGATACAGCATTACAGGGTGACTGGCAGGACTGCAGACAGACCATAAAGTGGAAGACCCCGCGTCACAACAGCCGAGGACGGCCATCTCCGCATCTTACACTTACATAACAGATTCCTCACTATGACGTCATCTGCAGCGACTGGCCTTGGACATGTCATCAGTCGTCACACTGTACGTCGTCGACTACGACAGCATGGTATCAGGGCCTATCGACCATTCAGAGGGATGACATTGACAAGGCAACATCGACTTCGACGTTTACGTTGGGCACGTCAGTTTCAACGTTGGCAACATCGGAACTGGCAACGTGTACTCTTTTTCTGATGAGAGCAGGTTCCAGTTATTCAGAACTGATGGCAGGACTCGGATATATCGACGTGCAGGAGAGAGAACAGCTCCGTGCTGTGTTCAGGAGACTGAACCGTTTGGTGGTGGATCTGTGATGGTTTGGGGCAGTATCTGTGGCCAACAGCGGACAGACCTTATTGTCATTGACGGAAATCTGTCTGACGTCGGGTCCATGCTTGCATACTTGCACATGGTGGACATACATGCTATTGAAACATGTTCTTTGTGGTCAGATTTATTCACCTTCGTTATGAGGTGGTCCTTTATGAAATTGCACATTTCACCCCTAGTGCTGTTGTGAACTGTGCTATTACTGTATAATACTTTATTTTCGCGTTTTTCGCGTGTGAATGAAATTCGTGAAAATATATTCCACGTGAAAAAAAACTTTTTATAAAGGCTGACAAAAAAAAAAAAAATGTAGTCTCGTTCAACTATACCACATTAGTTTCCGATGTACGAGGCTAGTAGTAACAAAGCGGTGCTCCCTCCTGTCACGGAACAAACCACAAAAGTTTCCGATGTACGAGGCTAGTAGTAACAAAGCGGTGCTCCCTCCTGTCACGGAACAAACCACAAAATACAAAAGCTGTTTAAAACTTTAAATCAAGAACACGATTGTAAGTACATACATTATAATAAAACAATACTAACACTAAAAAGCTTTATGCTGGTTTCCTTCGCATGTGCTAGTGATCAGTTCATCGGACAGAGTCTACACGTGTTCAATGACGGAAGTAAGCATGCATTATCACAGTATATTAAAAATGTGGAAGTGAAAAAATCCGGACTGGGCTATGTTCAGATGTTTCACAATTTTATTTTTATTTTTGGCCTGTTAGTCAGTCACAAACCGTTTTGAACTAGTATTGAACGCAAATAAATGTTTGCGAATTGACCCATTTTCATTAAATCGCGAAAATTTGATCCCGCGAAAATAAAGTATTCTACAGTATCATTTTATGGGTTTTATTGAGTATACTTGTGTTTATTTATCGCCAAATTATTATACTTTCAAAATATAACATTTGCATCAACTTGTATTTTGTGTTGTTTTTAATACTTGGAAAAAATAATTGGTATACTTTCTTTTGATCGTCAGTTTATATAGCACTTGAACAAAATGAGAAGGGGGATATTACATCAAACTCTCTAAAATGTTTTATCACTGGTATTGGTGTTATATTCATTTAATAATGTGTCTCGTTGGAGTCGATCAGTGTCTGCCTAATGCTCACCCAGAGATAGAAATTGATGTTCCTGCCCACTTTAGTATGTCTTGTTAGAACAATAGATTTCTCTCCTACTTTTTCAAATGGAGAGGCTGGTTCAATTAAAATCAAAATCAAATTAAAACCTGTCAAATTAGCAAATATATTATGCACTAATTATGATTTAATTAGAAACTCTAAAAATGCTAGAATTTAACCTTTAGTCTATTGAATTAATTTTTGCCAAAAACCACGTTTATAATTTTTATTCACATATGTTTTATCTTTTATGCTTAAATGTTTTATAAATACATAAAATAAAGTTCATATTTGAATCTGTAAGTATTTGTTTTGGGGTTTTTTTCTTCAGATTTTAAAATTTTAGATCAGTTAATGTTGATTAAAATTGGGCAAAAAATCGAAGTTGTGTTTACTTACAGGCAGTTGTGGTCAGCTGTCCAGTATTTATGTCCATTATTCCAAATAACAGTGGGGGTTTTTTTTACCAGAATTTTTTTAAACAAACTAAGATTCATATCCCAATATTAAGTGATTTTCATTGTTGCTAAAACAATCAAATTTATTTTGAAATAACTGTCACAATCAGCTATCAATCCCTGAAAATGACCATGACATGCCACCATTGTTGTCAAGCAAACCACTTCCAAGGTATTTTTTATTGAAAAATGAAAAACAAAAGTAGCCATACTCTAAACTAAACTGTTTCCTGTCTGATAGATATATTTCTGGTGGGTGCTATTTGCAAAACAGCGGGAAATATGAACTGGGGAATGCCCTGTATACAGAGTACAGTATGTCGACTGGTGTGATGTCAGTTGAGATATCTCGCCTGCAGTAGTCAGAAGGTTAAGTAGCAACTTTAATAAGTATATAATATGGTGATAATGTATCTTGATCATTAATGTTCAACACTTACTTTTTTTTGTCTTTTTTCAGGGAAAATATCCCGAATTGCGCCATGTTGATTTGGAAGCTCTTTGAGAACACGATGGTTGACATAGATAGTATATATTCCTTAAATTATTTGCTTTCCATAGTAGTGCGTTTTTGTTACATGTGTATCCACAACTTTCTTTGTTGGTAAAATGTTTAAAGTGCCATCTTGTGTGTCTTCAACTAGAACAAAGTATACATGCTTTAATTATTTGTCCCAATGTTACTATGTTGTATAGTTTGATATGTGGCAATGACCAGCCAATTTCCTTACCACTAACTCGGTGTTTTTATGCATTTGTTAGAAATAAACAATAGTAATCATAAGATACATTGCTGTGTGTATTTTGTATATCCATTTCATTGTGTCTTTGAAGCAAAATTTGCCTCATTCCTTTTTGTTTCCCCATGTGCTGTTAGATATTCTGATGATTCAACAATTTCTTATATTGTTATTGTCATCACTGAAAATGTTGGACACCATATAGGTACAGGTTTAACATGTGATGTGATTACAAACAGTTGCCTAAGATCATGGCAATGTTGGAAAGAGCTGTTCTTCAACAAAACCAACATACAATGATAAGATGGATGATAGCATCTACAAGATCATGTCGAACAAACTGAATGAGAAAACTGAATACATTCTTAAAGAACTCCTCTATAGCCAGTTTAGCCACAACAGGATGTCAATGTTAACTTGCACTTGGACTGGGAACTGTATTAACGTGTCCCCATCCAATAAAATTCAGGCACGTTTCTCTTGGGCCGGGACTCTGGCATGGCCAGTAACTCAATCTGGCCAGTAACTCAATCTGGACAGAGGTGTTAACTAGGAGACAGTTGACCTGGATATAGCCAAACACTTTGGACAAGTTTTGAAATGCATTGCATAAACTTTCTATTGACCTCTTCTCTATACATAACCATGAGATATTCTATCATTCAACTTTACAACATGACTGTTGTTTGAACTTTGGGGAGCTTATTAACTTGTTACTGTTAAAACAATGTACATGTATTTGGAAATAATAGGTAACTGTTCTGTGTAATTGGATGTTTGTCACATTTATTATTTTATTTTGTAATAAAATGTTTGTTCACATTCTATGCAAGTGCTAGTGGTGCAAATTTACTTTTATCATGAATATTTTTTATTCTCATAGACTGCATTAGTGTGCTTGTCACACTGCTTCTTAGGAATGTGTTATGTCACAATATGTTATGTCAGAATATAATGTGTGTGAAATTACGATATAAGCATACATTTATTTCTTTTCAGATAAAGATAATATGGATGTGTTACATAATTGTGTAATAAAACAGTTATTTCCCATATATTGGGTAATAATAGGTTCTGTAAACACCTACTAAGAATTTCTTTAATAATTGATACTGACCTATTCTATGTTGATGTTGATTTCTTGGGTCAATAAAGCATAATTTCCTTTATAAATTATCAATAATCGATTATTTGACAGTTTCCTGTGCAATTTACAACAACATTACTTGAGTAATAATTTAGAAACCTTTGATGTTTGATATCAGTAGTATGATAGTGGGGTGCATTTCCATATCCTTTGACATATTTGTGGAATCCATGGACTTAAAATAGTTTTTTTTCATTCCTTTCAGTAAGACCAGCATAATATACAAGCATTATTATGATCATATAATTGACGTAACCAAACATCGCCTATATTTTATTTATGTAAAAGTGTGATATCTTTGTGCAATATCATTTTCTTCCATTTATTTTTTTGCAAAATTGTTTCATTAAAAGTTGTTAATAATTAGCTGTTTATCCATTGTAGGGGATTGAGATTGTTGTTAACTTGTTAAGTTTTGTTTCTCGCATAGTTTGTGAAGTAAAAAGGCAAGATATAGGTATTACTTTTTCGTTGGCGGCGACACCATCAGCTTTTGTGTTAAAAATTTAATGTAAAAATTTCACGTTTAAATCAGTTTCTCACAAACTATAAATCCTAGTTCAGTGAAACTTGGTTTATAGTTGCTCTTATAGAGGTTCATCACAGTGTACCAAATATTTTTTATGGTAGGTGAGACATTTAATTATTTTTTTTTTCTTTGTCTCCCATTCCACAGCACTTGTGTTTTAAAGACTTGATATCTGCAGTAAAATCCATTTTGTGATAATAGTGTACTGGGGTGACGTTAAACATTCCTTTCCTTCAAACTTTTTTGTTTTTTAATTTATTTATTTTTACTACCCAAATTACACATGCACAGATAATATCCATAAATAATGTTACTGTTTTTAGTTTGGTGCTGGTGGTTATGGTGTCTGAAATGAAAAATATAATTCACCCTCAGCAATACTATTTATGGTATTATATCATGTAATTTTGTTTTAATTATGTTGGGCTTTTGTTATTTTATTAACTATTTTTTGTCAAAATAAATTATGCCATTATTTTATCTCATTATTTACTGCATTTTATTTTATAACCGACAACTATTCACATTGTTTACACAGACTTATTGTAATCGCTTAGTTGTAAGATGAGACAAAAATTAATTATCATCACTTATGTTATCCAACAATACATAGTGTTTACTTAACTGTTAATTAGTTGTTTGTTTTCCATCTTATTAGACCGGCCTCGGTGGCGTCGTGGCAGGCCATCGGTCTACAGGCTGGTAGGTACTGGGTTCGGATCCCAGTCGAGGCATGGAATTTTTAATCCAGATACCGACTCCAAACCCTGAGTGAGTGCTCCGCAAGGCTCAGTGGGTAGGTGTAAACCACTTGCACCGACCAGTGATCCATAACTGGTTTAACAAAGGCCATGGTTTGTGCTATCCTGCCTGTGGGAAGCGCAAGTAAAAGAGTAGCCTATGTGGCGACAGCGGGTTTCCTCTAAAAACATCTGTGTGGTCCTTAACCATATGTCTGACGTCATATAACCGTAAATAAAATGTGTTGAGTGCGTCGTTAAATAAAACACTTCTTTCTTTCTTTTCCATCTTATTGGAGACCTTCCTTGGATTTGAGATAATGAATTTATTACAAAATGTTGCATGCATTAATTATGTTGCAGAATAAACAGATCTTAAATTGAAAGGGACAGTGACTTTTATACAACAAATCAAAGTTATTGCATGTCATAACAAATAATACATGTCTGTTTTGTTGGTCATGTGAAGGTCACAACAGATCATTTGCATAAGTGTACCAGACAGTGGGGCAGGGAGAGCAACTGCCCCCCTAGTGCTGGAGCAAAACCTCAAATTCGGGCAAAAATGTGTTAACCTGAGACCTTTTTACCATGTATTTCCATCATTTTATAACTTTTTGGTAGTAATGCTAATATGAATAAATGTCACTACACATATTATGCATTTTCGTTGAATTCGGGCAAAAATCGGCTTGTTCCCGTACAAAAATGGGAGCCCGTACTCCTATGCATGTCTGTTTTGTTGGTCAAGTGAAGGTTACAAAAGATCATTTGTTACGACATTGTTATTTTGATGATCTCAAACGTATAATTGTTTTTAACAGGTTTATAGTTTATAGATGTATAAAGTTATATATTTATCAGTGAGAAACTAGGTTGAGATTTCTGTTAATTGTATTTGTCTCATCCAAATGTGACAAAACGCTGTGAGATACACGTGACAACAGGGGAGATAACTTGTTATATTAAGAAACTCGTCATTCGGTTCAAATAAGATAAAACTGTCTGACCTTTTGTTATTCATTTTTAGCAGTGTTACTCTGTGTAAAATACAAATGTAATTGATTATTTACTAAAGGGACGAGAGAAAAATAATCTCTCCAGTGCAGTCATGTGTGATTAAAAAACAAAAAAGTACACTCTCTACTGTGTACATTTTCACCCTGTGACTTAGCAAGCCTCATCCCAGGTCAAAATTTCCATCACGAAGGGTGTACTTTTTCTATCCCACTTGCTCATATTATTACAGATCACATTTTCGTTTGTCACATTACGATGATGAAAGCATATATAAATATGTCATTGTCATATTGTGATAAATGAGTAAATAAATTAGGTCATATTTCTTATTTCTTTGTTCTTTCCCACGACTGGGGAAAGAAATTGCATTGCCATGGACATTAAAGCAATGTAGTGTATTGTAATAAAAAGACTAAGACTATATATTACGTGTGTGTTTTTTCGACAATACATCATTTGCTTTCGTTTGTGATGTATAATTTGTTATAATATATGTGGTCTTTTATGGACACTCATTCAATATATCCTTTATGTAGCAGGCTTCCGAAAAACTTGTCAGGAACTGTTCACAGTATTTTAAGAAATTATAAAGTTGACTTTAACAACCAAACCATTGATTGAGTATTATGCTCTCTTATTACTGGATTTGTTTGCTTTGATAGCAAAAGTAGTTTCACTTTTTAAAGTACTTTTGACAGTTCTTAATGTTCAATAAATTACTGTGCAACAGAACCATTTGTTTGTTGTCTTTAACATAACTTGTGATCCAAAAGTCCAGTGAAAATAACCAGTTAACGATAATTACAAATAAATGTTTTGTTACTTACACACTATCATTCGTTGTTCATTTACGTTGGAATACGGCTACGGCTACGGCTACGGCTATCATCTTCAAAGAAATAAACCAACAAATGAGAATCACACTTCGCTGTTTTTCACTGAACTCGGAATACTTCGGCCGATCGTTCAAAATACCTCGGCTAATAACCTCGGCTCTGGTTCGGTCAATCTGGCGAAACATTGTGACTCAATACCTACATTTCCGTGTTAAGCCATTGGAACTGATTGAACGCTGGAACGCTTCTCATTTCGACAGCCTGCACCACCAGGTTGGATTCTTTTTTAGCGAAATTCCTTGCTTCCACGTCATTTCTCCGTCTGACTGTCGACAGGGTTTTTTCGTGACTCGTATGACGGCCATTCTGCAGAACGCCACGGTTGTTCGCGTTTAGTCTCTACATGTCCGAGCCTGTCCTAGCAGTACTGGAAGATTGACCGCCCCACTCTAAGAAGAAATAGGAAGCGGGGTCGGCCCCTACTACTCTTTTTCTAGACTTTACCTTGCTTTATAGTGATACCATCTCGTATCCTCCGGAGTCGGGCCCGTCCGCGCCACTATACCAACCCATGACGACTGGACTATACCCTAGTCTGATACTCTCTCTCGTTCAGACAGATCCGGCTTCTCAAGATCTGTATTTCAGCACAGCAGTACACCTTCAACGTCCATCGACTGTCAATCTAGGGGTTTTCTTGACGGGATGCAACCTATCTCGTCCCTTTAAGCTGTGCACCCAAACGGCCTTAACGAGGCCACTCGCGTGGACATATCGATCGGACTTTAAACTTTTAGATCTGCGTTCAAAATTTTATGTCGAAATTACTTCTTTTTTTTTAAAATATTATTGTCACGGGGATTCTATAATTCCCGTAACTGAATAAACACGATTATCCAAATCTCTCTCCTAACTGTATATCTATTAGATCTCTCTGTAACAGGCGGTTAAACCCTAGTATGGCTCGTCTAGGTATGATCAGAGATACGATCTTATATAAAGTATATATTATTATAGCACGTTAGTTCTCTAGAAACACAACAAAAACACAATACACTTTGGAATCTGTATTAATCTACGCTGACAAATGTACAGCCGTAGTAGTTAATTAATAACAGCAATAATAACAACCCAGAACTGATCACTTAATTAGTTAATCTCTAGGTGTCTAGTTACACAATATGCGAATCACTTCACCGTTACACCACACCCACACGTGTGATAATTGAGAAATGCTTCCAGGAGAAGTTAATTAATAAAGGAATTACATCACCATTCCTAACTCGTTCAGTAACGTGTGATAATTTAGGAACGCTTCCAGGGGAACTTAATTAATAAAGGAATTACAGCTCTATTCTTAACGGGTTAATTTTTAATTAACCCTAACTACTCATTCAGTAACCTTGTAACACAGAATTAATACTGGTACCTATCACAATAAAGACAATAACCTACAGTTTACCTAATACTCGTATAATGTTAGAACAAAAAGTCTACGATTTACTTCGTCAGATGACCGAAGACACTGTCTAAAGAATATTGGTATAATACAGTATCAAAATATTTAAAGTCACATCAATCACATCAAGGTTATACACAGAGCAGAAATGATATTTACCAAAGTCCAAACGGACTAACGTTCCCGGGAAGCTTCCTTTTCCGTTTTTCCGATATCTCTAAAACTAGCTATTTATTATAAATCAGAATTCGCCTGGGGGTACAAGGCGGTACCTCCCCCTATCATCTGATATTCCAACTCTACTAGAGTCGGTATATTTCTCTCTGATCATCAGACTTACTGACGCCATCGTCGCCAAATCACGGTTGTAAAAACCGCACTCGCAGAGGTATTACGTAACTACTCGCCACATGGCCTCCGCACCTGGCTAAGGGTGTGTATTAGGCGTACCGATCGAGGACCGTCGTGCAGAAGTATTACGTAACAAGTTGCCCATCTGGGCTTAAGTGCAATTAAACTGCACACGGCCCTCTAACACAATTAAAATCGCCACAGGCGAAAACAAATTAAGAGCATGTACCGTCACAATTATTAAATAGTCCAATCCTCTCTTCTTTCTCTTATTTAATTTTGGACTTTCCTTCTAAAATGCTCCAAATTATATAAATATTCGGCCGAGCAGTCAATTCTTTTTTATTTTTGGATTGTAACCTTTTTTTTCTTCTTTTTTTCTTCTATTAACTTTTTTACTAATTGCTATTTTCAAAATTCTGCCCATCATTTTCATCCCCCCCCCCCCCCCCCCTCCATCCCGAGTCAGGCCACCGATCTTATCGGAGGTCGGACTCGGGATGGGCGTGTTCGAAACCCTAGTGGTATATGGACACGTTAAATTAGTTATCATCATCATCATCATCATCATCAATAGTTTGACACCGTCACGCCAGTGTTCTAGTAGACTAGTATTGTGTTAAAAAATAAAAATATGGCCTAAAACATTTAGCCTGACAGCTGAAACTAATAAAGATCATTAAAAAGTTATGCCTTCTATTTTCATTAAAAAAAACCCAACCCATAAATAATATCAATTATATTGCAATACATATTGCAATAGTTTCTTATATCGCAATATATCGCAATACGGTTTTGACCGTATCGTTGCACCCCTACCAATAAGTATCCTGTAATTTCTCCCTAAAACTTAGTTTCTTGCATGTATATACTAATCACAATAAGCTTAAAAGTCAGTATCAAATTTTAAGTTTTTGAGAAAAAATTCAAGATTTCGGGGGAGGGGGATACATCCCACTTCTACACACGCGCATGGATTATGTTTATGATCGGTGGAAATGTTTTGAATGTATCAAACACCATGACAACAGAACTGAATATATATTTTTTAAATAGTTAAAAGGCACAGCAGTACAACGAAGAACACACAAGATATACAGAAATAACATGCTAAAACAAATGGAGTTTTACACTACACCGTAAGACGAACATGGACCGCTAGCTTCATAAACGGTCTTCAAACTGTTCAAAATGTACATGTGTGCAAAACATTTTGCACGTGCATGCTGTGTAGTTCTGTGAAAAGCATTCTTGACAATGTCTGGTACTGTCCCCAATAAAACTTTACATCCACCAGACTTTAAATTGAAAAGTTCAGACTGCTACCACAGCCAACGTTATAATACAGTTACGCAGAATGTCACGTGAACGTTACTTGGCCTCGACGATTTCACGGCCATAGAACAAATCCGAACGTGACAAAGATTTGAAAAACAAATAATTCATATAACGTGAACAAAAGATGTCTTAAGAGGAATAGAAATAAATGCTTGTTGACAATAACTGTAATTGGTTTGATTTTTCATTTATTTCTAAATCACAATCACTGGTGTGTGTGTGTGTATATATACTACTCAAAAGAATTTAAGGGTCAAAAATTTATAACCAAATAAGTTTCAGAGTGTATTAGATTGATGATGTAAACTACACCAAAAAAACACAAATAAACGTCACTGTATACAAGAAAGTCACATGACATGCTGTCAAAGTTGAAGGTTGTTAAACATGGATTTTACACATTAGAACATTCGTTTAATAGTGTGTGAATCCACCCCTGGCGCGAATACACTCGACACATCGTTGCCTCGTACTGTTGATCAGACGTCTGAGAACTCTTGGGGAATGGCCTGCCACTCTGCCATAAGAAGTTGTTCCAGATCATGAAGGTTGCCGGAGGGGCATGGCTATCCCGAACTCTCCTGCCTAATTCGTCCCAGGCGTGCTCTATTGGGGCCAAGTCAGGCGAATATGCTGGCCAATCCATCCTGGCGATACCTTGTTGTCCGAGAAAGTCCGTTACCACCCTGGCGCGGTGGGGTCTGGCATTGTCATCCTGCAGAACTGCCCCGCCGCCAATCTGCTGAAGGCCTGGGAGAACCAACGGCCGGATAATCTCATTCAGATAGCGGATTCCATTCAGATTGCCATCCACCACATAGAGGGGGGTCCTGTGGTGGATAGAGATGCCGCCCCACACCATGACGCTGCCACCACCGAACCGGTGACGTTGTCTAATGTTAACGTCAGCGAAGCGCTCCCCAGGACGTCTGTAGACACGAACCCGACCGTCGTTGAACTGGAGACTAAAACTGGACCCATCAGTGAACATCACTCGACCCCACTGAACACGTTGCCACCGCAGATGAAGCGTGCACCAGTGACGTCTGGCCGTTCTGTGACGTGGTAGGAGTGGTGGTCGAACAGCCTGGCGACGGCAGCGTAGATTATTGGCTCTCAGACGATTGCGTATGGTTTGATCAGACACTCGAGTTCCAGTCGCAGTCCGCAGATTGTCACGTAATCGGCGTGCAGTGGTTGTGCGTTGACATAGAGCCATATTGGTGATGTAGCGGTCCTCTCTATTTGTAGTGCTTCGGGGTCTTCCCGAACGTGGACGATTTCGAACAGAATTCGTTGCTTGGTACCGTTGCCACAGTCGGCCAACGACACTCTGACTGACACCAAGTCTCAGAGCAACATTTCTTTGCGTATTGCCATCCTGAAGCCAAGCAATAGCCCTTCCTCGATCTTCGATAGTCAGTTGAAGTCGTACCATTGTCGAATTTGGAGTGTGCACCGTACACGAACGCAAGCTCCAATTATACGGAAATTCAGCATTGGGAACATGGAATACACGTGCAAAGCGTGCAAATGAAGCGCTTTGTGAAAAAGCAAGTTATGGGCACTTAGCAGACCTTTCGCTTTCACCCTAATTTACGTGCAAATGTAAGCATGTTTTCGCCATTAGAACTAGTCGACAGTGTCAATAACAGTGGATTTTAATTCATTTATGGGTTGCTTAGACCCACTTTCGTCAAAATGGAACAATACCATGCGTGACATTATGGTCTAGCTAATATAATTGACATTCAGAAAATAATGTCGAAAATATCGTCTGACCCTTAAATTCTTTTGAGTAGTATATATATATATATACTCTCTTCAAAAAAAAGTAGGGGAACTCTAATAAGGATTTACAATTGCCAAAATTGTAAGGTATATTAGCTGGGGGGAATGGTTATATGATAATAGTGAATTAATTGGGCAAACATTACAACTGATATTTCAGTATTACAGTAGGTTTTATGACCATCTTGAAGAATGATTGGGGTTAGAAGTGAAAACTATGGAATGTGTTTCGGTGTGTTGATAAACAGACCTGAATGTTCTTTACTAGGGTGTATGTGGTCAAAACGTATGTTCGGTCTAATAGTTGATATTAACATTAATATTTTAGGTACCCCTACTTTTTTGAAGAGTATATATATATACAATTGCAATATATATATATATATATGCATACATACATACATACATACATACATCGGTGAATCGGTGCCACAGGTTCGAGTCCCAGCAACGGCATGGGACAATTTTTGAGGCCAGAAAGGATTTGATTATCCCCTGCGCCAGTGTGTTAATATCTATGTATGTAATAGTCAACCTCGACATACATACAATATATAGATATTCATACATCAATACATACTAGCCAGTGCCAGGTCTGCCCACTGTTTCGTGCACGTAAGCGGGATCGACCGCGTAGATTGTAGGCCCCATGCATATGGTTGATTTAAAGAAACTTCCTTTTTATGGAAGCTTCGATAGGTCAGAGCGTATCGTGGTTAGTCTTGCAATTTGCGGGCGAATCGGTGCCACAGGTTCGAGTCCCAGCAACGGCATGGGACAATTTTTGAGGCCAGAAAGGATTTGATTATCCCCTGCGCCAGTGCGTTAATATCTATGTATGTAATAGTCAACCTCGACATACATACATACATACATACATATATATACTACTACTACTACTACTACTACTACTACTACTACTACTACTACTACTACTATACTTATATAAAATGGACACACATTGGTTTACATCTAATTCTATGGCAACAAGTCAATGTTATTAGTGTTCATTTCTTTTCATCATCAGTATCATCGTGGTCTACTTCGTCCAAATATTCATCAATCCATGAACGATATTTCTCTAACTTGAACAGCATATAGATTTCTTCTCGAGTTGGGGCCTTAATCGAAATAATACAGGTACGTACGCGAGGAAGCGGGAGTACGTGTTTTTAAATACATCTTATAAAATCATTCTAAAATAAACCAAAAAAAAAAAAAAAATTACATTTTTTTCCTTGTGATATCCACGAATCTTCTTTTCCAGCAAACTATGCCAAAGAGACACTTTTGACGCAATAACTTCTGAAGCAAAATGGACGTAGATATTTCACTTAGAATGAAGTAAATGACGCTAGTAAGTAAATACCCACCCTTTTTATACCCCGAGGACAGTCGTAAGTAGGTCAGTAGGTAGGAAACCGGCCTCGGTGGCGTAGTGGTTAGGCCATCGGTCTACAGGCTGGTAGGTACTGGGTTCGGATCCCAGTCGAGGCATAGGAATTTTAATCCAGATACCGACTCCAAACCCTGAGTGAGTACTCCGCAAGGCTCAATGGGTAGGTGTAAACCACTTGCACCGACCAGTAATCCATAAATGGTTCAACAAAGGCCATGGTTTGTGCTATCCTGCCTGTGGGAAGCGCAAATAAAAGATCCCTTGCTGCTAATCGGAAAGAGAAAGCCCATGTAGGCCTAGTGGCGACAGCGGGTCGAGAACAGCATGCTTGAACCTTAATTGAATGAAATAAGTTGAAATGAAATAAAATAAGTGTAATTAGTTTGTAATAACAATTAATACTGGTTTTAAACTGCGATCCGAGTACTAATGTTCACTAATAAATGTCTATACTATTAGTTGTTTTATATTTAGCATGAAGCAATTAAAGACGATGTTTGATACACACACAGACACACAGTAGATATTGCAAATATATTTTTAATGTGTTTATAAAATGCTTGTTTTTATAGAAGAAAAAAATACACTTGTAGAATATAGACAATTATTTCTCAAATGTATCCATCCCGTCCTTTAAGAAAATGAATTTCTTGATAAGAGATGAGAAGTATATTATATTGTATCAACTAGGCGTAAGACAATTTTAGTGCGCGGACTCCTTGAGAGGAATTTAAACACTAACAGGTGTGAGGTTGAGAATGGTTTTACAGTCAAAAACAAGAGGGTTGTGATGATAAAACGTCATGTGTCTCCATAAATAACGTAATCAATTATAGACAGCATGCCTTTTTGGAATTTTGTTTCCATTTACAGTGTGTATGTACAATATTATAGCATGCTATGCCAACACTAATGGTATTGGATACTATTAATAGAACTGACATACATTCAATATTCTATTATTATAACTTCAACTTGTTAGCTATCGACTTTTATTATGTGATAGTAATAATTGGAAACTCCACAAGCCTTTCAAACGGAGCTAATGAATTGTCCTAAATTACACGGTAAAACTGACATTGTATTTCTGGTAAAGGATACTACTACTTTTACCATAACATATGTAGAGATTTGAACTTAAAATTTAAAAATATAATTTTAAATACAAATTTTAATTTTAAAAAATTCTTTGTTTGACGTCATCTGGGTTTAGTGAAACAGTACAATAAACATAATGAACAAGACTCCCCCAAAATAACAAAAGTAAATAAATAAACTTAGAATGGTTTTTTACCAGATTGTTTTTATCTTTTCAGATTTTGTTTTGTGACAAATCAACAATGAGTTCAGAATCTGGTAAAACATCAGCACTATCATCACCATCATCACCATCGAGAGTGATATCTCTGTCTAGTGGGAAATTGGCGGAAATCATCCCTGTGGTTGTCAATGATGGTTTGTCATTAATGGCTTTTATCTGTAGTAATTTTACAAGTTTTGTTTTATAATGTTAATACATTTTAAAAATTTTAAGACCCACTCACTATACCCCTCAAAGAAAAAAAAAAAAGAAAAAATAGGTTGAATTTACTTTTTAGGTAAATTTATTTATGAAACACATGATGTAGGTGTCAGAAGATACCTGCAACTGGAAGGGCCAGTAATGTAATATTAATTTTCCATTCAATGGATGGGTGGAAGAAGGGCTGTAACAGGAAGCAATGTAGGCCTATTATCTACCCAACCCCCAAGCTTCCATTGTCTTATAAGATCATAGTGTTTGTTGGAGAGGTTTTGATTTTGCAAACAAATTATTAGCTGGATTCAGTTGTGTGGGCTGTGCTATCCGATTTATTTGTTTTTATTTTGTTGATTTTATGGTTGCAGATTGTGGCCAAGGCGATCAGCCATCACCATCTGCGGATAAAAATGTCACATCACATAATACTGGAAACATGGATTGGGATTTCGGTGGTGGCGAACCATCAGAAAGCATGGTGGATGATTTAACCACCGATCAAAGTACTAAAACCAATGACGATGTTGGTTACGCAACCTGCACAGACCCAGCTTATGCAACGGTTACGAGTGTTGGCTCGTACATTAGCAGAGAATCATCGACAGACGTCCTTTTACCAAATCTACCTGGCGGGATCATCGAGTTCATACAAGAGGGTGCTGAACGAAATCAGACAGTAATATTCTATTGAGCTTTTTTTTTTTTTTTTTTACAACACATTTGTTGTTTTGATCTTGTTGTCCTGAAGGAAAGATATTTGAAATGAGGATTTCCCAAGCTATGTAAGGGATAAGGGCTTTATGGCCCCTATAAATATTAATATTATTACATGTGTTTTTCTGTCTGAATAACAAAATGACACATTTTTCAGCTCATTTAAATGTAACATATAGCATAACAAAAAATCTTTTAGTTTTTTGGTCAAGTGGAGGTAGGTGGGCATCCACCACGTCCCCTGGATGTTAGTATATATATGTTAGTATATATACATGTATATACCAATAACCGTGACAGGGTTGAAACTTGGTGTCCAAGGTAATCTGAATGACAAAACCATAATACACGACCAGGGCCGTATCTCTGAACAAAGCAGTCGAATGGGCATTTTGGAAAATAGTGGATGATTTCATGAATCTGTCTTGTGCCTCTTGTATAGGAAAACATTTACTGCAGATGTCACCCCTCTTGCATCACCACACAGTTTATTCCAAAAGTTTATTCCATACCTCTTGCATCCCCCACAAAGAGGACTGCCACTTCCAGACTAGTTTAATAAAGCACACACAGTTCTACCTTTAGTTTCTTTGTACTGCACTATCTTTTACTTCAGAGACAATGCAAGTCAAGCAGAATTCCTTGTCTGTTCTAGCATTTTGCCTTCACCCTGTATTAAAAATGGTATTTAATATGTATGATTTAATGGTACTTTGTAAAGTAACATTTTTTATTTATACTGGATTTCTTTTTAATTTTAATTTTTTTTAGTTGTTAATGGTTTAAAACTTAACATGTTTTTATATGAATTTTAACTTTATTCATTATGAAGTTAAACACCAATTCATTAGTTTTCTTTTGACGCAAACAGACTATATACGGTGAGCACATGGTTATTATTCAACAAAAAAACATTCAAGTTTTGATTTTGGATGTGCAGTTAAATTTCAATGTGATAATTGGAGGGCTAGTTGAATTTGAGAACTGGCCCTGCTGGCAACCATAGTTTTCATGATAGATAGTCCCGTTTTAGCACCAGGTTCATACACTCATTTAGTTTTGATGGGTTTTGAAATAAAAAAATGACCAAGTAACAGTATTTAGAATGAATTTGATGACAGATGTATTTTTTTTAAATGCAAAATAATCTGATTTAAAATGTATATTTGTGATATTTTGTAATATTTTCGTTCGTGTACTCTATTGATTGAATGAGTTGTACTTTGTTTTAGGATGGATACCGGTATTATGTTATAATACCAAAGGACACACCTGTCGATGACATTGCCAATTACATGGCTTATGGCTGGAAGCGGAGGACACCAAAAATAGTGTTGTCTGTAATTTCCAGTGTTAAATACTTCAAACAGTGGGAAGATGAGAAACACATTGAAGATTTCCAGGCAGGAATTATTAAGGTACCACCGCAAGATCTAAACTTATATTATATGATTTCCAAGCAGAAATTATTAACCTTTAGACTACTGGATTAAATTTTGACAAATACCATGTTTATAATTTTTACTCACATATATTCACTTAAAATGTGTCATAAATACATAAAATAAAGTTCATATTTGAATCAGTAAGTATTATTTTCGTGGGTTTTTCAATTTTTTAATGATATTTTAGATCAGTTAATATCGATTAAAATTAGGCAAAAAATAGAACAGACTTGAACTTCATGCATATCGTCAACGTCCCTAACTGCCTTATGCTTCAAATTCCGTTCACTTTGTTTTCTCGTGCACGGTTCGCGCAATCAACATCCGATTTGTTGTCATCGGCATGTCGTTCATTTATGAGGTTTTTCTTCATAGTTCAGAAACATTTTTATAAACAATAAAGTTGAAAAAAGTAAGTATCAAAATACAAAACTTTACAAAGCCCTAAAACCATTAATTTTACTAAGTTGTTTTTGTTTATTCCTTAAAATTACCGATATCGGGTCCACATGACTCGTAGAAATTGACTTAAAATGGAGAAAGATGAATTAACATTCGGTGCATGTCACATGACCTCACACGTGCCAGATCAACAAGGCCAGAGAATTTAATTTTTACAATTTTTAAGACCCCTGTTGTTAGAATTTGTTTTCAATTATTATATTCCATCTGCAAAAGGTATCCTACATTTGTGTGCCTCTGTTGTAGTGAATAGTATTGATAATCCATTCATAACAGTTGTAAATAATTTTGAGTATATAATTGTGTTAATTTATAATCAATTCATTAAACAAATTATATTTTACAAACTATTCGCAGGTATGAATGTAATGCCTATCAGTACTGACATCAAGTGTGAGTGATGTGTGTTGATAAAACGCGGACCGGACCAGAACGCTTGACAAATTGAATTTTTCCTTTAATTTTTTAAAATAAATTAAGTGTTCGGCAACTGTGCATAATTAAGAAATATATATTTTTTCATGTAGTTGCCTTAAAAATGGAAAATGACGAACCGCACATGTGCAGTACGATACTTTTTGCAAACGCATGCACCTGAACGCAGTTAGAAACGTGGCACCCTTTCCTGTTTACCGGAGGGTGTTTCACTTTTATTTATTAGAATGGATTTGTTTTACATCCACATTGTATATTTTTTACGTTACTTGATTGAAATTTATTTTGTTTCATGTATTGTAGCTAAAAAATGTAGACTAGTATTTCCGTAAATATCGTATTCGTGTTTTTGTCATTAGGTGAACGCAGTTTGGGACGTCGATGGTACATACTGTAGGTGGAATCTTAAATTTATATACATGTAGACTTGTTAATCTGTAGTTTGTTTTAAAAAAAAACATGTTGTCACAGTAACAAAATTGCATTATATGAAATGTTAATTTTAGGCTGCTAACCTCACAGAGATGTGGATAGTGACAAATGGCTTTGACAGCGGGGTTGCTAAATACATTGGGGACGCAGCATGTGACGAAATGGCTCGCCGCAAGAGTCAGGAAGAGGAATCTCTAGAAGTGAAGAATATCCAAGTCTTGGAGAAAGTGCCAAAACTGACAATCTTAGGAGTTGTAGCTTTTGATAGCATATCATATTCAGACCATTTGGATGGACAAGTACGTTTTTGTTGCAAAAACAAATAGGGATGCAATACTTATGTAATTGAAAAAAGAATCTTAAGTACTACATTGTTAGAAACAGTTATGGGACTTCAGTGCCACATGGACCGGCCTCGGTGGCGTCATGGTTAGGCCATCAGTCTACAGGCTGGTAGGTACTGGGTTCGGATCCCAGTTGAGGCATGGGATTTTTAATCCAGATACCGACTCCAAACCCTGAGTGAGTGCTCCGCAAGGCTCAGTGGGTAGGTGTAAACCACTTGCACCGACCAGTGATCCATAACTGGTTCAACAAAAGCCATGGTTTGTGCTATCCTGCCTGTGGGAAGCGCAAATAAAAGATCCCTTGCTGCTAATCGGAAGAGTAGCCCATGTAGTGGCGACAGTGGGTTTCCTCTCAAAATCTGTGTGGTCCTTAACCATATGTCTGACGCCATATAACCGTAAAATAATGTGTTGAGTGCGTCGTTAAATAAAACATTTCTTTCTCAGACCTGTCAACCCTCCCGGATTCCGCGGAAGTCTCCCGGTATTTGATCAAATCTCCTTTTCACCTGTGCGGGAGACAGTTTCTCCTGTTAAATGACATTTTTGTAAGCATAAAAAAAAATCTATCCTCTTTTGTCAAAATAACAGAAGGGAAGTAACTCTGCCTTTTTTTTTTCATTCGGAAAATGTCGACTACTTTCGGTTTCTGAGAATGTAACAGGCCGAATTGTCCCGACTGTTTAACCTTTGCCGAAGTGAGAATTGTGGGATAGCCTATTTATATTGTTAAAAAAGCACATGGAGTTTATAAAATGACGTGTTATTATAATGTTTGTTGTCATCGTAATGGCTACGAAGCGTGTTGCCGCTAATTCAACAGGTTGTGTATTGACATTCAGTGTTGCCATATAAAAAAAAAAAACTATTCAATTTAGTTCTAATAACACCTCTGAATTGTAAAATGTCTTCCCACTGGATTACATAATGCAACTATGACGAATCTGAACTGCCAGACTCCCGAGTTGACAGCGATACACATGTATGTTAAAATCACATGTCACAGCAAGACAACAAAAAGACCAATTAGCTGTATAAACATACTTGTGTCAGTTAATTTTGTATGTTTGTGCGGTAAAATGTTCGTTATAAGGGTACACTTCAAGAAATTATTTTTGTACAATTAAAAAATGTTGTGTTTGACATTGACATAAAGTTACTCACGGAAATGGGTATAATTCCGGTATATTTCAGACGATGTCCGTAATGAGGTTTTACTTATGATTAATGAAAATACAATGTTTATTGCATCATTATAATGATTTTAAATAAGTACCACACCACCGTTCCTCATTATAGTAAAAACTGAATATTAATTTATAAGATTTATATAAATTTGTCTTTGGTACTTAGGTACACTAACCACAAATGATAATGTAACGCAACCTGTAAGGCTGTAAGTGTAATACCGTAAATGTACTAATTAAATTTTTTATTTCTTGTTCATGTTCTTAACATTTTTGGATAAAATTATTTATTTTAAATATGTATTAAATCATAATAATATTTAAACTTAAATTATTTTTTTTTAAATGCCAAGATCTAAGGTTAAGAAGTATATATGACATTATAAAGTATTCATATAACTTATTGTAATAATGTTTTTTTTAAATCTTGCGATTTTGGGTTAAATTGTGTGAATTTAAAAAATCTCCTGCTTTTTGACAAAATCTCCTGCTTTTTCAACACACACCTCCTGCTTTCTCTTGACTAAAGGTTGACAGGTCTGCTTTCTTTCTTTCAGTGCCACATAGAAAATGTTGCTTTCCTTGTTTTTTAATAAAAAGGTTACCGGTACAATACTTATGTAACGGAAAAACAATTTCATATTTAGCGATGCAATACTTAAGTAGTGAAAGAAGAATTCCACTTTAACATTAAGACTAAAAATCTTACTACATTGTTAGAAACAGAATTCTGGATATCAGTGCCACTTGAAAAATTTAGCTTTCCTTGTTCTTTAATAAAAAGGTTACAACACTCCCCATTTGTTTTGGTCCATGATTTCTTGCATCTTTGCACATACTTATTGCTTAAATATCTATATAACATATTTATTTCAATGTACTTGCAGCATGTTCAGCCCAAACAAATAGAGAACAGAGGGCATAAACCACGATCATCGAAATTTGACTTGAATCCTTTTCATACACACTTCATGATGGTTAAAGACATAAATTCACAGGAGCTGAATGCATTCCGGTACAGTCTAGAGGTGCGCTTTCTTCAGCCAGTTGGTCGTGCTCGCAGATACAGGAGAATGCCGTCAAGTCACACAACACTGCGTAAGGGTTTTGTGATGTCATAGTTCTCTACTTGTGTGGATGGTTTGTTAAGAATATGAGGAATCTTCATTAGTCTAAAGGTTAAGACAGTTTATTAACAACTAAAGCTTGTGTTATGTCATATCATTAGTCTAGCATTTATATTGCATTATAACCTGCAAATAAAATTTAAAACATCAAAGAAGCCATTTTGTATTGCTTATATCTGAGAACTGAATTTTAACAAAAATAATTGGAATTCTTATCTATTAAAATTTAATTTGTGAAACCAGTTGGTATGTAACTGGTATGAAAAAATATATATCATAAACATGTTACTAAAACGTTTTTAAATTTAAACATTTCAAAAACAAATGTTCATGACTGTTCTTGTGAGTCATCATTTTACCACCATATTTTAACTCTTTAAAGGTATAATGAATAATTGTAGAACTTTGGGGTGTGTTTTTTTATCCACTGCTCCCTTTGTTTTTACTCCTTTGAATTCTATCTCATTTCTTCCCAATCTGTTAACTCCTCCTATCGTTCAACTTCTTTCACTGTCCGCCTCCACATCCCAGTCCTTGTCTCTCCAATGGCAACATGTGCTTGTAGGGCTAACTCTGGGTAAGCAAAACCTTTCGCCAGATTATCTTTAAATATGCAAAATCCACCATTATTTTTCAACAAAATATCAATCAGTACATGAAATATTTTTGCCAAATCAAAATTAAATTCACCAGTTCATGAAATTCGCAATTGGCGAATTTGGCGAGTGGCAGAACTAGCCCTGGCTTGTCTCTTGTGACTATCTGTGCCACACACCTGTCATTCCCCATCAGCTTTAGCTGTGGTCTTAGTCTGACCACTTCGGACAGTGTTCATTAGTTACTTCTGGCATTATTATTGTAGTACTTTGTTTTATATAGGTAGAATATAATATTATAATTTGTTTTCCACTGTAGCTGGAACTAACAGTGATCTTGATCTGAACATGGGAGAATCTCAAAATAACCCCAACACCAACACCCCGGTGATTTCCCTGCTGGTTCAGGGAGGACCGCCAGAAATTGACCAGGTGCTGTGGTTACTCAAGAAGAAGATTCCAGTTATTGTCATGAAAGGGTTTGGTCTGGCAGCCGATCTTATTGCATTTGCTTATGAGGAAACACGTGAGAGGTAAACTTGAAATGAAAAAATGTATTATTTTTTTTTATTTTTTTTCATGTGTCTTTTCTGTTAATTGATTTTAAAATGGTTAAAATTATTTTATGCTTGCTTTATCTATAGCAGTAGCTTCATACACAGCAGAGGAATTAATATTATAAAATTTATATTTTTTAGATGTATTAAAGGAAAACATTATTTTAGTTCTTAAAATGAAGTTAATACTTTACCTTCTGTATAATAAAATTAAAAATAAGCTGTTATTCTTATGTATTATAGAAAAGTAATTATATTTTTCTGACTATAAAAATCAGTGAAAACTAAATTAAAATGTAACTTAAATTTTTCTCCACAGTTATATCAAATCTGAACTGATGAAAAGAGTAAAAGACACATTCCCTAAAGAATTCAAGAAGGATGACCTTGCCGTGATAGAATGCAGAGACAAGATTTTGGAGTGTGCTTTTTATGCACACCAGGTACTGAAGTCAATATTACTGAAGTCAATATTACTGAAGTCAGGACATAGCCCAGTAGTAACACGATCGCCTGATGCCCAGTCGGTCTAGGATCGATCCCCGTCAGTGGGCCCATTGGGCTATTTTTCGTTTAAGCCAGTGCACCACGACTGGTATATCAAAGGCTGTGGTATGTGCTATCTTATCTATGGTATCCCATGCTACTAAGGGGAAAATGTAACAGGTTTCTTGTCTAACACTATATGTCAAAATTACCAAATGTTTGACATCCATTGTGTTAAACAAAACAAACTTTAAGTTTTAACTTTACCATCTTCCAAAAAATACTATGTATTGTAGTTAGTAATTATTATATACAATTGCTGTTGCTTAATTGGAGTTATTTAATTGCTTAATTTTTGGGGGTTTAAAAAAACAAAAACCCAACAATTTTTTTTATTTAGATATTAATTATTTTAAAAAAAAATATGTGTATGTGAAAACAAATTTAATTTTAAATGGATTGAAATACAGATTTGAATCTGATTGGCCAGATGTATTCAAACAGTTTTTTGAGGTACCTAAGCAGAATTGTAAGAAAAATCAATAATATCTTAAAATAAAAACAAAGATTTATATCTTTTAAATTTGTATCATTTTAGGACAGCTTAACATATCTAACAATCTTGGACACAGGGAACCGAGCATCTGATCTCACCAACCTCAGCAAATACATTCTAATGGCTTTATTTAAGTGTGAGTGACTTAAACAAATTATTCTTTGCTTTTGATTGTTTGTAACTCTCTTTTATAACTTATTTTCAAACCAAATAGTTAGAAACTTATATTAAATATAGGGTATGTTTATCTCATTTAGATAAACAAATATTTCATTGCCTTATGCAGAATGTGTGATAATGCACAATCAAATTTATTTTTGTTTTAAATTGTGTTTTTGTCATTATAGTTCATAATTTAGGACTTAAAATTAGGAAATTATCATTTTGTAGCTTTTATAAACAAATATGTTCTGTATTCTATTATTATTATATTCCAAATTTAGTTATTGTTTTGTCATTTAGTGTAAATACATATAAAATGTTTTGGATTTTTTTCACGTCAAAATAGCTCAAACCAGAAAGCTTGGTCACAAGTGGAGAGATCAAATTCAGCGTGACCTTCAGCTCACTTTAGACTGGAATCGATGTGACCTTGCCAAATCAGAGATCTATCAAAAATACAGCTTGACAAGGATACGGGTATGAATAGACAGAAATGATGTACAAATTTTTTATCATTGATTAATTACTGTGTTTCCACTTATATAAAATGATCTTATTAATTTGTAAAAAACATTATCTAGCAAAATTCTTGTTTCTTTGAATCCTACTGTGATTAAACTGTAAAATAATTTAACTGCTAATAACATTCCTGTTTTATAACCTATTATATTTTATTTATTGAAGATAATTAGCCATATATAATTAATAACCTTACTGCAGTTTCTAATTGCCAGCCTTTATCAGTAGTTTTATTGTTGCTAGAGAAGCTGTCTTTATAATGTTGTAAAGAAACATGCACTTCCTTTATTGAAGGTGCAACATATTTTATTTATTGAAGATAATTAACCATATATAGGAATAACCTTACCACAGTTTCTAATTAGCCAGCCTTTATCAGTAGTTTTATTGTTGCTAGAGAAGCTGTTATGATTTATTTCAGGTAGAAAATCATATATTTCATCAAGCGTTGCTGCGAGAGGACAGAGAAGATTTTGTAGAGTTGTTCCTTGATAAAGGATTCCAGGTTCACCGATATTTGAGTCACAAGAGATTGCATAATCTGTTTGAAAATGCACGGGACAAAGAATTCTTCATTGGTGTTTGTTTGGAAGGGGTACTTGGAAAAGCTGTGGTGAGATATGTCAATGAGCCTTTTTACTAGTCAGAAAAATTAATAAACATTTTAGTAATGATATAGTCATAATAAATGTAAATCTTATGTTTTTTTAATTTATAAAAGTAAGAAAACCAAATATTACATTTATGCTTTAATCTAGCTCAGTTGGTAGAGCACTCACCTGAGGTGCTTGTGTTGTTTCGTCTCGATGGATCCATTCTCTGACTGAGTTTTTCCCCATCCCAACCAGTATACCAATGTGCTTTCCTGTCTGTGGTAAAATGCATATAAAAGATCCCTTGCTGCTAATGGAAAAATGTAGCAGGTTTCCTCTAAGACTATGTCAGAATTCCATTGGCCAATGATAATAAATCCATGTGCTCTAGTGGTGACATTAAACAAAACAAACTAACTTTTAACTAATCAGAATGTTTGAAAAATCAGTATTTTATTAATGATATAATCATACAAATTGTAACTCTTTTATTGTGTTTAAAAGTAAGAAAAGTATTAAATTTATGCTAATACTGCAAGTGTAGAACAAAGCTTCAGAAAAGGTGTCCAAAAAGCCATGATGATAAATTTATGCTAATAAATATTTTTGAATTTATTTAAATGAAACTTATTTTTTATAGTATATGTTTGGAGAAATTATAATTATAGCTAAATTATATAAGTTAATAGTTTTTACAAAATACTAGACACCTTCTTACTTATATTCTCTGATGATAATACAAGTTAAAATATATTATTATATTCTTCAGAACCCCATAATACAAGTTAAAATATATTATTATATTCTTCAGTACCCCTTAATACATGTTAAAATATATTATATTCTTCAGAACCCCATAATACATGTTAAAATATATTATTATATTCTTCAGAACTCCATAATACAAGTTAAAATATATTATTATATTCTTCAGAACTCCATAATACATGTTAAAATATATTATTATATTCTTCAGAACCCCATAATACAAGTTAAAATATATTATTATATTCTTCAGAACTCCATAATACAAGTTAAAATATATTATATTCTTCAGAACCCCATAATACATGTTAAAATATATTATTATATTCTTCAGAACTCCATAATACAAGTTAAAATATATTATATTCTTCAGAACTCCATAATACAAGTTAAAATATATTATATTCTTCAGAACCCCATAATACATGTTAAAATATATAATTATATTCTTCAGAACTCCATAATACAAGTTAAAATATATTATTATATTCTTCAGAACTCCATAATACAAGTTAAAATATATTATTATATTCTTCAGAACTCCATAATACATGTTAAAATATATTATTATATTCTTCAGAACTCCACATAATACAAGTTAAATTGTATTATTATATTCTTCAGAACCCCATAATACAAATATAAAATTATTTCTTCAGAATCCTCATAGTCCTCTGAGTCGGAACTTTTGTGAAGATGATGGATGTGAGTTAAATCGCCTTCTGTCTCGATGCACCAAATTACAGAAACTCATAAACCCTTACGAGTTGTCGATGAATTCGCTGGGCACCTACATCACAAACAAAGCTGTTGCTGAACGGAGGGTATGATGTCTTACCCATCAAAATGTTTTCCCTTGTCAGAATATTAACCTTTGTCTGTCTGGCATGAAGAGCAATCTTGGAAAACTAGTGGTTAAACCTTTTTGGCTTTGAATGATGATTTTTTACAGTTCAGTATGGCTTTTGTGAGTAGTTGCACCTAGCTTGGAAATCATTTCTGTAATATTATTGGTAGTTGCATGCTGATTTTAGAATTAGAATTCCTATACGTCTCTTTGATGTTGTGTTAGCTGTATTTAAATAATACTATTAAAAATTACCACATATCTGTAGCACTGAGAGCTTGGGTTAAAGGTCAACACGGTCAATTTATATTTCAGCCATAGGTTCAACTGTGGGTAAGAATTCTGTTTATTTCTATTTTTCCTTGTTAGCATTCATTTAGTATTTATAGATCATATTGCTATCAGGGTTAAACAAATGGTTCTAGATAATAACTTCTGTGTTCTGTTTGAAAAGGTCTGCATGCTGTGTGTTACACTAATACCATGTTTGTATGGCATGTTTCATAGGCCTTTAAAAAAATTGTGTCTTTCTGGGCACTCGACCCTAGCTGGATAAAAAGGGCCAAACTTGTTTTTTTAACACATGATTTTGACAATAGATTTTTGTTATTAATATGTAAACAGGCATCGAAATAAGTCGAGAACGGTCGTTCAGGTTACCGGGAGGTTACCACATGTAAGAAAAGTTGAGAACGGTTTTTCGTTCTTGACAAAAATTTCAACGTTAACGGTAGTTTTGTTTCTCAACGTAAACCAGACAATGCATTCTGGTCTTCTGCGTTTCATTTTCTCGTAGGAATTGCATCGATGTTCGCATGCACTTGTGCAATTGCAAGCAATTATAGTTTATCCGCGTTTAAGCAGCGTCCACTAGATGAATTTACTTCCGCGTTTCGTTTTCTCGTACGAAATTGCACCGATGTTTGTGTGCACTTGTGCAATTGCAAGCAGTTTTGGGAATCCACGTTTAAGCATCTGTCGCGGGTCCGGTCTCTGGATATCCTGACATGCTCGAAACTCCAGTGGTATATGAGCATTTTAATACATATCGGTTTCGGATTCCGCGTTTAAGCAGAGCCCACTAGATAAATTTACTTCCGGATTTCATTTCTCGTACCGATGTTCGCGCGTACCGATACAATTTCAGAATTATTATTATCTTTCATTGTTGTATGATAAAATACGAGACAATAGAAAACAGAACATTTTTATTTTAATCAGTTTATTTATTCAGTTGTTCAGTTATTAAATATGAGTCACATACTTGTAAAGAATTATATGTAATACATGAAGAACAGTGATAAGATAAAAGAATGAATCATAAATACATGTATACTACAATAATCATCTGGAACACATACAAGGTAGTTAAAAGTAGTAGTAATAGGAATTCAATTCTAACTTTCATATAGTTGTGGTAACATATGGGTTACCAGGCTATATTTTGTGGTAACCTGTGAATGGGTTACCAGACACAATGCTTATTTCGATGCCTGTGTAAATAAAAAGAATTTATACATAACATTTATCTGGGCCCATGGGGTGAATGTGAATTTCGTTTTAAAAGCTGACCTATGCTACCTAATAATTTTTTTCGTCATGTTCCCTGAAACACAATTGTTTTTTAGGCCTTATTGCACAATACTTTTAATTGTTTAATGGTTTTTTGTGGCTGCTTGCTTCATAGAAGTTTACATTTACATGTTCTTTGCACATAATTGTAAAATTGTTGGTGGTGTTGTGAAAAGATATAGTTTGATGTAACCTGCCTTGCCATTTTAATTGTATTTAATCATGACTGTATGGTGTGTGTGAGGGGGGATGTGTTCAAATGAACACCCTTTAAGTATAATGTACATTTGTTTTATTTTAAGCTCTAAGGTGTTTACCCTTCCATCTCAAATTGTATGCAAATGCAAAATAGTCCCGTATTCTCCCTATATTTAGAGGGGTTAAAGATGACCCTACACCAAAATCCTTTTTCCCTTTCTCCCTTGCAAAAATCACAGAACCACCTATTTTAAGATCCGCCCTTCAGGCAGGTTACAGGTTAATATTTGTATACTAGTAGTTATTATTTTTATTTATTTGGAAATATAGATAACAAAAAATCCATTATAACGAGACCACATTTTTTAGTTGTTTAGGTTTCAGCATAATATATTGACGGCTGATTACGGATTCTCTGCAGAGTTACACTTTTATAGCTTCTTTCAGACTGAATTGGGGTCTCTTAATAGCACACGCGATGGAATTCTAGCGACTGTACTTGGTGTCGGACAAAATGATCTCTAATATTAAAACTTTGTGACTGTCAAAGCATGCCAATACATAGCCTCATCTGGTTCACGTGAAGGTACCTGTGCAGCCACCATTAAATTGATATTGGTAAATTGTGTTCTCGTTACTATGAATAGCATTTTACAGAATTTCTCATTTCCAACTTAATTGAAGCGGACGTGAATAAATTTTGGTTAAATTATATCAAGGTTTTAAAATGCATGACAGATATCATCTACAGATTAATATTATACTAGTTTAAGCCTAAATTGAAATTGGTTAAATGTATTATTTTTTTTTAATTCTTCCCCAAAAGAGACCAAAAAAGATTTTGACACGGGTCAATTTTCATGGGTTGGTCGGGTTGGGATAAATAAACGTAATTTCTATTTTTGCCTGGCAGCTTTTAAGTTAGTGTTAGCACACAAAAAGTATATTTTCGTATTTATGATAGGACATTTGATGGAAACAAGCTACGAAAATCGCTCATCTTAGATTCGTGTGTGATTATCGTTTGCCCATTAACCTTTTCTTTTGTATCTGAACTACTGAAGAAAATCATTTGTGTAACCACTAAAACCACACAAACGACATATTGGTTGTCTGAAAAATTCAGATTTTATGCCCTGTTGACTGTAAATTCTTTATTATGAGTTGGGGGGTTCCTATTGTTTGGGATGTGTCATTACCCCAGGTACTATTCAAGATCCTATGACTTAGACATTGGGGGGGGGGGGGAATTCAGCTCAGTTGAGTTCGCACTTGAGGTGCTTGTGTTGCAGGATCGAACCACCTCAGTGGATCCATTCAACCGATTGGGGTTTTTCTCGTTCTAACCAGTGCACCACAATTGGTCAAAGGCCATGGTATGTGCTTTCCTGTCTGTGGGAAAGTGCATATAAAAGATCCCTTGTTGCATTTGGAAAAGGACAGTAAAATTCACAAAACTGAACAATGAAACATTGTAAAATTTTAAATGGTCACCTGTGGAAAAGCTGAAAATCAGTATAGAACATGTAATTTACTGTTCATTGTTTTGACTATTGGGCCAACAGTGAGTGCAAAAGAATAGATCACCTCTCCTGGTCACTCTTTCTTTGGTGCAGTACATTAAATGTGCCCAATGGGAGCACATATCACATTGTACCCACTTTGCTTTATTGGCGGTTTATTTGATAAGACCCCCAACTCCGTTAGTACCCACTTAATTTATCGTGGCCTTACAGAGTCCCTCCCAATGTGTCAAGTGACTGAAAGCTGTCATTTTTGCCATCCAACCCAAACCATTTTTGTCTTCTTCTGTATTTGTGATAATGCAGGGTTTTGATTCCGGGGTAAAACAGGAATTAGTGAAAACAGTTAAAAACTATTAAACAAACATTTTGTTCTGTTTATACCTGGTTGTATCACATTATTTCTGTGAAACTTGTTTGTAACCTCTTGGTATCTCTTCTGATGTTTTTATTACCAAAAACAACAGTTGAAGCTTGAGTGTACTCACAAATCTCGAACTTAGAATACTCTCGATTTTACAATACTTGACCACATATATATTTTTTACCTTTATATCTATGACCCCCCCCCCCCCCCCAAAAAAAAAAATCTATAAGTCAGCTGTTGTTAATGTGTAAAACAACTATTCATTTTATTAGAAATAACTATTGCATTGGTGGATAAACAACATTTAATATCATTTAATATTGCTGGTCGGTACATGGTTCGCACCCCAGTACCAGCTCCTATCAGAAAACCAACTGTTCTCTCACAAACCACTAACAACTAATCACTGTCCTGGACAAACAACACAGGTAGCTAAGTTGTGTACCCAGGACAGCATGCTTGAACCTTTATTGGATATTAGCACAAAAATAAGTTTAATTTTTTTTTAATTAATATGCATATACAGGTGTTTGAAAATTGGTATAATAAGTGTTTATTATTTCACACAATTTTAATTTCTTGAACCATTTTTTTTTTTGCAAAAGACAAGATTTATAGATTTTTTTTTTTAAAGTAGGATTCTGAGAATTTAAAATTTGCATAAACCCTTCATGTCCATGTCAATAATGTCCTAAATGTAATGCACAAACAGAAAATGGTTTACTCATGTAAGCACAAAATTATTGTTTTCACTCTTTTTCAGAGGCCTGGGGCCTAATTCCATAAACTCTTGCAACTTTGCGATCTCGCAGTGCAATGCTAAAAGACTTACAAAGAGGATGCTTTGTTGTCTAACAGAGGCTAACAGACCTTTGTGAATTAGGCCCCTGTTCTCTCACTTTATACAGCTGTCTCAAATATAATTCTTTTGTTTAGATGAAGAAATATTTGAAATAATTTTCTAGAAATAATAATCTGTGGCCTAAATCACTAAACTCTCACACTGCGATCTTGCAGTGCAATGTTAAAAGACTTACAAAGAGGATGCTTTGTTGTCTAGCAGAGCCTAAGAGACCTTTGTGAATTAGGCCCCCAATTATAATGTAGAGGCATGACATAGACTGTTTTTCTACATTAGTAAACCAAATTAGCATTTTTAGTAGTGTTGTAATTTCTTCTTCTTTCTTTTTGGTATGTGTGTTCTGCTATGTGTTGTATTATTTAGGTGTTTTGTTTGTTAGGCAACAACCACCCTAGTGCTCTGGGCAGCTCTCACTAACAGGCCCATCCTAGCCAAGGTATTTTGGAAGAAAACTGATGACCCTATTGCTGTGGCATTAATAGTCAGCATGCTTCTCCATAGATTGGCCTCGCAGTGGTGCAAAGATGTTGACATGAAGAGAAGGGTCAAAGCCACAGCAGTGTATGTTTTATCTTTTAAGTTTATGTTTTGTATTGATGAAATGTTTAGTAGTACGGTAGTGAATTTTTTTTTTGTACACATGAAAAGGATTTATTATTTATGCAGGGTTTTTTTCACATCATGGTGGATAAATATAAATATTTTTATCACCACTCGCTAACACTTTAGTGCAGAGATAAGCCAACTAGCAGTTAAATGGATGCATTAATTTTGATCTTTGATCTGCAATTTGAGTTAATACTAAGCACTTAGATATTTTACAGTTGATAACAGTTATAAACTGAAAAATCATTGATCATTTGCATTGCTGAGTCATAAGAAAATGTGCACCTGCATGAACAAGCTCAAATTTTTCTTGAATTGGGAATCATGATTGAACCAATTAATGAAAAATCATGCCTTAGTGTTACTAGTGCTCAAGTCTTTTGAATGGATTGCATTCAGCTTTGGTGTGCAATTCTGTTTGTGGGGGGAACATAAATGAAATGTATCGTATCAGCAGGCTTCATCTCTGATACTTGACTGACCTTGACCTTGACCTTGTATAATAATTAGCCACAATGGAGAGATGTAGGTCATGGGAGAACATTCACATGATGTGTAGTTGGTCTACGGTTTGATCCCCTCACAGTTAGTGACTCATAACTGGTAAATCAAAGACACTGCTATATTTGTCCTGTTTGTGAGAATGTTTGTCAGAAAGTGCATATATAAAAGATCCTCTAGTTGCTAATGGGAAAATGTAGCAAGTTTCCTCTGAAGACTGTCACAATTACCATACTTGACATCCATTTTAATTAATCAATGTGCTCTAGTGGTGGTGTTAAACAAAAATGTTTATTCTTTTGATACTTTACCTAATGTCATAATTACCAGATATTTGATACCTTTTAGTTACTCATTTAACAGAAAATGTTAAGGTGATAGTACACTGTACCTTCATTGCAGGGAGTTTGGTAAAATGGCAGTTAGTATGTTAGACCTGTGCTACCAGGATTCCAGTATCCAGGCATTCCATGCTCTTAACAAGAAGCTTCAGGACTTCAACAACAGAACTGTGGTTGAGATTGCCAAGATGGGGAACAACAAGTTTTTCATAGCACACCCATGCTGTCAAAAGTGGCTGGCTCAGAGGTGGTTGGGATGTCTTCAGATTCGAGAGCTAGACTGGGGAGGGCACATCAAACTACCGGACTGGCTCAAGGTCTGTTTCTAACAAATAACTGATCCTCTTTTCTCCCTGAACTTTAATATAAAAAAGTATCATTTACACTGTAACATTATAAAGTATCGTTTGCACAATATTATATTATGCTGACTATTGAGTTGTTAGTTTTAACACTAATCTTTAGCAAATGTTTTGTGTTCCGTCCAAGACTGATGAAATTTGTCATTTGGGGAAAAAAGGTTAAAATTAAGATTTTAAAAAGATATAGTGTATTTTTTAAATAAAATAACTTTATGTAAAGTCTAATACTACTGTACTGATTATTCATTGGACACTTTAGATTTATTATATATATATGTTAGTTATCACATACAAATTTTAAATTAACCATTTTGTCCGTTATTTTAATTTTATTTAATCCATTGATTTCAGGTGTACTTGAGTGCTTTCCTTATTTTCCCCATGTTTGTATGGATTGCATTTGTACCAATGGAAAACGTGAAACAAAAGTTTGAAAAAGGTAAATATTCTTAAGACTGCTTATAAATGCATATAAAGTAATGTATCCCATTTCTATGGCTGGAACACGCAGTTGTATGTGGCTGGGGTTTTAATCAGAGATGACAATTGTACAGATTTATACAGAATTCTGGATTTTTGCATTACCCCAAAACTGTTCCATGTCTGTGTTCTTTCATTAAAAGTCCAAAGTACAACCGCCCCTCCACTTCACACATTTCAGAACCCTGCAACATTTTAATCTCTTTTAATACATGAATTAGAAACCTATAATTTATGACCTTGTACATGGACAAACCATTATCGGTTGCAGAAGATTAATAAAATTGTGTTGGGTTATACAAAAGCAATGTTAGTACCCCAAGTGAATGTACTTTTTATTTACAAGTTATAATCCATGCTTATGAACCATCAAATCTGTGACATTATCATTTTAATAGCAGTATTGGTACATATATATTGTCTATGTTAGACATTTCAAACAATGTTTTAGTATATTTCACCTACATTTTGAACCCAATTGTTAAATGTTATGTTTACTCATGTTCTGTCAGAGGATGATGAAGAAGAGGAGGAGGTTGAAGAGACAAACATGCTGCTGCGGCCGCTGTCGATACAGGAGAAACAAGTGAGATACACAGACAAAACCCATGCACATGCACGCACACATGCTCGCTCGCTCGCTCGCACTCACATACTCACACTAGCACTCGCACTCACACACACACACTCTCACACTCACTCTCACACACACTCTCACACACTCTCACACACACACTCACACTCGCACACACGGATACACACACTCACACATGCTCGCTTGCTCACTCACTCACACACAGTCAGAATACCCGAACATAAGAATTTGTCGCCCACAACATTTTAAAAACAATTGCCGTGGGTGAAACTGCACACCGATGGCAATTTTGAACCTGCCTATGGCAATTTTTCAAAAAGTGACTTTTGCAGCAAATAAATATGACTTATTTTGTTACATGTAGACATTTCAGGTGTACAAATGTCATATACTGGCAGATAATATACACTAGGTGTATATATTTTGCTTTCACTGACAAGTTTTACTGACAGTAGTAATTTTTTCTAGTGGCACAAAATTGCCGTCAGTGATGGTCCCGACCCACGGCAAATTATATTTCAACAATTGCCGTCTGTGCCATCATTATGTTTGAGCCCTGCACATGCATTTATGCACTACACATTCACCAACAGCAAAATTGACACAACCTTTGCTTAAACACTGGCATATTTTTTACTTTTAGAGCTGTTTTTAATAATTGAAATCAAACATTACATATTACTTAGATTTTATTGTTTAGATTATCCATTTATGTACATTTAAAGTGTTTGTGATCATTCTAATGCCACAAAATGCTTTTTTCCCATATTTAAAAAAAGAATGTAGAGACCGGCCTCGGTGGCATCGTAGTAGGCCATCGGTCTACAGGCTGGTAAGTACTGGGTTCGGATCCCAGTCGAGGCATGGAATTTTTAATCCAGATACCGACTCCAAACCCTGAGTGAGTGCTCCGCAAGGCTCAATGGGTAGGTGTAAACCACTTGTACCGACCAGTGATCCATAACTGGTTCAACAAAGGCCATGGTTTGTGCTATCCTGCCTGTGGGAAGCACAAATAAAAGATCCCTTGCTGCTAATCGGAAGAGTAGCCCATGCAGTGGCGACAGCGGGTTTCCTCTCAAAATCTGTGTGGTCCTTAACCATATGTCTGACGCCATATAATGTGTTGAGTGCGTCGTTAAATAAAACATTTCTTTCTTTCTTTTTGTTATGGAGATGTCTTCAAACCTTTTAAAGGTATTTCCTCATTTCCTCATTATAGACTGTTGTAACTTTATGCAAATGTGGTACAGGTTTCCAGTCTTTAGTCCAAGTGAAAAAATAAACATTTTCATAAATGTAACATTTACCTCAGTGTTGTATATATATATATATATATATATATATATATATATATATATACACACACACAGTGAAACCTCTCAGAACCGGACCCTCTGTAAACTGGAAGTCTTCCAAAACTGGACATTTTTCTCAGTCCTTTTTTAAAAATCATTACAGATACCTTTTATAACCGGACATTTTAGTTGGTCCCGAGGGTGTCCAGTTTAGAGAGGTTTCACTGTATATGTTCTGGCATTCAGCTAATTTATGGACTAGTCGTGTCATTCAAATATTTTATCACAATGACAAGATATTTATTTCAGGGAAAGAAACGGTATAGCATGAAAGTGAAGTTCAAAAACCTGATTGATAGAGGGGAAGTAACTCTGAAGCTGCCAGTTTACAAGCAGATATACTACTTATGGAGTGCCCCAATAACCAAGTTTTGGGTGAATCAGGTTTGTAAACATGACAGTGACATATTGGGATTTTTTACTGAAATAAAATGAAAACTGCCAAATATCAGTAAAGTCTATGGCAATGGAAAGCTGATTGTATGAAGTGCTTGTTCCAAAGGGAATCTTGCTATTTTAAAAGAGACTGGTACAGATTTAGAAAGGTTTCAAGGGGCCATGTAATTAATTTTGCCTTTGTATAAGGTGAGGAGTATTGTTTATTGCTGTGCTATTTTGTGTTAAACTATGTTGGATGCTAGGCTGATTAGGGCACTTGAAATGGCATGAAAAAGAGGCGATCCACTACTGAACCAAAACAAATTTCTAATGTCTTCTGTCTCACTAACCACGAACAAGTTAACATATTAACCCTAATCCTGGACAGACAATACCCAGAAAAATGGGCTTTAGAGTTAAGTAGACATAAGCATGAAAATACAATTACAGAGACATATTCAGTAGGGGAGTGGGGGGAGATGAGGAAGTGCAAAAATGTGCCATTTAAGCACACCCTTTTTGTCTAGCTGGAAAAAACCCTATATTTCTCTGGCCTGATTCATGTTTTAATCTTTAGACTACTGGATTAATTTTTGACAAAAAACATGTTGAGGGAGTACAAGTTTATAATTTTTACTCACATAAATGTTTCATAAATACATAAAATAAATCATTAAATATTATTTTTGTGTGTTTTTCCAATTTTTATGATATTTTAGATCAGTTAATGTTGATTAAAATTAGGCCAAAAAAAAGAAGTCACATTTACTTCCGGTCATTTGTGGCCAGCTGTCCAGTTGTTGTTAGCAAAATGATCAAATTTATTATCAAATTAGCTGTCACAATTGGCTGTCGATCCCTGAAAATGACCGTGATGTGCCGCCATTGTTGTCAAGCGAAAATACTTGCCGAAAACCACTTTTTGAACTCAAAATTCCAAGGTATTTTCCATTGAAAAAAAAAAAAAAATTGCTGTATGCAAAACAGTGGGAAATATGAATTGGGGAATGCACTGTATATCTCGGCTGCAGTAGTCGGAAGTTATATTATACTAGGTATGACATTGAAATAAATACCCTGTCTCCTTGCAGCTGTTCTACGTGTTCTTCCTGATACTGTTATATTATACTAGGTATGATATTTATACTGTGGCTACTTGCAGCTGTTCTACGTGTTCTTCCTGATACTGTTCAGTCTGGCCGTGCTGTGGCCGTCGTGTGGGGATCTTCATCTGAACCTGTCCGTCTTTGTGTGGACCTTCATCATCTGGATAGAACTCGCACGACGGACGTGGGTCAAAAAATGGGTGAGTTTGTTATTTACTATTTTCACATCAGTATAGGTGGGTCTTTGGATAAGTACTTTTTGTGATACAGACATTTTTTTTGCATACTGTAACTAAAATTGTTTAATTTATATGGAGTTTAATTTATTCTGGATTAATTTTTAACAAAAACCAAATTAGGCAAAAAAATAAACAAAGTTGCATTTACATACGGGCATTTGTGGCCAAATGTCGAGTATTTATGTCCATTATTCCCACTGACTGTTTTTCTGACCAGATTGTTTTTTGGAAACGAACTACATATCATATCCCAATAGTTCATGATTGTTTTGGTAAAATGGTCAAATATATTATCAAATTAGCAATCACAATCAGCTATCGATTCCTGAAAATGACTTCGACGTTCTGCCATTTGTTGTGAAGTGAAACTACTTGTTGAAAACCAGGTATTTTAAATTAAAAAACAAAAAAACTAAAACTGCCACACTATCAAAATAATTCATTTCCTGATGTATTATAATTATTAGATAGATAAAGAAAAGTAAATGTTTTAGGCTTCTATCATGGTCATGTTTAAATAATGATTAAAAATGGTATAGATGTTAGGTGACACCAGTTTCTAGGTCTTTTCAATAGTTAACTAATTCAAGAAGTAATGTGTACTGCCATACAGCTGTAAATATATGTGATATAGGGAAATCACATGTGAGAATTCAAAATGCATAACATGATATGACATGTGTTTGATTCCTTGTGACCTACAGAAACATCCTGAAGTTCCCATATTCTGGACATCAATTGAGGTGATACTAATCCTGTGTTTTCTGCTCCTGTACCTCGTGTTTCGAATTATACCGCACTTCGTGGAGTACGTCGACTACATGACCACTAAATTCGTCATGAGCATCGGTCTTCTCTTCTTCTACTACCGCACCATGGCCGTTTTCTTACCCATCAGTCCAACACTCGGACCCATGCTCATTCGAATCACAAAAATGGTAAGATGCAATTAAATCTTTCTCTAACTAAATAAGGGCTGTTCCAGAATTGATCACTGTGGGGAGGAAGGAGACACTGTGATGATTATTGTATGCATGATGGTTTGCCAATTGGTTTTTTTCTATTCATAATTTAATTTATGGGATGTGAGTGTCCATAAATAGAGGATAATAAACGAGTTACCAGTTATTATCAAATTTATGTCCTGAGTGAAATAATTTTCACTTGTCATGAGCTTTAGTGGACAAGTGGAAATTATTTCACAAGGGACATAAATTTGATAATAACTGGTACAAAGTTTGTTATTCTATTTATTACCCCAGCTTTTTTTTTTTTTTTTAAAGCCTTTCTTTTCGATGTATAGCCTACATTGTCTACATGTCCATGTATATAGAACCGACGTAAACTACTTTACTATTCTGGCTATTGCTTTAACTTTGTATTTTATTCACGGTTCACAGATAATTTTCAAAACCCAAAGTTCTATATATTCTGTAAAAAAATAAATCTATAATGAATTGCATTAAACTACCATTTTATTACAAATTTAAAACTGAAACCAGAAAGATGTAAATGCAGATGCTTTAAACTACTTGATGTCATTGTGTGTGCTTTGCCAAATCGTGATGACGTCATATTTAGTACAGACAAGGAGATTGGTTTGTTGGTGTCAAATCGTCCAATAGTAATGTATGTTAAACCAATGCATGATAATTTTCAGTGAGAAATTATGATTTTTATTTTCCCCATTATGAGTGCCTGCTGGGGTAATAAATATATATATACAAAAGTAAAATCATATTTTTGGCTCAATAAGCTTTTGAAGTCATGTATGGTTGAAACTTAAATATAGATGCAATCATCTTTTAGAACAATGCATAATTTGCATCAGGACTCAAATACTTTCTAAATATGGCTGAGACTTGAACTGTATTTGTCTTTTTCTCTTTGTGCCTTAAATAAAGCTTGGTTTTCTGCTGGTATTGTAAAATGATGTAAAAATAAAATCATTTTTTTTATTTCAGTATGAAGTTAATGGTGTTTAGGGTTTTTTCAGGTTCGTAAAGATTTTTCCACATGGATGCGAATGTTCGTCATCGTGATGGTGTCTGGAGGGATAACAATCCATGCTGTCTTGTATCCAAGCTACCCGTTAAATGTGGATGGTGTCAAGAAAGCACTGGCCAGAGCATTTTTTGCCATGTTCCTCACCAAGATAGATGATTTAGATGGCAAGTTGCAGTAATTCAAATCATTGTTTATAATTAAAGTAAATGTGAGATGTATTTACAATTTTACTGCAAAACTTGTGTAATTTGAAACAGACTATAACACCCATATTGATATTGATTACACCTGACAGATGAAATTACAAGTACTAAGTATAAGAATACATAGCAGTCCAGCATATTAAATTACTGATGTTGTATCCATAATAAATCATTTATTCAAATCTTAATCTAACAAAGCAGTTTATTGAACTTCATTGTATTAGAAAGGACAGGTGTATTATTTCTGTTATCAATATGGTATGAGGACCTGCAGTCTCAGTTACAGTTGGTAAACATTTGAAAGCTGTTTATTCCTTTTTCCATCTGGAGAATAAGAGAGGGAAATTGCTTATAACTTTAAATAAACTTAGTAATTGTGATTTCACCTGTCAAATAAAACAAACTTTACTTTTTTTTCACCTGTCAGGTGTAATCAATATCAACCTGGGTGTTATAGTCTGTTTCAAATTACATAGGTTTTGCAGTAAAATTGTAAATAAATTGTCGTTTTTTGGACCGGTTGTTTGAATACCATAACAGGTCATAATAATACTGACACATTTTTATGGTTTTTATTCCAGGGATTTTCATAAATAATATATAAGACTGGAAAATCACCTGGGTATAATTTTGATTAGTACTTTAGTTGATTCTCCTGGCTTTAAAAACAGAATCATTACAGTACCAGAGTCTAAGGCTACTTGTTTTTAATAGCCGAAAAATGTCTTCACTAGTACTAAATTTAGTACAGATAACATTCTGGGCATTATTATTATGTTGAGTACATAGTTTAAATATGTAAACACACTTGAGACTAATTTATGTCAAATTTATTGCAAATTGATTCTCATATTTACCACTAATATACCATTGTTCGTAGTAGTTTACATTACTGTTTGCTAATTTAAAATGGAGATTGTTTACTTCTTTGCATGTGAAATTTTAAAATTATAATTTTGTAGGGGATGATACCTGCTCTTACCTGTATGAAAATACAACTATAGGATCATGCCACCGTAAGTTCATCATTTTATTATAAATTGGAAATATTTTTAACTGTGTAAATCATTTACAAAGAATTGAACTAATATGAAAAATTGGCCATGAATACTTGGTATTTCCAAAAATTATTTTGGAGAAACAGGTTTACTAATTTTTTAATTTGAATAATTGTCCTATTTTTGTACTTTTTGTAAATTATTCAAACAAAATGTTGGAAACAATGATGTTTAAAATTTATTTTATTATTAGAATATTAATTGCCAAATGACATTGATTTCCTAGTTTTAGTCAAACCTATTTTTATGTCTGATATTGAGTAGTAAGGGTATATTGTTTCTTTGTTTCAGCTGAGCAAAGTGTTTCTTGTAAGTATTTTGTTAGCAAGTAGTTTAGTAAAACTTTTAGTACTAATTTATGTGTTGGTGTTTTTAGATGTGTGTTCACTGAAGACTGAATATTTAAAAAGCATTTCAGTTGCTATTCTGTTTAATCATTTTATGACATGTTTATCTGTTCTTGCTTCATTCATTAATTTGTGTTTTTACACATTGTTTTCTTTAATTAACTGAGTGAATTATAAAAATGTTCACAGAAAGGTAGAGTAACAATAAGTAGTATTAAAGTACAGGACAGAAAACATTGTGTTATTGTGCAAGGTAATATTTATCAATATGATATATTAGTTAATGTGTATTAAGATCCTGGTGATGATATTAAACATAAAAAAGTGATTGAAACTAGAGTTACCGTGTAATATTTCAGACCGATACGGCAACACCATGTCCACTTGTCCATATGGGAGTTTCGGTGGTTACTTCATTGTGATCCAGTACCTGTTGATTACCAAGCTGGTTCTTATCACACTGCTTTATGCCATGTTCAGGTTCAAACCTTCTTTTTTTTCATCAGAGTAATAATCCAGTAATAACCTTTCTAGTTATATGTTAGCATACATAGCTTACTTAATTATAATTTGAGTGAATGTTTTGTTTTAGGAACATAGATTCAAATAGAATAATCAATTCATATAGAATAATTTCTTTTTGTTCTCCATGTTTGTTTAAAATAATATTAAGTGAAATTGATATATAATGAATGTATATCTATGTTGAACATCCCTTCTTGCAAAGTAAGAAAAGAAGTATTTTTTAAGACACATTTCAATCTATTAGTATGTAAATATTAAATACATATCCAAATATGATTTTATTCAGTCAAGAATACATTGTTTAATCTGTATTTGTTTTCCAGTGTGACTAATGCTAGGATATCTGACCATGCTCTGGAGTACTGGAAATACCAGCGCTATGGTCTGATTGTGGATTTTGAGGAGAGACTGCGACTCCCGCCCCCACTCACTATAATCAGCTACATATGTATGCTGCTGAAGTTCATCTGGACTAAGGTCATCAGGCCATGCTGGACTCGGTGCAGACAGTGCTGCAGATGTTTCACCAGTCAAGACTCTGTGGCAAGTTGTTTTTTAAAAACAGTACTGGCGGGGTGGGTCAAGTGGGTCTGGAGCCCATGACTTATGTTTTTGTTTTTTTTTGGTCCTGACTTATTGTAAAATGTATTCACTGCTAATATACAACTTTAGAGTCTTCCATTTAAGTAGCTGCATGTAGCTCACATACACACACCAAAATTAAAAAAAAAAAAAATCCTGGATCCACAGTTGGTACTGCTAATTTATTACTCTATTTTAATTTTGGTATGTTTTTATCACTTTGTGAACATAATGGATTTAATCATTAAAAGCTGTACCATACTGAATATGCCATCATACTATTAATAATAACATGTTATTCTCACTTTTTTGGAATTTCTCTTAGGAATAGTAATGATTGTTGCAGTTATAACATAACTATTTAGGCCTATAGATACTAATCCTAAGAACTTGAAAGTCATGTGACTATTGGAAACAAACTGTAAGCAGGATTTTATTTTTTTTAACATTAAAACAAATTAAGTTATTGATCTGGTGCTAATAACCTATTGTTATAAACATGTTAATCCTGAGGAAACTTTAGAAAACACAGTCTTAATATTTCTGAAATGATTAATTTTAATAGGATTTTATATTACCGGCATATTAAGCATTATTAGATTTTTTAAAATCACAATTATTGTGACTAGCTTTGTCAATTTTCCTTCTATTTGTAGGATGCATCGAGGCATATCAATATTTTCAAAAGCTGCAGGACGATGGACTATAACTACTGGAAGAACTGTGTAAAGGTTTACATCAATAAAGAGAAACAGGACCAGCTGAAGGAAACCGAAGACCAGAGGCAGAGTGAAACGTGAGGATCGTCTTATCTTTTTACCCGGAAAAACTGTTGTGATGGTATTTCTAGAATTCACATTTAAACACTGGCCTCGGTGGCGTCGTTATTAGGCCATCGGTCAACAGGCTGGTAGGTACTGGGTTCGGATCCCAGTCGAGGCATGGAATTTTTAATCCAGATACCGACTCCAAACCCTGAGTGAGTGCTCCGCAAGGCTCAATGGGTGGGTGTAAACCACTTGCACCGACCAGTGATCCATAACTGGTTCAACAAAGTCCATGGTTTGTGCTATCCTGCCTGTGGGAAGCGCAAATAAAAGATCCCTTGCTGCTAATCGGAAAGAGTAGCCCATGAAGTGGCGACAGCGGGTTTCCTCTCAAAAATCTGTGTGGTCCTTAACCATATGTCTGACGCCATATAACCGTAAACAAAATGTGTTAGTGCGTCGTTAAATAAAACATTTTTTTTTTTTTTTTCCCACATTTAAAATTTACAGTTCACTAACCATTAATCCCTGTTCAGGCAAGACAATCCAGACAGCAGAGGTGTCTGGCCAACACGATGTGCCTGAATCTTAATTCAATATAAGTATAAAAATGAAGTTGAAATAAAATGTTTTAAATATGCTTATTAAGTCTGTAGTAAAGTACTGAGATATGAATTTAGTATGTATCAGCTTCATGACTTAACTACTGCACCATTGAAACCGGGTGGTGTGAACCATCAAATCCAAATCATTTACTAGTATATTTTTTTGGGGGGGGGTTATGCCCCAGTCATTATATACACATTTTCATCTTGGGACAAAATCATTTCGTGTGTTACTGCCAAATGTGTATCCTGTTTTAAAAGGTGTTTTTTTTAATCAATAATGTGTTTAATTGTAATATTTTATGAATGTATTATTTTCCAGTCTCTGTGTCCTGGTGGATGACATGCAGTCACAGAAGGAAACCAATCGTCGCCTGAATGACCGGCTGGGACAGATAGAGAAAAGTTTGACATCTTGTCGTTTGTTGCTGGAGGAGATGAAACACATGATGGAAGCAAAAGGTAGAATTTTTAATGTCAGTTATTCCATACATGATCTTTAAAGTTTAGACTTCAATATTTCATAAAGCTTTGTGTGCAGTTAAAGTGTGGAGGTTTTGTTAAAGTTTTGAGTATTAACTTTAAAGATTTATAATTACAAACTTCCCAGTTATACTATTAGATGATGTTGCTAAAAAGTGAATGTTAACCTTCGATAAACTTAAAAAAATTATGCCATTACATTAAATGGGACATCATTATATAAAACGGGTCAAGAAAGGACGTTAGAAGCTGCTTTTTGTGTATTTTTAACTAAATAGAAGTTTTGTTTGGAATTTATTGATGTGTAACAGTCACCAAGTTAGTATACAATCACTTCACTACGCTGTATGCTTTTATATCATTTGTGACTTATACATAGATCAATTTACAAAAAGTTACAAACAGTTCTTATGTAAACATGGGTCCTGAAGTTAAAATGTTAAATTACAAAAATGGCTTTATATTAATGCCTGAGGCTTAGCACAGTAAAGTGATACAATTACATATTTTAAAATAGCAAGGATTTTTTTAGTAGACATCAGGGTTCGTAGTGGTCTTTAAATTCATTGAAAGTCTTTGAATTTGAAAAAAAAAGTTTTTAGGTCTTTGAAAGTCTTTGAATTGTAATAAAAGTCTTTAAAAGTCTTTAAATTCTCGTATTGTGTTCATTCTTTTATTTTATTGTTAATTTTTCTCAATCAACATCAATACTTTGACCTTCTTTCTGCTGGCATAGCTACATCATAACACAATACTTTTACAGCTGCATGCACTTGATATTTTCCAGTTACAAGGTTTAACCTGTCATGATGCATGTAAAAAAGCCCAATTTCTTGCTATGGACAGCAACGTAAACAAACTGATTTGGTATTTTTATCACATTCTATTGTCTTTGACCACTGTGTAAAAGTCTTTGAAAATCTTTCAGTTTGTTTGGTCTTTAAGGCTATGAAACCTGAGACATGCACATTCACATTTATTTTATCTTACTTGAAATTTTGTAGATCTGGGGAAGAACAAAACTATCATTTTTGTTTTCAGATATGGGGACAAAAGGCTTGATTCCTCCAAAGAAACTGATTCATATATCTTCCAGGCAATCTCCGTACCCTGGCACCAGGATTCAGCGCTTTCCCATCTTTGACAAATATGTACCATGGGAGGTAATCCATGTCAGCTAACTTTAATACATTGTAATGTTTGTTGTTTTGAAAAAAAAAAAAATTTCAAAGCATAACAGGAGACTTACAATTAAACATGTTTTGAATGTATTAAGACTGTTTTCGCATTACAATGCTGTGAATAAAATTGAAACATTTTGGCAAAATGTAAAATATAAAAAGCAACCTTCACTGATGGAATTGGAACCACAAACTCTCGGTACAAGAGTCCAGTGCTCTACCAACTGAGCTAATAGGGAAATTCCCACTGGCTGCTGCCAGTAGGAGCACTTTATACAAACACTACTACAAAAATATTGAATAGAGCATGAATTACAAATCAAAAACTTAAAATGAGTTTGATTTACCATAATTGTAAATCAGGGGCCTAGTTTCTATATTTGCAGGTACACAGCTGCATACCACCTGATATTACAAATATTTTTTTTTAAATTAAAATGTATGATGTAAACACAGCCAATAGAGTTTTATTCCATCGCCGAAAAAGTCTGCGTACCACCTGAAAATCCTAAGCTAGGCCCCTGTAAATATAGTTTTTTTTACTGTTTATTTTCTGACACTGCTTTTATTTGATATTAGAGTACAATATATATTTCAGGTTACATATGATACATACGATCCTGCCTGGTATACTCGACCTGTTGAAGAGTTCCCACCAGAGATCATCGGATATGTTGATATAGACATTATGCAGTAAGTATTTCAGAGAAATGGAAACTTTCAAAGATCGCTAACTGTTACTTAGTAGATGTCATCTTTGACTGCAGCAGATATCTTCTCTCTCTCTCTAGACCAAGTGTCACAATAGTGATAGTATTAAACATAGGGATGCACAGTCTTATTGGTATACAAATATAATATAATTCAAAGGGTAAATCATACATTTGCTGATACATCTGACTTTGTAATTCCTGTATTTTCAGTTTGATATCAATCGGAAACTCTGATATCTCAGATTCAACTGATTTTCTTAACTTTGTTCATAGTTGTGACAAAAGGAAGGACCTGATGTTATAAAATACGGAGTGGGACATTACCAAAGTGGTAAAGCGCTTACTTGATGTACAGTTGGTCTGGGATTGATCCCCATTGGTGGACCCATTGAGCTATTTATCACTCCAGCCAAGGCACCATGACTGGTATATCAAAGGCCATGGTATGTCCTATCCTGTCTTTGGAGGGTGCATATAAAAGACCCCTTGCTACTAATGGAAAAATGTGGTGGGTTTCCTTTCTAAGACTATATGTTAAAATTACTAAATGTTTGACATCCAATAGCCAATGATAACTAAGTCAATGTGCTCTAGTGGCGTTGTTAAACAAAACAAACTTTAACTTTTATTAAATAAGCTTTTATGTGTGAAATATCCATGGTTTGACAAGATGTGTGCTGAGATGTTGTCAAATAAGCATTCCTTTTCTTTTACAGTTACCTCAATGACGAAGGAAATAAACAAAATATATTTAAGGCATTCCACTAATAGTCATATTAAAGCAGAGTAATTTTTTTCAGTTTTTAAACCATTGGCCACTTGGTTGAAATCTATACATTATTGACCTAATTTACAGAAGATAACTTATAACTATTGTAAGCAGCCATGTATATTTAATAATTTACGATAAATTCAGGTGTTTAAGTGCATGCATAATATTTTGTCCATGTGTAACTCTAATTGCATAAATGCCTACGATTACTTTTCATGTTTTACTTACACTGTATTTCCCCCACGATCATTCAGATTACGGCAGCAAGAAGAAGAAAGGAAAAAGCTGGGCGCTGATGAACTTGAAGATCTGCCTCCGTTGCCAGTGTTTGAACCCATGTGGAACTCTGTGTTTTCTTCCTACATCAAGGACACTGATGTGCAGATAGAGGTTGATCGGACCTCATGGATAACGTTTGACAACCAGCCACTCCGTTACCGGCTTGATAAGTCAGGGTTACCACAGTAAGTGATTGTGTTTATTTTTCTAAATGTAAAATTAAATGTAGTTTTTTGTTGTTTTTTCATTAATTATATCTATCACTAGTTAAAAATAGAAAGAATTCACCTAAAGTGTCTCGGATCTATTTAAATGTATTATATCTTATTGGTTAATACCTTTACATTGAATTAAACAGTATTCTCATAAAATCTTTTATTGTTCTTTTCATCGTTATAAATATTTTCTGTGGTCAAATGTAGAAAACCAATTAAATGGTTTTGTTAAAACTCCAGACAGAAAATAGATTGAATTTTACCAATTGTAAACAAGAACCATAAGATTAAAAAAAAATCTTTTGTACTACTGAAGAAACTACCGTTATCACAGTTAAGTATTCATATGTAAAATATTACAGTACCCAAGTGAGCTTGCACCGAACTAATTTAACTTCGCGCAAACACTAAGTGTGCACTACTGTTATTTATTTCAGGAAATACATTATCAAAACATTGTAAATTTTGCAATATTTCTGCATTTTTAATTCAGAAATCCATTTAGTCATACATCACAACATGTTTCTGATTTTAAAAATTCAGAAATCCGTTTGGTCGTACAGGGTTGAGAGGCCGTGGTAAACTGTGGAGATGGGGTCCCAACCACCACATGGCTGTCATCATCTCTCGCTGGAAACGCAAGTACTCGGCTCTCGGAAAACCTCTTGATCACATTATTGTTGATGGGAAGAAAGTCCTTGAATTTATGGTCGTTCAGAGACAGGATACGGGAGATTTTTCATTACCAGGGGTATATTTGTAATAGTTTATTGCTTTCTGTTGTCTGGATAGTCTTATATAATTTTTCCATAATGCAAAAATTCTGTTGTTAAAAAAATCCCTACATTTGCAAATATTGATAACCTTAATTTCAAAAGTCGTGAGATATTTTTTGTTCAAGATATATTATGTCTAAACAGAGCTGGGATAATTCTTTTTGATGCTATCATTAATATTTTATAGCAAATTATAACTATTTGGACTCCTGTTTTAAATTTTTAACATATTGTTTCATTTATTTGTGTATGTGAAAGTACCATATGGTAGTGCTGATCCAACATTTAACTAAATAAATAACACATAAGATAATTCAAACATTCATGACTTAATTTTCATGAGAGCCAAATTTGTTTCATTTATATATTATGTAACTATATTTAATATAATGTAACTATATTTAATTGTGTTGTTAAAATATTTGAGTTCTCTGGTATAGTAGATGTTAACTGTATTGTAATTGTCTTCAGGGTACCGTATATTGCCGTGTATTAGCCGACACCTTGGATAAGCACACAAGTAATTAATTTATTCACTGGATAGCAAAAAGTAAAATCATTGAGGCATGTTTAATCCCCCACCACACATACAGAAACAAAAGATCATGCGGTCCGTGACTGCAGCTGTTCACTGTATATGGTATGGTCATGTGACAATTTTGGGAGTAATTATCGTCCTGAAATTCATGTTATGTTTTTTCAGTCGGTAATATAAATAATGAGCTTAATTTATTTATGGCATTACTTTATAGTTTAATGCACCCTCCCAACAAAACAATAATATTAGAAATATAATACTTGTTTGAAGGAAAAAAAACACCGTTTTGTATCTTAAATTTGCTATATGAAAGACTGGTCCCAGCACAGGTCAAACAAAGATGGCGGACAGTTGGAAAGAATACATTTTTACCATTGAAATGACAATGAAACAAGTAATTTTTTATTATTATTCATCAAACTTATAATGCATTCAAGAATAAAAGACTGCATAATATTGCATGATGGGGTGTTTTATTTATACTGTGCACAAATTATTGTTACATAATCTTTGAACGGCTAAGGGTCTGGTAATGTGTATGGTGACTGTACAGGAATAGTAGATGTTAACTGTATTGTAATTGTCTTCAGGGTAATGTGTATGGCGACTGTACAGGAATAGTAGATGTTAACTGTATTGTAATTGTCTTCAGGGTAATGTGTATGACGACTGTACAGGAATAGTAGATGTTAACTGTATTGTAATTGTTTTCAGGGTAATGTGTATGGCGACTGTACAGGAATAGTAGATGTTAACTGTATTGTAATTGTCTTCAGGGTAATGTGTATGGCGACTGTACAGGAATAGTAGATGTTAACTGTATTGTAATTGTCTTCAGGGTAATGTGTATGGCGACTGTACAGGATACTGTGTTATACTGAAGAGTTTCAAGAAAGACCTACTCAAAGAAGAAGTCATAGAACACAGCACCAAAGCAGATGAACAGGAAATGATCACGGTTTGTATTAAATTGGTTTACATTGCACTTGTAATCTAACATGTTATCAGTGTTCATTTGGTTTTATGTAGGAGGCATCTTTTATTGCCATATCAGTGTGCTTGCACAAATGCAAACCCTGCAATTAAGAAAATGTTCAATGCAAAAACAAAATCATGATATGGATTTTTTTTTAGAAATTAGTCCATGTTAAAAAAAAGTGCTTCTGAAAATTAAAAACATATCAGGAATATTTGAGGATAGTGTAAAAATGCCATTAACGATAGGTTGCAAGTTCAATGTAAACTTGGTGGACTTATTAAATTGCTATTATTTACAGTTTTTTGGACATTTTGCCACTGGGCATTCCACTGCTGTGTATATACACCGTCGGATGGATACCGCTGCCGCTGGTTTCAAGGCACAGATACTGTACCGCGGTTACATGGATGATACAGCTAACACCGACAACAGCTGGAGAGAGGTGGAAGTCTGGAACTTCCATTACGAACTCAACGATGTCTTTGATGAGAAGATACCAGATGTAAGTAGTTTTTGCAGTTTGTTACGGTTCTTGACAGGACATTGGATACCATTGGGGGTTTTTGCATAAAAGAGAATAAATATATTAAACTTTGTACCATAATTTCACTTCAGATCCATTTTTGCTATATAGTACAATATGATAGGACATTGTGACACCATTGTTTTTGGCTTAATGTACAATAAATATGAAACATCTTACAATAATTTCACTTCAGATACAATTTTTGGTATAATAGTATAATATCTTTCAATTAAAAGGGATAATCAGAAAACAAAAAAGCATTCCATTGGCAGTTTTGCCTTGAAAATGTGCCAACATTTTAATGATGGAAGCTATGTCTTTCTATTACTTGTGTTATTACGTATCTCCTGGTTAACGTTTCAGAGAGAGAATGTGTGGAGAGAGGTGTCATCATACACGCGTCTGTACGGAAATCAGACGGCAATAGTGCAAGAGGCTGCAAGAATTCATGGTGCTTACTGCTGAGACTTCTGGAATCCATCCATACTGATGATATTAAATTCCATGGTGCTGACAGAAACTCAAATTACATAACCAGTGCTTATGGCCAAAACAGAATTATATGGCCAGTGCTTACAGACGAGACTTCTGGAATCCTTCCATGGTGCTTACAGTAACTCAAATTACATAACCAGTGATTATGGCCAAGACACAGAATTATGTGGCCAGTGCTTACAGCTGAGATCATAAGAAAAAATAATATTCTGTAGTGCTTACAAGAAAAGTGATGAACAAAATTTGAGGAATCGATTCATTGACAATCTCATTTCTAATTTTGTCAGTGAAGTGAAATGACTTATAAAAATACTGATTTTTAAAATAAATGTCATATATTCCTTGTAATTCCACAGACTTGTTATTTTTTTTCAGAATATGAAGACTCAATAGCTTTTTTTCTGTATGTTCATCAAAGTATATCCAACTTTTATAACAAATGTTTTTTTTCAAAGTATGAGATAGTCCTGTTGTGCTGTTATTACAATATGTGCAGTGTCAACTAAATCACAATATTTAAAATTATTTATGTTTATATAATCTTTGATAGATATAGCCTAAAATAGTTATGCTGATTCAGATTTGAAATTTTTTTCTGAAATGTTTTAAGTGGTTTTAAATACATTTATAACAACCATATCATGATGAACAAATACTTTTTGTCTTCAGGTGCTACTGTTGTTATTCCATTTTTATTCAAGCATTTGTTATTAAATCACTATTTTACTTTACCCATTGTTGTTAAATCACCATTTTTATTTTGTATTGTCACATCTAATGCAGTTGTTTTTCCCACTGTTGCAACTTTTTGTTACTTTATTGAAAAATCATTAGGATAAAATATTACAATTTTTACCAACAATTTAATAACTAAGAAATTATTAATGTCTTCTTGATGTTTGGTCGTGAACATTAAGATATTATATCTGAATTTAATTCTTAAAAATTAATAACACAAGACTAAATTTTTTCAATTTGTAACAGTTTATCTAAAGGTGCTTTATATACACATGTAAGACTAATTTCTTTTATGTTTCATTCATTTATTGTTGTTTACATTTTGTTTAATATATTGTGTATTGTTATGGTTTTCAGTTTAATTAGGATGAATCAAAACTAAAGCATTCAGTCAAACTAATTTATCAACATAAGTTAAATCGGTGTATATTATATTTTTTAATAAGGATATTTTTATACATTTATTTTAAACATAACAGCTTTGTATATAAATATATGTATTTAATTATTATGAGAACTTAGCTTTTCATATACAAAAGGAGCTGATCTCAGTCAATGCAAAAGCTTTAAGAAACTATAAATGTCCAGTTGCCATAATTATTTGAAAACATGCACATATCTATAAATATTGTAATTTTGAATATTGTGTACAGATATGTCACATTTTATATAATACGTAGATGTTTGTTGTTAGTCTTAATCTTCAACCAGTGTAACTATGGGTGATGGCGTCAAATACATTTTTTTGTATTATTATTATTTCTTCTCATAACTAAACCTGATCTCAACATTAGTGCATTACCCACCCCCATCCCCACTGCAATGGTTTGATACAACATTAGTGCATTACCCACCCCCATCCCCATTGCAGTGGTTTGATACAACATTAGTGCATTACCCACCCCCATCCCCATTGCAGTGGTTTGATACAACATTAGTGCATTACCCACCACCCATCCCCATTGCAGTGGTTTGATACAACATTAGTGCATTACCCACCCCCATCCCCATTGCAGTGGTTTGATACAACATTAGTGCATTACCCACCCCCATCCCCATTGCAGTGGTTTGATACAACATTAATGCTTACCCACCCCCATCCCCACTGCAGTGGTTTGATACAACATTAGTGCATTAACCACCCCCATCCCCACTGCATTGGTTTGATACAACATTAGTGCATTACCCATCCCCACTGCATTGGTTTGATACAACATTAGTGCACAAACTAATGGTTTGATACATTAGTGCATTACCCACCCCCATCCCCACTGCAGTGGTTTGATACAACATTAGTGCATTACCCACCCCCATCCCCACCCCCATCCCCACTGCAGTGGTTTGATACAACATTAGTGCATTACCCACCCCCCATCCCCATTGCAGTGGTTTGATACAACATTAGTGCATTACCCACCCCCATCCCCACTGCAATGGTTTGATACATTAGTGCATTACCCACCCCCATCCCCACTGCAGTGGTTTGATACAACATTAGTGCATTACCCACCCCCATCCCCACTGCAATGGTTTGATACATTAGTGCATTACCCACCCCCATCCCCACTGCAGTGGTTTGATACAACATTAGTGCATTACCCACCCCCATCCCCATTGCAGTGGTTTGATACAACATTAGTGCATTACCCACCCCCATCCCCACAGCAGTGGTTTGATACAACATTAGTGCATTACCCATCCCCACTGCAGTGGTTTGATACAACATTAGTGCATTACCCACCCCCATCCCCACTGCAATGGTTTGATACATTAGTGCATTACCCACCCCCATCCCCACTGCAGTGGTTTGATACAACATTAGTGCATTACCCACCCCCATCCCCACTGCAGTGGTTTGATACAACATTAGTGCATTACCCACCCCCATCCCCAGTGCAGTGGTTTGATACAACATTAGTGCATTAACCACCACCATCCCCACTGCAGTGGTTTGATACAACCTTAGTGCATTACCCACCCCCATCCCCACTGCAATGGTTTGATACAACATTAGTGCATTACCACCCCCATCCCCACTGCAATGGTTTGATACAACATTAGTGCATTACCCACCCCCATCCCCATTGCAGTGGTTTGATACAACATTAGTGCATTACCCACCCCCATCCCCATTGCAGTGGTTTGATACAACATTAGTGCATTACCCACCCCCATCCCCATTGCAGTGGTTTGATACAACATTAGTGCATTACCCACCACCCATCCCCATTGCAGTGGTTTGATACAACATTAGTGCATTACCCACCCCCATCCCCACTGCAATGGTTTGATACATTAGTGCATTACCCACCCCCATCCCCATTGCAGTGGTTTGATACAACATTAGTGCATTACCCACCCCCATCCCCATTGCAGTGGTTTGATACAACATTAGTGCATTACCCACCCCCATCCCCATTGCAGTGGTTTGATACAACATTAGTGCATTACCCACCACCCATCCCCACTGCAGTGGTTTGATACAACATTAGTGCATTACCCACCCCCATCCCCACTGCAGTGGTTTGATACAACATTAGTGCATTACCCACCCTCATCCCCACTGCAGTGGTTTGATACATTAGTGCATTACCCACCCCCATCCCCACTGCAGTGGTTTGATACAACATTAGTGCATTACCCACCCCCATCCCCATTGCAGTGGTTTGATACAACATTAGTGCATTACCCACCCCCATCCCCACAGCAGTGGTTTGATACAACATTAGTGCATTAACCACCCCCATCCCCACTGCAGTGGTTTGATACAACCTTAGTGCATTACCCACCCCCATCCCCACTGCAATGGTTTGATACAACATTAGTGCATTACCCACCACCCATCCCCATTGCAGTGGTTTGATACAACATTAGTGCATTACCCACCCCCATCCCCACTGCAATGGTTTGTACACATCAACAGCCAGTCATATAGCCATTATCTTCCACTGCAATGGTTTGTACACATCAACAGCCAGTCATATAGCCATTATCTTCCACTGCAATGGTTTGTACACATCAACAGCCAGTCATATAGCCATTATCTTCCACTGCAATGGTTTGTACACATCAACAGCCAGTCATATAGCCATTATCTTCCACTGCAATGGTTTGTACACATCAACAGCCAGTCATATAGCCATTATCTTCCACTGCAATGGTTTGTACACATCAACAGCCTGTCATATAGCCATTATCTTCCACTGCAATGGTTTGTACACATCAACAGCCTGTCATATAGCCATTATCTTCCACTGCAATGGTTTGTACACATCAACAGCCAGTCATATAGCCATTATCTTCCACTGCAATGGTTTGTACACATCAACAGCCAGTCATATAGCCATTATCTTCCACTGCAATGGTTTGTACACATCAACAGCCAGTCATATAGCCATTATCTTCCACTGCAATGGTTTGTACACATCAACAGCCAGTCATATAGCCATTATCTTCCACTGCAATGGTTTGTACACATCAACAGCCAGTCATATAGCCATTATCTTCCACTGTATGAGAACTTTTTACTTCGTCATACAACTTCACTTTCTTTTGTCGGTGGGATGTAGCTCGGTGGTAAAGTGCTCGCTTGAAAGTGAAGTGGTCGGTTTAGGATGGATCCCAGTTGATAGCCCCATTGGGCTATTTCTCGTTCCAGCCAGTGCTCCACAACTGGTGTAACAAAGGCCATGGTATGTACTATCCTGTTTGTGCGATGGTGCATATAAAAGATCCCTTTCTGCTAATCGAAAAAGAGTAGCCCATGAAGTGGCAACAGTGGGTTTCCTCTCTCTATATCTGACACACACCATATAACCATAAATAAAATGTGCATTGTTAAATAAAACATTTCCTTCATCTTCTTTCTTTTTACCCATTTATTAAATTCCAAAATGTTACCCAAACCATTCTGTTTTTAGGCTTGGATTTGGGTCTGTAATGTATTTTATTATTCCTCTTCTACATTTGGCTTAATATTTGACTGTTAATTTTCTGGATGCAGTTGTAAGTGGTTAGGCCCCCAAATCGGAGTATGAAGCACAAAGCTTCTTGTTGAAAAAGTTTGTTTTGTTTAATGACATTACTAGAGCACATTGATTTATTAATCATCGGCTATTGGATGTCAAACATTTGGTAATTTAGACATAGTCTTTGATGTGCACTATCCCAAAGAAAGGATACCACAGCCTTTGATATACCAACTGTGGTGCACTGACTGGAACGAGAAATAGCTCAATGGGACCACTGATGGGAATCGATCCTAGACTGACCGCACATCAAGCGATCGCTTTACCGCTGGGCTACGTCCCCCCCCCCCATCTTGTTGAATTCTGGGTCCATGCTTATAAAGACTTTTAGAGTGTAGACTCCAATCTCTAATGACAACAGACCAATAGTGTATGGTGTTAAAGTATCATACTCTTATTAGTCTAAAGTGCAAAAGTTTTATAAGCAAATAAAGAAAAACTCAGATTTTTATTGTTTTCTGAAATACTTTCAGCTGCTTTCAGTATTTAAGAAAAGCTAATCATAAATAATTAGTGACAATAGCTTGAATGAAATGTGTATAATCTAACACCCTGTGCATTCCAGCACATTTCGTCAGTCCCACTTAAGTTTCAGTTGAAACCACCAATTCTTTTTTACCAAAAATAGTAAACCAGCCGGAGTTGCTGAAATTCCTCTGGCATCCCTGCTATTTTATATATTTTTAAGCCTTGTTAGAACTAGTTTAAAAATTCTAGTGAAATAATTTTTACAGATACCATTAATATTTTCATTTTGATAGTTGAACAGGTTGTCTTTATTGAAGGACTCTTTGTGTCAATGTTTTAGAATTTTGTTATCCATATTCTGTAAACATTTTACTGGAGATGTGCCTTATTTATTTATTTATTTTAATTTGTCAAACCACTGAAATGTGTAAAACAAACATTTTTTAATGGAAAATTCAAATTTGTTTTTAATAAGTATGATGATGTGCTTCCGATTTAGATTTTTTTTTTTTAATTTGACATCATATATTTAATCAGCACAGTTTATAAAAATAATTAAATAAATGATATGTACAATCGGTGATAATGCTTTTACACTTGATTATGTATGCATTTGTACTCTTTTTTTTTTTTATAATAAAGTTACTGGTAGTCTTTATTTTTTTTATAATAAAGTTACTGGTAGTCTTTATAAGCCATGTGAAATTGACAGGGTAATGTCTTTGTTAGAGATGAAGAAAGATTATTAAAGAGTTGCTTGTTTTTTTTACAGCTACAGCTATCTTACAAAAATATTATTATGTAATATAATGATTATGTTTATTCAAATATGTTTGCCCAGATTAAAATGTTACAGCAGTAAATTAGTGCAAAAAGTTGTTGGATGGGGAAAAAGCTAATAGTTGGCATTTGTTAAATATTTGAGACGTTAACTGTATGAAATTGTTGTTAATAAACATGAAAACAACTTGCATGTTATTTTTATCTCAAACTCCATTTATTTATATTTATCGCAGGATAGTTTCAGTATATTTTAGAAATAACTTGCATTTTTATTGCAAAAAAATTAATAAACGTCTTAATTTAGTGTTTGAATGTTTTAGTTTCTGTACCAAACAGCGTTCTGTGACTACCGTATATTGCTGTGTATTAGCAGACTTATGGCATGACAGCAAAATATAAAGGTATGGTGAAAAAGTGTGATTGGGGATGGCCATGGCCCCCGCTAAGGCTATGCCAGTGACAATCAAAAACACTTGTCTGTAACTCACAATTAAATAAACAACTGTCAAACTTTAATGACAATTTCAAATGTGCTTGTCATTTTAAATATGGGAGAAAAAAACAGTGCAGTCTTTGGACATATGTTTATTAAAATTTGAGGATGTCAATGATACATTATTCACTATTTGACATTTTAAATATAAATGTTTCATCACACTTGTTCTAGATAATTGTTCCATGACATGCTTTACAGTCCTTCAGTGTCATACAACTATTCCTACACAATGTGCAGGAATACCTTTATAAAAATCACATCAGAATATTTATTACAGCAGGAATGTTGTACATACCTAAACCATCAATAACAGACCTAGATATTGTGAAATAAAAATCATAAATAGAATGTATTATACACTGGTATATTACAAATATGTATATAAATAATATTATTTTAGTAATATCAAAAATACAAAGTCCTATCTTATATAATGCTAACATCCATACATAAATAGAAATATACCGAGTTGATCCATTTAAATAACCATACAGACTAACAATTATCAACACAATTCTTTGATATCTATTCTCTAGACAAACACAGATTCAACTAAATTATCCTTTCTTGTTCAAATTCCATTTCACATTCTCTAAATTCATTTTAAATCTTGTATGTACATACAATTTTAAACAACATAATTTTAAATCTGTACCGATATTTAAATGGATGTAAGGCTATGTACTAAATGTAAAAATAAATGGACGGAATACGACACAAGGTATAGACCTTGGTCAACACCTCGGCATTTGATGAGCTCACCAATGCTTCTGTCTTCATGTTGCAACTCCTGGGAAGTTAAAAATTATCACAGAAATGCTTGTTGAGTAAGCACTAATCAACAACACAAAGATAAGGCAAAACTACGACTATCATTTCTAACTATATTTTGCGTGTCGTAGTGTATATAAGTGTTCCATTTAACAATAACCTGCTCTAATTTTTATCTACACACCACAATAAATAAAATTAAAAACAAAAAGGATGGACGGACAGATAGATACCAAAACAGAAGCCCTGTAGAATTCAGGCATCTACTTGTAATGCTATCGATAAATACTGAAGTTGGATTTCAAACTCAATTATTCTTGAGATGAATACTACAAGCAAAATGTATTCAACGTCAAAATCGGTTCAGCCATCTTTCAGGGGATGTTGAGATAATTAACCGTCTTTCAGTTGTAATGAGAAAAACAAAATTTATAACAATACTTGATCCAGACGCTGCCTAGCCTGTCCGAGCCAGTCTTTCTTCACAATCTATACTTGCAAATAGGCTCGAACAATAACCATACAAGGTAGGAACTCTGTGACAAAAAACATCTGGAATGCTCTGTCGGTTAGCTGTTCAATAGTCTTGTTCAAGGGAGACCATGATAGTCATCTTGGACTATGAATCATTAGAATAATTCATTCATACTCGGAAGCCAAGTTACCAATAAGAGATGACTTAGCACCAAATCGGAACATCGGGTAGAATACATTTATTACCAGACATTCATTAACCCCGATTTATGGATCTAAAAGAGAAGCTAAAAAGAATACACATTTATGAATGATGGTGATGATGAATGCCAGAACAGTCTATGATATACTTTCTGTAGCTGGAAGAGTAAAGGACTTAAATTAGAATGATAATTAAATATCTGCCAGCTACATTGCGATGTCATTTCTAATTATCCAAAATTACAGCACCCGTGATCATTGCTGAAAGTTTTGGGAGTTTCCAGATAATGATATTGGCAGTGCTCTGTTCCATCACAAAATAACACTTTAACAATCAATTTTGTGAACTCATATCTGAGATGGTTAAACAAATGGCATATTTACTTTTTAACAACAAATTTCAGACTTTTTCTTGGTATTGTACAACAAAAACCAAATTTTACAGTTTTAAATTGGTGCTAAATGATTAAACAGAAATGAAAGTATTATCTAGAAGTAATACCAGATGAAAAGACATTAAAAATATGAATCAGTTAGAACTTGGGGCTAAATTGAATCAATTTATGTAATGTTGCAAAACTGCAGAAACAGATTCTTACAGGAACCGTCACATGAGCATACATTGGCAGCATGTAGTGTTTTCTTTCATGACTGCAAATTGCTGGGAATGTAAAACGGTAAACATGAATCCTCAGTGTAGCTCAATTACTGAAAAGACTTGTTTTTCCTATTTTTCAACAATGCTCTGTACAAATGGAGTAGAGCAACTTATTACAAATTTCAGCTATACAGTGTCAAAAAAGTAGGATTACTTTTCCCTTGCTTAAATTATGCTCCATCACATGACCAAACAGGAAGCAGAAGACATACTGGAAGATTTCACGCCATCCACAGGATGTTTGGATGTTTGGACCAGTCTATTACAATAGGGGGGGAAATGGCAATAGTTTGAGGTCAGGTTAAGTTGAAAATAAAAATATAATGCTCGTTATATTGTGCTTTATCTGCCAAATTCTGCTGCACTGCCCAATTCACATCCACACTGCATACCAGTTGTATACAATACTAATGCACGATTGGCATCAACAGAGTTGTTACTAAATTCCATGAAATACCATATGCTGGTGTGACGGTCTCCTAATAAACCTGTCACTGCAGATCACAAAACAGATATTGATCTCCTCTACAACTCTTGTCCAGATATTAAAAGCAAATATACTGCTTTTACTACTAAATTAATATTCTACGGAGTTTTAGACAGGTTACATGCATGTCGGAGTTTACACACCAAAATCCGAGTGAGTGTAGTATTTTGGATAAAACTTTACGCCGTCTTAGCACATGGGTGAATTTCAATGACACATGTATTGAATGTCTTCACAGAACATCCTGACTGAAGCTCTTTGGTGTGGTGTTCAATGCATCTTCGCCCATTGTCAGCAGGCTATTTCTATCTCTATATCGCTCGGGTGATCTCGGCCGGCCATACGAACTTAACATAGAAATTTCTGAATTTCTGTACCTGCAAACGAAAAACAATACCTAATTAAGAGAGATAGTGTGTGTGATAAACATGATTCATAATGAATTGGTTTTTCCTTTTTGATATCTTTGCATCTTAATTTTTAACAATAATAATTTGGATATATAAAACATATTCAAACATTGTATAATAAAAATGCAGTTATTACAGGACAATAAAGGGACATACCCTAGTTTTTAAACACTAAGGCATATTTTTTACTATTGGAGCCGTTTTTGATAACTGAAATCATACTTTACTTAGATTTTATTGTACATTCGAAGTGTTTTGGTCATCCTGGTGTTTTTAATATCACAAAATGCATTTCTCATATTTTTAAAAATGCACGTGCGTCTGAGAAGTAACAGTTATGGAGTCATGTTTTAGTATATTTTAGAGGGTATTTCACCATTTCAAAGTCACAGACTCGTGCTTCACTCAATTGTAACTTTATCCAAATGTGTTACTGGTTTGTGGATTAACCAGACTTAGTCTGCATTTTTATGGGCTGAAACTAGGGTCTGTCCCTTTAAAAAAAACATATTGTATGTGCAAATAATAAAATGTACCTGGGAGGACTACCGGATCGAGATCGAGATCTGGATCGTGACCTCGCCGGACTATATGTTCTTGATGCTCGGGTAGAGCTGGTAAACTCGGATATCAACACGGGCGGAGAAATGCCATGACGTCTCATTTCTTGAACTGCTCGCTCCCTGAAGCAAAACAGCAAAAATTCATTACAATGAGAAACATTGTTTAGAAGAAAAAGGTGGTGTTTCTATTAAAAATATAAATTACTTTTATATTATTATCTCAGTGCTTATATGTCAGTGAATCACAGCATAGATCACTTGTTGTTGAAAAGTAAGTGGATTCTAATTTAAAATTTTACATATCGTTTTTGTAAAATAGATTATATTTAAGGAAGGAAATGTTTTATTTAACGATGCACTCAACACATTTATTTACAGTTATATGCCAGCAGACATGGTTAAGGACCACACAGATACTGAGAGGAAACCTGCTGTCGCCACTTCATGGGCTACTCTTTTCAATTAGCAGCATGGGATCTTTTAAATGCAACATCCTCCAGATAGGATAGTACATACCACAGCATTTGTTACACCAGTTGTGGAGCACTGACTGGAATGAGAAATAGCCTAATGGATCCACTGATGGGGATCGATCCTAGACTGACCACGCATCAAGCGAATGCTTTACCACTGGGCTATGTCCCGCCCCAGATTATATTTAACTGCATAATATTATTGACAAAAGGCACTCTATTTTGGTGTCATTTTTCTTTTTTCATTACAGTTTTAGGATGTTTAGGTCTTTACTTTTTTACACATACAAAAAATGCAACAAGATTATATTTAACACAACTTTAAAGAATGCAAAACAAAGAAAAAAGGAAGGAAATGCGTGTTCTAATTTTATTTTATTACCAAATTATTCAAATCAACAAAATAAATAGCTTAGAATACTTTCAGTTGTTCCAACTACAAATGTTTTAGCATCTCCATAAGATGGGTGCAAAATAGGAAGAATTTTGTTTTCTAAAGATTACCTCTCGAATCGTTCATTAGTAAGCTGTCTACGCAACCTCTCCACATCGCCTTCCAGTTCAACATTCCTCGTCCTCAGAGACGCTATCTCTCGACTCTGGCTTTGACTACAAAAGAAGATAGTCAAATATTAGCTAACATTAAACAGCAAAACTTAAACACAGAATCCTCTACAACATACTAGTCTAACAAAACAAAGTGTCTCTGGCTTCAAGTCAATTCCCAGTGCTATTTACAAATGTAGTAACAGATATTTAAAACATCTTGCAAATTTAAAAGAAAATGGTTAATAACTTTTGGCCGTATCCATTCACTAACCAAAAAGATTTCTTACATATGTAAACATTTTCTTTCACATAATTTGTTTGTTTAGCTACTATAAACACAAGGACAACAAGAAACACAATAATATAAGAAAAACATTGTCAATAAGAAAGACATGTTTTATTTAACGACACACTCGACACATTTTATATACGGTTATATGGTGTCAGACATATGGTTAAGGGCCACATAGATATTGAGAGAGGAAACCCGCTGTCGCCACTTCATGGGCTACTCTTTTCGATTAGCAGCAAGGGATCTTTTATATGCACCATCCCACAGACAGGGTAGTACATACCACGGCCTTTGATATACCAGTCGTGGTGCACTGGCTGCAACAGGAAATAGTTATTAATAAGGTTAATGGTAAAAAAGCTGCAATAGCTGAACAAGGGGACTGGCTAAGTGAGGGGTGGGGTTTAATACAAGACAACACATACATTTTGCTCTCGTTGAGTGACAGCCTGAGCAATGTTTGACAACAGATCTATATTCACACACACAACACAACACGTACATTTTGCTCTCGTTGAGTGAAAGCCTGAGCAATGTTTGACAACAGATCTATATTCACACACACAAAACAACACGTACATTTTGCTCTCGTTGAGTGAAGCCTGGCAATGTTTGACAACAGATCTATATTCACACACACAACACAACACATACATTTTGCTCTCGTTGAGTGACAGCCTGGCAATGTTTGACAACAGATCTATATTCACACACACAAAACAACACGTACATTTTGCTCTCGTTGAGTGACAGCCTGAGCAATGTTTGACAACAGATCTATATTCACACACACAAAACAACACGTACATTTTGCTCTCATTGAGTGACAGCCTGGCAATGTTTGACAACAGATCTATATTCACACACACAACACAACACATACATTTTGCTCTCGTTGAGTGACAGCCTGGCAATGTTTGACAACAGATCTATATTCACACACACAAAACAACACGTACATTTTGCTCTCGTTGAGTGACAGCCTGAGCAATGTTTGACAACAGATCTATATTCACACACACAAAACAACACGTACATTTTGCTCTCGTTGAGTGACAGCCTGGCAATGTTTGACAACAGTGACAGCCTGAGCAATGTTTGACAACAGATCTATATTCACACACACAACACAACACATACATTTTGCTCTCGTTGAGTGACAGCCTGGCAATGTTCGACAACAGATCTATATTCACACACACAACACAACACGTACATTTTGCTCTCATTGAGTGACAGCCTGAGCAATGTTTGACAACAGATCTATATTCACACACACAACACAACACGTACATTTTGCTCTCGTTGAGTGACAGCCTGAGCAATGTTTGACAACAGATCTATATTCACACACACAAAACAACACGTACATTTTGCTCTCGTTGAGTGACAGCCTGAGCAATATTTGACAACAGATCTATATTCACACACACAACACAACACGTACATTTTGCTCTCGTTGAGTGACAGCCTGAGCAATGTTTGACAACAGATCTATATTCACACACACAACACAACACATACATTTTGCTCTCGTTGAGTGACAGCCTGGCAATGTTTGACAACAGTGACAGCCTGAGCAATGTTTGACAACAGATCTATATTGACACACACAATACAACACGTACATTTTGCTCTCGTTGAGTGACAGCCTGAGCAATGTTTGACAACAGATCTATATTGACACACACAATACAACACGTACATTTTGCTCTCGTTGAGTGACAGCCTGAGCAATGTTTGACAACAGATCTATATTCACACACACAAGACAAGACGTACATTTTGCTCTCGTTGAGTGACAGCCTGTCCTTCAACATCTGCACCTCGGCCTCCTTCTCCTGCAGGGACAGCTGGAACTGGAACTCCTTCTCGCGGTTGTTCTGGAGCAGACCCTCGAGGTTCTTGTTGTTGCTGCGCTCTGTGTCCTGCTGGTTCTTCAACAGGTTCGCCTCTTGCTGCAGGTCCTCGATCTGGCTCTGGAGCTGCAAGTCACAACATGTACAAACCATCAATCAGAGCACACATTTTTGAAGCCATCTTGAATGATATTGTAAAACCATCGGGGGATATGATGTGTGTCACAGTGATGCCATGGCCTCTGACAGTTTTACAGTGTTGTAGTGGTAAGAGAGCTTCAAACATATGGGGCCAATCTATGCTTTTGATGTTACTTAAAATCATATATTCTTTTTCTGTATTTGTGAAGTTTAATGTTCCCAATTCATTAAAAAAAAGTTGAAATTGTAAACAGAAACCATGACAGCTATATCAAAGGATAAGGTATGTGCTGTCCTGTCTGTGGGTAATGTGTATATAAATGCTGCTAACAAACAAATGTAGCTGGTTTCCTCTGCCATATGTTTGACATCCATTACCCGATAAGTAATTAATCAAAAAACTTCACTCATATTGATGGCCCCCGAGTTTACACCTCAGTATCATCTCGACCCAGAGTGAATTTTAATGGGTCAGGAAGTAGGAGTAAAATAATTATATTGACCTCTATCTCACTTACAACAAATAATTACCCATTAACCCATTGTCAAAGACAGCCCATATAGCTGTGGCGTGTGTCCAGGACATCAAGCTAAAACCATAATGGCAACATCAAGTTAAAATTAATGAATGCCAAAAAAACTTAAATTAGATGGAGCAGGTAAAAGTAAAATGTTACAAATGGAAGGTTTTTCTTTTCAGTAACCTTACTTATTTAATACTAAAATTTAAATATGAACCACAAAGATAATCCCAGTTAATACAAAACAAAAAAACTAAATTTCAATAACCTCTCTTATATAATTCAAAAATTTAAATCTTAACCACAAAAATAAAACCAGTTTAAACAAAAGAAAAACCCCAAGCCAGGTTAACTTTCTCTCTGTTACCTGTTCTCTGTCTAGCTGTGCTGATGTAAGCTGTCTCTGCAGCGTCTCTTTGGTCACCTCCAGTCGGCTGCAGAGTTCTCGAACTGCCGTCAAGTCCGCAAATACATTCTGCTTTTCATCCTCGGACTGTCTCAGGTTTTCCTCCAGGTTGGCCACAGAACGGGTTAAATTAGACACCTGGATTTCATACGTCTGCTGCACCTGGAGATGCTGTTTGAACAAAACAGAACACAGATTAGATATCTTTAATTAAAACTTGGATCATAATTATAACACTGGCCTCAAGACTAAAACTACATTTAGTGTTTATGTTAAAGTCTGAATATTAAGAGCTTCATTTGCTTTGAAAATATTGTATTAAACAAAGATGTAGTAGACTTGTAGAGTCACAAGTATCTCTTAAATAACCAATACTAAGTTTACTCGCAAGGATTTTTTTATTGTGACTGAGAAGTTATTTTGTTATCTGCCTGGTCTAAAAAATAGAAAGTGAACATGCCAAAATGAAGGTTCTTGAACAATACCACATTCACATTTTCTCTCATCTATATCACTTGAGAAGTGCAAAGAATATACAGATACATTTTTTTAGAAAAGTATGTTCATTAAGAATAAAATTACCAAGTATGATTAAAAGAAAATTGAAAACAATAAGAGAAAAACATGTTTATATTTCCTATGGTATTTTAATTTTATATGTGTATTTAATAAAATATCCCCAAACCTCCTGTATTTCTCTCTCCAGGTTATCGTTCTTATCCCGGTATCGTCTGAGTTCCGAGTCTTTGGTCATGAGTTCGAGGCGAAGGTTCGACCCTTCGCTCTCCAGCTGGTGTGAGGTAGTCTGGTACTGCTCAGCCTCCATCGACAGGCGGCGGTACTGCTCCAGCAGATCAGAGCGCTCTTGTTCCTGAAAGCAGAAATATTCACAATCAAACTTAAACACTGTTACTCTTTCTTCAGGTATATTTATGACACACTCATTTAGAACAGTCATTATACAATTACTATTATTAATAACTATAGTATTGTTTCACTTTGATATGATGCAAGACTCTTTATAGCAGTTATAATTATTTATAAATTATTTAAATGTTTACACAAAACAAAAACGAAATAAGGTTCAAGTCAAGTTGAGACTAGTTCAAGTAAAGTAATTTTAGTTCCCATGAGAACTCCCTCCAATTTTTTTCACATTGAGGTGATGAAATGACCTGAAATATATCACACACACTGAAACACTCATCCCAAAATATAACAATATGAAACTAGTTGATAAAGTACAGTCATCTTCTGACAATACAGCTTGTTGATTCTAGTTGATACAGTTACCAGTTAAAGCAATTACTTATATCTGTGAATGTGCCAAACCAGCTTCACTGCATGTTGCACTCACACCTTACCTTTGATGACAGCACATCTTCTGTTCTTTTAACTTCCAGAATGTATTCCTGTACCTGAGTCTTCAACACTTCTCTCTCCTCCAGCAGATCCTGCAGTTCCTGGTTCAGGGTCTGAAACACAAATCACCAGGTCTTAACGTAGCGCCAGATAGTGCAAGTGCCTTGTATGAGAGTAGCTGATTGTGACAGGACAAACATGACGATTTCATCGTTTGCGATGCAGTAGGCTATTCTCGTATGAGGCACTCATATTGTGTGACATCGCAGATCATTACAGATCTTATGTAAGCACATCATTGTTGATACATGCAATACCTAATTATACATTCAATTTAGGTATTTGTCCAAACTGTAGTATTGCACTTCAAAAAAAAACAAAAAAAAAAAAACATATTACTTAGGTACTGTGATGTAAAAAAACCCACAGCTGGCTCGTAATGTGTACCTGATCAAGCAAATTAAATTAGAATGATTGTTTTCTCTGTAACTTCAGTAAACTCATTGTTATTTTGCTGGGGGTGGGGGGAGGGAGTTGTGTGTGTGTGTGTGTGTGTGTGTGTGTGTGTGTGTGTGTGTGTTTGTTGTTTTATTTTGTTTTGTTATTTTTTTAATACTTGAATGTATTAAAAATGCTGGATCAATTAGTGTTTTACATACACAAACCATATTGGCAGAAAGACTGACAACAGAAAATGTACCTGATTTTCTTTGGTCATGACGCCCAAGTCGTCCTGCAGTCTCCTGTTCTCCCTGAGTGCTATGTCCTTGCTGCGGCTTGTTTCAGTGAGGTCCTCGCTCATCGAGTCCAACTGGCGGCGCATGCTCTTCAGCTCACGGTCCTTCAGACACAGATTGTCATTAGCATGTCTGCCAACAAAACAAACAAGATCATTACTATAGGTTACAGTTAAAATCAAAACAAACAAGATCATTACTATAAGTTACAGTTAAAATCAAAACAAACAAGATCATTACTATAGGTTACAGTTAAAATCAAAACAAACAAGATCATTACTATAGGTTACAGTTAAAATCAAAATTTAACAACAAGAAACAAAACAATCACTCTTTGCCCAGCAAATATGTTGGAAAAAATAGAATCTAAAAATCTAAAAAAATTATCTAAAATTATTTGATACCTACATACTATATTAGATTCATATAATGAAGATTTATAATATTTATCCTGCAACCACCGTTTCTACTGACAGAATATGACGATGCATAAAGTATAATCATATCCTGCTACTAGTAGAATATGACTTTTGAAGTCAATCATGTGATGAGTGACGTCACACACATAGCCTACATTACAAAATCGCTCATTTGACCTCTAGGTCATCGTACAATGTGGCTGAAATAACAGAAATAATAGCTTTTCCCCTTAATTTTTTATGTTCTACTGGATAAAAATAATAACTAATTAATGACATTGGATATCTGCTTTATCCTGTTCAGGCCGAATCAGAAATTCCACTTGGCACAGCCTCTCGGAATTTCCCATTCTTACCGTCACAGGATAAAGCAAATATCCGATGTCATTAATTATTATTTGAAGTTTTACTTCAAACTGAGTTTATAATGCATATGAACGGGGCCCCTCCAAACATGTACAACGAATCCCTATTTGAGAGCTACTTTCACAGTTATTTATATAATTTTTGCATGGTAACCACCTTAACCAATCAGATTTGAGAATGCCTATTCTGTGCACTCCCTACTGAAGCTACATTATTATGCAGATATTTACATATACATGCAGGGCCACACAATCTCAGCCAATCAGGCACAAGTATCCTGTGCTCATATCCAGAGATTCGCAGATTGCAAGTAGTCATTCATATTCTGTGCTTCATGGTCATGTATATTAGTAAGAGTGTTTTTTTTTAAATGTCTAACCGCCAGCATCCCCACGCATCCACCTTATAAATAAGATATTTCGTACAGGCTATTTAAAGAGTAGATGGAACTTTCACTTGCCCCCAAGAATATCTTCCATCTTACATGTATATATTATATGGATAAATATATTTTTTGTTGGTAGTTTCTATATGGTTATACATATGTATGTGTGTATGTTTATAAATGTTTCGATATAAATGTAGTTATTATAAGTACAGATGTTGAGTTAAATGTAACTCAGTTATAATTAGTATGTAGGTATTAGGAAAAGTAATGTGAATCGTAACCGGCTAGCGGACCACCAAACCTATCAGGCTGGGCTCCGCCCAGGGTAACACACACTGCCAGCTGAAGTCATGCCATAACGGATCTTGCAGTTTGTAAACAATTACACTGTCAGCTGAGGTCACTCTCGTGACTGATCTTGCAGTTCGTAAACAATGACACTGTCGGCTGAGGTCACTCTCATGACTGATCTTGCAGTTCGTAAACAATTACACTGTCGGCTGAGGTCACTCTCATGACTGATCTTGCAGTTTGTAAACAATTACACTGTCGGCTGAGGTCACTCTCGTGACTGATCTTGCAGTAAACAATTAAAGACACTGTCGGCTGAGGTCACTCGTGACTGATCTTGCAGTCATATATTTCTATCAACTTCTAAACCCATTTTTTAACTTTTATATGGTGTCAGTAGTTCTCTTTACATTTCTGTTCAAGCATTGGGTGCAGTTGTGTGACAGATTCATGTATCCCACAGTAAAACTCATAGCAACTACAACTGCACCCCGTTTGTGCCAAAGAATAAATATATGAAAGATATACTCATGTTGTTCTTGTGTGATTATAAACTAATTATTCTCTATATAAATTTAAAATAAAATTAAGTGTTTAAAAAGATGTTTTTAATCAAATTAAAAATATCTTTCCAGAAAAAGATATATGCTCTGATATTATGCTGTTGTGTCTGCTGAAGTGTGTATAAAAAGACTGGTGATTAAACATTTCATGGAGTATATATTTCAATAACATAAACACAAATTACTTACTCTAGCTGTGCTTCTAATTCAGAAACTCTGGTTTTCAAATCACTTATATGCCTGTCCTGCAATAACAATACAAAAAATTAATACATGCAAAAAATAAATATTATTCGAATCATGTAAAATCTAATGTTAACAAAAAGAAATATTACTCTTTGGAGAGATGTGGCTAAAGTGAAGTATCTAAAAAAAAAAAAAAAATTCGCAATCCATGTTTTATTTTAAACTGTCTGGATCAGTGTGACATTGATCATGGTTTTATGCATAGAGGAACAAGAACATTGACAGAAAATACCCTCTATGCAGTTTGTTATTCAGGTCGGCGAACAAACGTTTCTTTTAATTCATGCAACCAGCTACCCACCTTTCCATGCAGTTCATTATTCGACTGAGCGAACAAACATTTCTTTTACTTCATTCAACCAGCTACCCACCTTTCCATGCAGTTCATTATTCGACTGAGCGAACAAACATTTCTTTTACTTCATTCAACCAGCTACTCCCCTTTCCATGCAGTTCGTTACTGAGCTGAGCAAACAACAATTTCTTTTAATTCATTCGACCAGCTACCCACCTTTCGACCAGCTACCCACCTTTCGACTAGCTACCCCCCTTTCAACCAGTTACCCACCTTTTAACCAGCTACTCACCTTTCCGTGCAGTTCGTTATTGAGCTGAGCGAGTTTCTCCGTCTTCTCGTCTACAGTGAGCTGCAGTGAGTCTTTCTCGCGGTCCAGTGAGCTGATCGTGCTCCTCATCTGACTGTTCTCGTCCTTGGTGAGCGTGAGCGCGCGGTTGATCTCGGACAGATGCTCCTCCAGCGAGACCGCCCGCGTCTCCTGAGACTGCAGCTCATTCTCGCGTCGACTCAAACGACGCTGCGTCTCCTCCAGGGATTTCTCAGCTTCCTCAGCCAGCATCCTGTAATTAGTGTAAATATTGACATGTGATACAAGCAGCCTGACCTACCAACTCTAGCATTATGACAAAAAGTGATCAAATCTTACAGTGACATTGAAAATGAGGGACCACTTCAACCATTTTTTTTTAAGATTATCACATTCATTCAACTTGCAGGTATTAGTGTATATTGAACACTTCCATGCTGCTTTTTGAATTTTCATAATTTACTTTTAATAATGTAGCATATCTGCTACATTGGGCATTTAAGGAATATGTAGCATACACATGTATATGCTACAAGACCATAAGGTGAAATAATTTTTGTATTGGACACTTGATAGAAAGTAAGTTGTCTTCGTATTAGTTTATTTAGTTAGAAGGAAACGTTTGCCTTCATGCCCCTCCAACTTGTTTTGGTGTCCAATTTTTTTTATATTAAACTTGCTGTGCTCCCCAAAAAATTAAATTCGACCCTGGGAAGCTACCACTTCACTCACCATCACTCCCTTAAAACATCTTAAATGACTCCCATAATGTTGTCAGGGAAGTAATTAATCACTCTGCTAAATTTTGTTTCATGTCAAGGTCTGCAAAAAGCAGTTACAAATTCTTAAAAGTTTAATGCTTGACAATATATATTTTTTGTATTTATTTTGAGTACTTGGACACTAGAGGGTTAAAATAAATGAATGCCACTCTCCCAGGACTGGCGTGACAGAATGAAGCTTGTTCGTGGCTGCAATGTCCTAATCATCTTGCCAAGTCAAACATATATATTGGTTAATATGATATTTAAAACTACTAATGTGTAAGTCACAAAGAATATATTTATAAATGTTGTAAATGTAAACTGCTGTAAATAACATTATTTGTATGGGCATTTTAGCACGTTTTGTTTTGCATCCTGGTATAACTGACCTGACACTTTATGTGTCAACAAGCAGCCCGTCTTCGCTAGATATGATTTTTCATGTTATATTTTGTGTCATTTCTAGATAATAAAATGCTGGGTTTTAAAAAAATAATTCCTAAGGGCACAGTGACAAACCAGATAAGGCAGCTGGGCATTTTTCTTGCCGTTGACACAGTAATATTTTAGGGGCATAACGGCAAGTAAGGAGGGCACCTACGGCAATTTCCGTTGATGCCATGGTGAAATTCGAACCCTGGCTTCCCATAAATGGCAAGGTCTGTCTATGATAAAAACTAATTTTTAAAACTTATCATAATAATATTCCATTCCACCCACTCTCTAAACAATAAGACTAAAAATATTCAAAGATTCTTAATTATAAAACACAGATGTTGTTGTTCAGTTTATATTAAAATAAAAACATTTAGTTCTATAGGCCTGTGACTTGTTGCAAGCTGCCTCTTCGAGAACCTCACTTAGCTTTTATTGTTCAGTTTATACCATAATCAAAATAATCAGTTCAACGCATTGTCAACTATTGTGATATTCAAATCACTTCATCTGCATAGCCTGTGACTTGCTATGAGATGCCGTCTCGGGAGCCCTGCATAGCTTTTGTTATTATAAACAAACAGATTGGTTCTGCATCGAAAAGACTGATTCTACATGGTGATGTTAACTCACTTCATCTGCATGGCCTGCGACTTGCTGCGGGACGCCTCCTCGAGAGCCTCGCTCAGCTTGAGGGACGTGTCTTTGATCTGCTCCTCCATGATCTTCATGTCGTCCTTCAAGTTGTTCAGTCTCAGACTCAATTCACTCCGCTCAGCCTCCACCTGCAACACAGCACAGTAATACACACAATAACAGATGTGTGCTGAATATCATGGCAATCATTGAAATGTTTATAACTTATGGTGTATTGTTGATCCAAATTTGTTTTAAAGTTTGTTTTGTTTAATGACATCACTAGAGCACATTAATTTATTAATCATTGGCTATTGGATGTTAAATATATGCAATTAGATTATTTAAGAGAGGAAACCCGCTATATTTTTCTATTAGCAGCAAGGGATCTTATATATGCACCATCCAACAGACAGGACAGCAAATACCATGGTCTTTGATATACCAGTCGTGGTGCACTGGCTGGATGTTGTTGATTACTACAATCCTCAATGATCCAGTACTCAAAGTTTTATAATCTTAAATTTTTTACAGTTTAACATGATATTGGCTAAGTTTTCATCTGGTGATTTTTATCAATATTTTATAGCTCTGTCAACAATTATTTGGCTTCTTACAACTGATAACTAATTTTTAAAATCTAAGATAACAAATTTTGCTTTTTATATTTTTATACACATTAGAAATAATATGTAATGATTTATTCACTTTTAAACATTTCTAATTGTTCTTGATAATATTTACTGTCAGCGTAACAACACCAAAAAAATTAAAAAATTCACAAACCGTGTGTAGCGTATTTTCCAAGTCTTCAATTTTCTGCTCCAGTTTAGCTCTGTCAGAGAGTGAAGTCTCTGTAGCAATCTAAGAAAAAAAAATTTAATATCCCATAAGTATGTCTGCTACAATTGACCATTACACGGCAGGATAGGTGATATTATTTCTGTCCTTATACATTTAAGTGCATATGGATTTAAATAGCTATATAAATTCCATGATACAAAACTTGCTAGTTTTTGAAATAGTAATTGTTTTAAAGATGAGTTCATGAAAAAACCCCACTACTTCTCAATAAAAAATAATACAATAATTTAAAAAAAAGAAGTAAAAGGCAACCTAAAAACATGATGGATTTGTAACATGGTAATTAACTATATGTCTCAAAAGACTACTTTAAAATATAATTCACCAAACTAAGTTTACTGACATACACTGTAACATTAAATAACAAAATGGATTTGTATACATGGTAATTAACTATATATATATAAAAGATGAAAAGATAAATTTATCACACTAAATTCTACCTTATGATAACAGAAGTTACAAATCTATGCAGCAAGTATTACCAAAAGCTTGTTTTGTTTCATGAAACCACTAGAGACCATCAACTGATTAATTATCAGCTATTGGATGTCAAACACTTGTTAACTCTGACAGTCTTCAGAGGCAACCTGATACATTTTTCAACAGCCTTTGATATAACGGCTGTGGAACAGTGGGTGGGATGGGAAAACAGCTCTCACCTTCAGTCTTTCTCTCAGACTGTCTCTCTCGGTGCACATTCGCCTGAGGTCCGCGATGGCATCGTCGCGCTCATTTTCTACTCGACGCAGTACAGCCTGGGCAGCTAGGGAGGTCTTGGGAGACTTGGGAGATGCAACCAGTTCTCTTCGGACTCTCATCAACTCTTCTTGCGTCTGCCGAACAAAAATGTCATTGTAACATAGTGAGACCAAATCTAAAGGATTACTTGGCTAAAATTAACCAAAATGATTTTTTAAAGTCCCGATTAATTTCCTCCCAAACAAATTTTACAAATTCATACCTTCTGACATCAATACGAAAGAGTGAACTGAAGTATAGAAAACCTTTCTTTTGAGTACTATTTCATAACAAAAATAATTTATTTTTAAATGCCTTTTTGAAAACCAAACGTTGTTACAATTTTACTATTAGGCAGCACGTAAAACGTTCCAATTTATTAAACAGGTTAATATCTCAAATTATTTTACAAGTATATAGACAATATATCCAGTAGCTTACCTCATCATACATGTTATTAAGCCTGTCTCTCTCACAGGTTAGAACTTTAACATTTGCTTGGATCTGAAATTCAATTATGCAATGTCATAAATATTTAATAAAATAAAATTAAATACTTAAAGGTACACAACTCTACTAAAAATAAAACAATTACTAAAATATGTTAAAAATAGGTGATTCTTTTTAACAAAGACATGCATGCATTCAGAATACAAACTAACTGACATCACATGATAAGCATATCACCTCTAACAATCTCATAAAGTAGAACATGGTAATTTAATGAAAGAGAACAGTGGTTTTAATTTATCTGTTACGCGTACATCATATTGACCAGCAATATGATTCTCGTCCAACTTGATACCCAATCTATAAAATCCAAGCAATTAGATTCATTAAAATATTTGAAGTTGTTCACATGTTGAATACTACAGCATGAAATTCCAGTATTCTTAGGTTTTATTTAGCCAAGAAACACCAAATGTTTCCTGTGATATTCCTGGACAACAGACAATAAAGCTAACACACCTCAGCCATATGTCGCTCGAACTTGTCCAGCAAGCCCTTCAGTTCATCCCGTTCTCTTGTCAACCTCGCCACTTCAGCCTCTTCCTTAACACTCTGTATATATATATAAAAATAAAATATGTTTAGAACTGTATTAGCATATAAAACAATAAAACACAAATAAAACAACCATCTACTACTTCATGGTTATGTACTATTTGTATAATAAATTATATGTACCTAACAGACTTGTATGATAAATAAACACACACACACACACAATCTCTCTCTCCCTCCCTCCCTCTCTCTACAGACATGTGGATCTCTTTTCTATCTATATATAACACTCATATTTTATAAGGCATGACTGTTTTAAAACAGTTTGATTAGATACTACATAAGGACATATTACTATAAATAATCACAAAATAAACATGAGATTTAAGATAATATCTTATAATATTCTATATCTGGCTTATTGTATATGAGTTAATAAATTATGTCATATCTAATGATGTGACAGTTTTCTTTTGGCTGGTGTGAACACACAACATGCCTGATTAGACAAAAACCTGGCAATGTTTGTCAGACTGCCATAACTGCAAGTACACGTTTACGGTAGAGTAAACACATGATCTGGTGCCTGGGAGGAAAATACAAAAACAAACTGCATACTATGAGCAGTAAGAAATGACATTAATGACACTAATGGTGATGGTATAACTGATTTTCATGCTAATATTCAACAAAAGTTCAAGCTCAATATCACCTGGGACACAATTTAGCTGCCTGGAAGTCATGTTACTGCCACCAACTTAATGAATAAATCTATTAAATCTATTTTTGGGTTAAAGTTCAAGCACGCTGACCTGGACACACATCTCAACTATATCAGCCATCTGTTTAGGACAGAGGTTAATAATTAGGAGAGAAGAAAAATCAGTGTCTTGGCTCTCTTTAATGAACTGTTAAAACTCATTCTTGGCAAAAGCCGATACTGTGATGCAAACACCACACATATCAGTCTATGATTTAACCACTACACCACCGAGGCCAATCCTTTGATATGAACAGATAAATATCTTTCATACTTGCCCACAGACATAATACCAAATGTTGCATTGGCTGGAAGATAATGTAACAAAAACAATGTGCCGAGGGAATCGAACCTACGACCACTGAGCTATGAGAGGCTGCTAGATTTAAGCTAAGGTGTGGTCGCCATGCCTACCTTTGATGGAGAGAATCGCACAGGTGTGCCAGATCGCTTATTAAGTTTCAGAACTTCGTATTCTTTCTTATAATAATCCCTCTCTTCTTCTAGCACCCGCAGAATAGTTTCATACTGCATAATGGACTGGAATGAAAAGTAAAATCATTTAGACATAAACAACAAATGGGAGCTACAATAAACAGTAAAAATTGAAGAATGAAATGTAAAGAAACACAATATTATCCAACACGGGACTTACAGTTTTATTGTAACAAGTGATTAATGGCCTCTAAAGAAAATGTAAATAGAGAATAATACATGAGTGGCCGTTAGATACCATTTATCTCACGAGTTATTTTAAAATGTATCTAATGAGTTGTGAGATAGATTGTATCTAACGGACACAAATGTATTATTCTAATTCTTACATATCCTCAAAAACCAGATTTTAAGCAAATTTTAACATATTTTTTTACTAAAAGTTATTTACAGCCATTGCATTTGTAGCTGACTTACATGTCACAGACATATGATTGTCAGGTTAACTATACATCACAGTCTAATCGATTTCCATTGTGCTGGTTTTTTATTGGATGTATGGCATTGGTGACCTGGTCATCACCTAGGAGCAGCCAGTCATATGACATGTGGACATGTATTAACAGGTATGTGCAATCATAAATAACACATGGTATTCTCACCAACTAATGTTTAAGAATATCATTTAAGCACTGTCCAGTATTAAAATACAGTGCACCAATAACAACTGTGACCATTCACTAGCTTTTATGAGAGATGAAACACTTGGACATACCTGAATAACCAAATAATACTGTATTTCATGAAAAAATTAAATATCATAAAAACAATATATCAGCTGGTCAACTGCAATGGTATCTGTTCTTAAAACCAAAGGTAAAACTTTGAGACTTCACAGTCAGTGGTAAAGAGAAAAGTCTCATAACTCCCCACTCTTGGACTGTGACACGCACAAACCTAGTACACACCAAACTCTAAATTCATGGCTTAACCACTGTGCCATTTGGGCAAACAAAGGTAAATACTTGTATATCAATGAACTGATATCACCAAAAAAAATCTTTTTTAAAAAGATGTCAAATAAAAAAATAAAAAATAAATAATAAAAAAATAAAAAAATACCTATAGAATATTCAGTGTTTTGCAGTTAGTAAGAGATAAATCACTGCAGTGGTCTCACAATTTCCCACTCTTGCATGGAGCCAGGACTGTGAGACACACACACCCAGTGATGGATTCTCAAATATGTTTTACCTTTTTATTAGTTTTGGAAGATGATTCTCTGGCAGGACTGACCGATACCCTGACCGGACTGCCAGATCGGGAAGACGGTCTCGAGCGGATGGGGGTGTGGGCACGGGGGGGTTCGCCACGGACTAGCTTCTGCAGAGAGTCGACCAGCCCACGGTAATAGTCTCTCTCTTCCTCAATACTCCGAATAAATGCATCAAGTTTGCTCGGTATTTTGCCCTTTTTTATTGGACCATTCTTTCGTTTTAACCTTTCTATTTCCAAGACCAGCTCTTTTTCTGTAAAAGTATGAAAAATAAACATGATCAGTATTATAAAAATAACGGACAAAATGTCACACACAAAAAATATTAATATATTTCCATTTAGATCCGCATTAAGTTTTTTCATCAATAGTTTTTCAAAACCAATAAATGTCTTGTAAACTTTGAAACTGATGTTCCTTGTGACTTGCCCATAAATGAGAGAAATAAAATTTCTTTTTTCTTGCTTTTCATAAAAGAACTTCTACATCACATATATGGAAAATATACAAATTCAAAGACTAAGAATCCTTAAGAATTTGCTATGGGTTGGTGCCGGTAGTGGGCTGCGAACCCTGTACCTACCAGCCTGTAGTCCGATGGCTTAACAACTGCGCCACCAAGGATGGTATATATCTTCAAGCAACACACGACTTTCAAAGTAGCCTTTTTCGTAAATTAGTAAAATGAAATATATTCACAAATGTACAAATTCAGATTCAGTAAATAACAGATTAAACACTTAAGCTATAATATGAAAGAAAAAAGCAGTTTGCTGTTTTTACCATTGACCATCATTTTATTAAGACGCTGCGTCATTCTCTTCTTCTCCTCCTGCAGCTTGTCAAGTAAAGCTTCCATTCTAAGATTGTCATTGTCCTTTGCCGATAACAGCACTCTTAAATCTGTTATATCCTTATTCAACCGATTAGCCTCCTTCAAAACAAAACATGGGTATTCATTTAAATTAGTTTACATGTACTTTATTTGATATCATCCATAGCCAACTAGCTTCGTTCAAAATAAAATAATACTGTATCATGGAAATTTTTGTGGTGTAAAATTTTCATAGATTGAGGATTCATTCAAAATTTGAGGTTTCTTATTTTCAAGGTTTGACAACTCTGATGACATGTGTTTTTTGTTTTTTTTATGGTTTACAATATTAAATATTCTATTCCACATATAATCAACATTAAAGGTTTCGCGTCAGCTTCCATTTGCATGAAATCACCGGTGTTTAAAGTACAATAGAGCACTCAGTTGTAACTTGAGTAAATGTATCAAGTGATCAGTCATGATTTTTATATAAGGAAATGTTTTATTTAATGATGCACTCAACACACTGAATTTATGGTTATATGGCGTTGGACATATGGTTATGGACCACATATTATATATTGAGTGAGGAAACCCCCTGTCGCCACTTCATGGGCTACTCTTTTCGATTAGCAACAAGGGATCTTTTATATGCACCGTCTCACAGACAGGATAGTACATACCATAGCCTTTGATTTTTATATAAAGCCAATTAAGACTTGTGTGAAATGTTTTCTAAATCAGACTGTGTAGTGTTTAATCTAAGCTTGACATGTTTTATTTCATTCATACTCGTGTAGTAAGCTAGCTCAGTGTACCAGTATGTACATATTTTACTGTATGGAATATAATAATTTGGTGTCTTACACACACAATTCCCTGTTTGTTGGTAGCAAATAAAAATATTGCAGTAAATTGTCACTTTATTATGGCAATCATAATGAGCATTTTTCATAGAATTTGTTAATATTTTCAAGGTTTTATATTTTTGAGGCTACCCACTTACCCTCGAAACAAACAAAAATATTAGGTTTTATTGTCTATATTAATAAACATACTTCATTTATTAATGTGAAGCTTATAGCTACTTCATTTCAAACATCACTTCAGACAACAGCATTTTTCTACTTCATTTAACATTTCTCATTACAGCTAAAAATATTTCACATCATACTGTTTAATATCTAGGGTCAGTGACTTACTGTTTTGAACTGGGCTACAGTCGATACAGGTAAAACACTTACTGATTTGAACTGGGCTACAGTCGATACAGGTAAAACACTTACTGCTTTGAACTGGGCTACAGTCGATACAGGTAAAACACTTACTGATTTGAACTGGACTTCAGTCGATACAGGTAAAACACTTACTGATTTGAACTGGGCTACAGTCGATACAGGTAAAACACTTACTGCTTTGAACTGGACTACAGTCGATACAGGTAAAACACTTACTGATTTGAACAGGGCTACAGTCGATACAGGTAAAACACTTACTGATTTGAACTGGGCTACAGTCGATACAGGTAAAACACTTACTGATTTGAACTGGGCTACAGTCGATACAGGTAAAACACTTACTGATTTGAACAGGGCTACAGTCGATACAGGTAAAACACTTACTGCTTTGAACAGGGCTACAGTCGATACAGGTAAAACACTTACTGCTTTGAACTGGGCTACAGTCGATACAGGTAAAACACTTACTGATTTGAACAGGGCTACAGTCGATACAGGTAAAACACTTACTGATTTGAACTGGGCTACAGTCGATACAGGTAAAACACTTACTGATTTGAACTGGGCTACAGTCGATACAGGTAAAACACTTACTGATTTGAACTGGGCTACAGTCGATACAGGTAAAACACTTACTGATTTGAACAGGGCTACAGTCGATACAGGTAAAACACTTACTGATTTGAACTGGGCTACAGTCGATACAGGTAAAACACTTACTGATTTGAACTGGGCTACAGTCGATACAGGTAAAACACTTACTGATTTGAACTGGGCTACAGTCGATACAGGTAAAACACTTACTGCTTTGAACTGGGCTACAGTCGATACAGGTAAAACACTTACTGCTTTGAACTGGGCTACAGTCGATACAGGTAAAACACTTACTGATTTGAACTGGACTACAGTCGATACAGGTAAAACACTTACTGATTTGAACAGGGCTACAGTCGATACAGGTAAAACACTTACTGATTTGAACTGGGCTACAGTCGATACAGGTAAAACACTTACTGCTTTGAACTGGGCTACAATCATGTCCATGTCCTCAAGCTCATGCCGCGATTTTTCCAATTCATCCTGTAAAATATTAAATATGCATATGAAAAACATGAACCAAATATTACACTAAGTCTCATCCAAAGAAAACTACCACTCCTGCAACAGTTGTACAACTTATTCAAATTAACTATTTCCATATATAAAATATATCTGCCAGTTCCAAATGGCAACCTGTAAATAAAATTAAAAATATAACAAACAACAAAGAAACACAAATATTTCAATATACCTGATAAATGTATTTTTTTCATGATACAATTAATTCTGTAAACAAACTGTCAAAAAGTAATGGGATTCAATGTGAATAGTTTTAAAGAAATTAAATAAAATTAAGTTGGTATTTACACTTCTTCTGATGTTCAGTATACTTTAGAAATTAATTTGCGTCCAAGTAGTAAGCAGCATAGTTGTATTTGAAACTTTAACCACAAGAAAAATGTCTGGACTTGATGCTTTAATAAAGTTTCAATCATACAAATAGTATGTAGTTAAAAAACAGTCTAGAGACTTTGCTCAACGCTCAAAACACATTGAAGCCGAGTCTGGTGCTGTCCAAAATTAGCATGTTCTATGTCATCTGGTGTCATCAGTGTTTTGTTACATTCGATTCAGTGCATTTTTTTTTTGACTGGTACCTTACTGACCAGACCCAGATCCAACTCCAGAGTGTTTTGAGCCAAAATCCCGATTCTGGACGTAAACATTTATAAGGATGGTCCCTGGATTGCGTGAAACTGGCTTCACTGGTATCATGGTTAAGCCATTGGATATAAGGCTTGTAGGTACTGGGTTTGCAACCCGGTACCGGCTTTCACCCACAGCGAGTTTTAACAACTCAGTGGGTAGGTGTAAGACCACTACACCGACTTCTCTCTCACTAATCACTAACCCACTGTCCTGGACAGACAGCCCAGATAGCTGAGGTGTCTGCCCAGCACAGAATTCTTGAACCGTAATTGGACATAAGCAGGGAAATCAGTTGAAATAAATGATTGAATGAATTGCTTGAACCATATCATTCAGTGTTGTTTTATCTCAGATGATCAAAACCTCCTTACAGAGGAAACATGAAAACGTTGTACCAGCCTACAGACATGTTTTACCTTTGCTTCATTCATCTCTTTGTCAGCAGTCTTAACAACAATAGTTTTGTCTGTGTGTAACTTGTTCGCCATGGATTCCAGTTCCTGCAGCTCTAGTTCCTGATCGCGATTTCGGGCCTGCATTTTGATACACTTGGCCTCTGCCTCTTCCCGACAAACAGTACATTCTTGTAATTTTCTCTCCATCTCACGGTTCTTCTGTTGCAAGAAGTCAACCTAACAGAAAGGTGACAAGCATATTAGTCAATGATGAATTTAACTTTAAAAACCTTGAATACAAGTAAAACTGTCATTGATGTAGTGCCACTATTAAAACAAAAATATAAATAGGTTCCTTTAAAAAAAAAAAAAAAACCAAAGTTTTTATATTTAACTTCATCATTAAATGTTACATGTAGCAATAAAAACTTAATTTTGTAATAAAATAATCAAACCAAATAGGTAATGTGTTTTGGGGAATGAAATCACACTCACAAAACTCACATACTAAATACCCAGTACCATGATTCTTACCTAGTAGTGTGATACTTTAAAAAAAACAAACAATCTTCCTGTGAAATTGTTGTTAATGCTAGATAAATGAAGACACCGATAGAAAGTGCATGCATTAAAATGGGCCGAATATACAGGTGTTTAAACACTCTAAGAACATACATGTAGTTACATGCGTATAAGACAAAAACAGACCAAGTTATAAATTCAGCCCATAATGTTGACACTCTAATGGATACTGTCTACTAAGATATATATGTACTTTCAATGGTATAGTAATGTATAATAAAATAATAAAATAATCATGGCTGTTTTAAGTTTCTAGTCATTCCGACCGATGTGAGATCATCCTCTCATTGGCTATATCTAGTACCTGTATATTGAGATGTGAGATCATCCTCTCGCAGGCTATATCTAGTACCTGTATATTGAGATGTGAGATCATCCTCTCGCTGGCTATATCTAGTACCTGTATATTGAGATGTGAGATCATCCTCTCGCTGGCTATATCTAGTACCTGTATATTGAGATGTGAGATCATCCTCTCGCTGGCTATATCTAGTACCTGTATATTGAGATGCGAGATCATCCTCTCGCTGGCTATATCTAGTACCTGTATATTGAGATGTGAGATCATCCTCTCGCTGGCTATATCTAGTACCTGTATATTGAGATGCGAGATCATCCTCTCGCTGGCTATATCTAGTACCTGTATATTGAGATGTGAGATCATCCTCTCGCTGGCTATATCTAGTACCTGTATATTGAGATGTGAGATCATCCTCTTGTTGGCTATATCTAGTACCTGTATATTGAGATGTGAGATCATCCTCTCGCTGGCTATATCTAGTACCTGTATATTGAGATGTGAGATCATCCTCTCGCTGGCTATATCTAGTACCTGTATATTGAGATGTGAGATCATCCTCTCATTGGCCCGGTTCCTGGCCTCCAGGGCCATCACGTCCGAGGGTCGTCCGCCGTCCAGCATCCTGTTCAGTCGGTCTATCTCCTCATCCCTTAACTCAACCTGGAAATCAAGTACAACCCTCAGTATTAAACATTATTTTATCTACATTTTAAACATTAAATATTGAACCTGTAGAATATGAATGTTGCAGCACAGTATTATGAGCCTTCTACTCTGCCGAAATGGTTAATGGATTGTGGAAACTAGCTGCTAACATGTGCAGAAAACAATCTTTAAGCACACCTTCCCACAATGAGAACAGCAAGACTATGGTTGCTATGGTAAGCCAGTATGTATGATAGTTTATTACACCTCATGTAGGTGTTCTACTGATCAGCAACATCGTGCATAGACAGGGAATTGCCTGTCATACAGATGGTCATAATATTAAAATATTGATTCTGAGAGGAGAATATCTGAACAAAATATTTTAAAATCTTTCCTGTGTCCTGAAAAGGAGGAGAGTTACTGTGAGGTTTTCACCAAACAACAAGGACAGGAACAGTTTGGATGTGAAATATGAAAAGTGATATACATGTAATATCAGCCATTGGGCGCGGATTGAGATGATGGGGGAAAAATAAGTATGCACCTGAGGTGATACCCTATCACTGACTTATGTGTTACTTCTCAAGAAACAAATGCAATGTACAGGGCTTCTAGATTATGGTAGCCCCACTCCCATGGCTAGTGATATTCAATGTTGGGTTAGTAAATAACATTTGTCAAATGTTGCAGTTAAGTCTATTTTGTAAATATGAATATCCTGCCCCACCCCAACACCCCAATGTTAGTATTTTTAATCTCTATCTCCTTCTTTAGATGATATATCTAATTATTACTATTATTTAATAAAATTGTATCAACTTAAAGTAAAGTAGGGCTAGTGAATTTTTAATCGTGGTTAGTAAAAATTTTAAATCACTGATCCTACATCTAGTGGATTTTATAAAAATTCTAGAAGCCCTGTGGTAAAACAAAATATGTTCATCATCAAATGAATAATGACATTTCATAATGACAAATACATACTGTATTGAAGATAAAGCTTGTTTTGTTTAATGACACTACTTTATTTATTAAGTACATTGATTTATTAATCATCTGCTACTGGATGTCGAACATTTTGGTGAGTTCGACTCGTAGTCTTCAAAGGAAACCTGCTATATTTTTCCATTAGCAGCAAGGAATCTATTACATGCACTTCCCCACAGAGAGAACATCACGCTTCCCCACAGAGAGAACATCACATAACACAGCCTTTGATGTACCAGTCATGGGTCACTAGTTGATAACACCCAATCAGAGAATGGGTCCTCCACTGAGGTGGTTCAATCCCTGATGTCCACAACCACCTCAGGGCAGAGCTCTACCAACTGAGATAGATCCAGTTCTCCACTGAGGTGGTTCAATCCCTGGTGTCCACAACCACCTCAGGGCAGAGCTCTACCAACTGAGCTAGATCCAGTCCTCCACTGAGGTGATTCAATCCCTGATGTCCACGACCACCTCAGTGCAGAGCTCTACCAAATGAGATAGATCCATTCCTCCACTGAGGTGGTTCAATCCCTGATGTCCACAACCAGCTCTACCAACTGAGATAGATCCAGTTCTCCACTGAGGTGGTTCAATCCCTGATGTCCACAACCACCTCAGGGTAGAGCTCTACCAACTGAGATAGATCCAGTTCTCCACTGAGGTGGTTCAATCCCTGATGTCCACAACCACCTCAGGGCAGAACTCTACCAACTGAGATAGATCCAGTTCTCCACTGAGGTGGTTCAATCCCTGATGTCCACAACCACCTCAGGGCAGAACTCTACCAACTGAGATAGATCCAGTTCTCCACTGAGGTGGTTCAATCCCTGACGTCCACAACCACCTCAGGGCAGAGCTCTACCAACTGAGCTAGATCCAGTTCTCCACTGAGGTGGTTCAATCCCTGATGTCCACAACCACCTCAGGGCAGAGCTCTACCAACTGAGCTAGATCCAGTTCTCCACTGAGGTGGTTCAATCCCTGATGTCCACAACCACCTCAGGGCAGAGCTCTACCAACTGAGATAGATCCAGTTCTCCACTGAGGTGGTTCAATCCCCGATGTCCACAACCACCTCAGGGCAGAACTCTACCAACTGAGATAGATCCAGTTCTCCACTGAGGTGGTTCAATCCCTGATGTCCACAACCACCTCAGGGCAGAGCTCTACCAACTGAGCTAGATCCAGTTCTCCACTGAGGTGGTTCAATCCCTGATGTCCACAACCACCTCAGGGCAGAGCTCTACCAACTGAGATAGATCCAGTCTCCACAAATTGTATCTATCAATCCACACAATTTGTTAGATCGTTGCTTCTACAAGGTAATATTTAATACTCATGTACTTAAAAAAGTTCCAGTGTACCAAACAAAATGGTCTCAAACAAACTGCAAATTCTGTAAATGGTTGAAATTTGACAAAGATGATGACACACCATAGTGATCAATAAATAATTATATTTTTTTCTTAATTACTGTTAAACATACCATGAGCAATACATGCACAGGAACTTGTTTTAACATGAGTATATAAAACATGATTATAGGAAATGAAATCCATATCTGCTAAAATGTTTGTAATGTCAAGAAAAGAAAATATGATCATTAATAGATAATAACATTCCACCAAGTCAAATATCAAATTAATTCTGACAATGTTCAACAAGCTTCAGTTTTCTATATATGTTTGTGATGGGACAGATAAACAGTCAGTCCCACAAGACAAAAGCATTGTCTCCCACTACCCAAAGGGAAGAATGACAAAAGGCAAAATAAATGAGCAAGCAAGCACATTGTTTGAGTGTTTAATATGCAGTATGAAAGGTGACAATGGGAAACTAATGATGACAATCACATACAATGATTGTGACCAAAGTTGATTTACGCTCCGAGGACAATAATCCGGATATTAACAGCACTGTTTTGAAGCAGGACAGAATACGAGACACATAATATAACAATGAGTCATTCAGCTAGCTAGGCATGAAGTATGACCACAACAAAAGACTGTTCATGCTGAAAGAGCCAGTCATAAACAACAAAGGCATACAACCTTAGAGCATCATGCGACCAACATTCAATAAACACACATGGACTAAAGGCACCTATTGAAAGTTTGGCCAATTCCATGCCATAATACTATTACTAGTAATAATAATGTATAAAAATAGAATTTCAGTTGTAACGTGGCATTCACAACAGTTATTGTTGTTTCTGCACAGCAGTGCACACACATGATTTTGTGGCTACTTTATACAAAAAGATTTAATTATATAAATTATACTTAAACCATTTCCCCCACTTACACCACCAGTACATTTATCTAAAAAACATTTTTAAATTGGCACCGGCCCCACTTTATTTAATATCATTTTTTTCTTATTTTTTTCTTTTTCTCTTTTTTAAAAAACTTCTACATGTATGGAATAAAACAGTTTATATACTCTTCAAAAAAAGAAACGCAAAAGGGTACAAATGGGTTATAACTCCGATTTTATGTTTCCTACCGGTTCATGCTTTGTGAATATAAGGTCATTGCATGTCCCAAACACATTCCCACGGTTACATTCGATAAAACGCAGCTACTGTACAATAAAGTTCCAAAATGTGAATATTCGCAAAAACGCAGCCACGTGCAAACCATGTCACCACTGCACGTGCGTTGTCTGCACGTGCAACATGAACACCGACAGTATAAAAGTGCAGGGTGTTCGCTTGCCTGGCCTCTGTATCTGGCCGACAGTTGACAATCCAGGACATGCCACGTCTCAGTGAACCGCAGAGAAACAATGCCATCGGCCGACTAGACGCAGGCGAATCCAGAACGGCCGTTGCCAGGGCATTCCATGTGTCCCCAAGCACCATCTCCAGACTGTGGGACCGTTACCAGCAACATGGATCAACACGTGACCTCCCTAGATCCGGTCGACCACGGGTCACTACCCCCGGGCAGGACCGCTACATCCGGGTACGCCACCTTCGGGAACGATTGACTACTGCCACCTCCACAGCCGCAGCAATACCAGGTTTGCGCAGGATATCCGACCAGACCGTACGGAACCGCCTACGTGAGGTAGGAATTCGTGCCAGACGTCCAGTTCGAGGTGTCATCTTAACACCACAACACCGTCGACTCTGACTGCAGTGGTGCCAGATTCATCGACAATAGCCTCAACTGCGATGGAGACAGGTGTGGTTCAGTGACGAGTCCCGATTTCTGCTCCGACGTCATGATGGAAGATGTCGCGTGTATAGGCGTCGTGGTGAATGTTATGCGGCAAACTGCGTGCAGGAAGTGGACAGATTCGGCGGGGGTAGTGTCATGGTGTGGGCAGCCATCTCACACACTGGCAGAACTGACCTGGTCCACGTGCAGGGCAACCTGAATGCACAGGGCTACATTGACCAGATCCTCCGGCCACACATCGTTCCAGTTATGGCCAACGCCAACGCAGTGTTCCAACATGACAACGCCAGGCCTCACACAGCACGTCTCACAACGGCTTTCCTACAGAACAACAACATTAATGTCCTTCCTTGGCCATCGACATCACTGAATTTGAACCCAATTGAGCATCTATGGGACGAGTTGGACCGACGCCTCCGACAGCGACAACCACAGCCCCAGACCCTGCCCGAGCTGGCAGCAGCCTTGCAGGCCGAGTGGGCCACCATCCCCCGGGACGTCATCCGTACTCTGGTTGCTTCAATGGGCAGGCGGTGCCAGGCAGTTGTCAACACACGCGGAGGCCACACCCGGTATTGACTCCAGATGACCTTGACCTTGGTGGTGTGTCCTATCACTTACTCACAATGGACTAGAGTGAATTGTGAACAATCCTGCAACATTTGGTAATTATGGGACTCACCATTCAATAATTAAATCAATTCTCCAAATGTTACGACAATGTGGTTTTGCGTTTCTTCTTTTGAAGAGTATATATGACTTGCAACATGCCAACTACAACAAGACCAATCTTTAAATAGTTAGTTAAATTGCTCCCAACCCGTAACCAGGCATGTGTGCAGAGGTGTCAGTTGTGGAACCCTTCACTCAGCTGCTCTAGAAAATTATCTTTATTCAATATATTTTCTGGGGAGCATGACTCAATCCCCCCCAAAAAATTTGCTCACCACAGTCTAGACCCTCCCGCTGCATATATTCCAGCACATGCGCCTGTTAACCCACCTAAGAGATTAATACAAAGTGACATTACCATCACCCTTCATGAGCTGGATATTAATATTCAAATCCCGACATCAGGAAGGACTCTGGCATATGACCAATATCACTGCCATAAAGAATCCATAAAGACATAAAATCCACTCTTGAAGTCAATAAAGAACAATAAATCTACAAACAGCAAGCATCGATCTGAGATATAACCTTTACATAAAAAGCCGGCTCAAGAAGTAATAATATTTTAATTACTATATATAGAAAGTACTTGTGAACTTGGCTTCACTAAAAATATAACTTAGTGCACATAATGTTTAATCTCATAATAAACCTCACACATGGTATACAGTATTAATTTATTTCATTTTGTGCACATGATGCAAACATTATTCAATTCACCATTATACTGCTTCAATTACATTGGTTAGCACTCCCGACAAGAATAGGTGTAAAATTTAAAAACTGAATTCAAATATGGCTAATAAGAGATAAATTTGTAAATCTGGTTACATTCATCATTTACATGAAGACAGTTTTGAATGAAATCACACATGATTAAAAACTCCTAATATAAAACACAACTTTGAACAGCAACAAAACTAAGTTTTAGTTCAAGACAACAGGAATAGCTGAATACTGTTTGCAAAAACATTTATATTAAAATCAACAAAATCAATCTTTAATGGTCCCAAAATGTTAAAGGACAAAAAATGGGTCACACCAAACTTAAATTTAAAAACTGATTTCAAATATGGCTAATAAGAGATAAATTTATAAATCTGGTTACATTTATCATTTACAAACAGTTTTGAACGAAATCACACATGATTAAAACTCCTAATATCATGCAACAAAACTAAGTTTTCATCTCTCCTACTGTTTCAAAAACAATATTAAAATTATCTTTATGGTTGGGTCACACCAAACACACTGATAAATATCATGATCATCTCTCCTATTTTCACAAATAAAATTATATTTTGCACGTATATAAAGGGAAGTAGTTCTTTTGACAAGAAAGCAAGTGTGCGCAATTTGTAAGTCACGGAACTCCACTCTTAGGTTTGACCTTTGTGCACGTCCTTGAGCTGCATGTACACTGACAATCATGTATAGTGACCCTACTGACTGTTCAGTCTGGAATACACATTCAGCCAAACCCAGTCCAGTCTTCCCAGTGAAGTGGGTGGGTCATGCATGTACTACAAGAATTCTCAATTCTTGAAAGGCAAGTCTGAACAGGGCAGTCTTGTTACACCGAATGTGTTAACATTACACCGCTTAAATCAGTTTCAAGCCCGTATCTCACTGTGTTTTCCTTGTATTATCAAGTACCAAAGAGCCAAGTCACTTTAGATGATGTTTACTTTGTTCAACAATCTTTGGAGTGGCATTATTAATTAGATCAAGCATGTCACAATTATGCCTTGGTGACACATTTCTGAACTGGCAAGTACAAACTGAAGACCTGCGTCAAAATGAGAGAAGCAGATCTGACACTGCCTTCATGCATGACTGAAATTCTCAAAAGCGGTTGACTTTGGGAATCTAATCCTATGCCGACATGTGGATTACAGCATTATTGAGAAGTCATCGGAGACTTCGTTTTTATATTGCATTGTCCGTTACTACAGTAGTAACATCAACATGATTATAACATAATACATTACTAGATGAGAAAAATCAATAAAATAGTATTGGCTTTCAGTTATTTCTTCAGTGATCAAAAACATGTTATGCACAAATGCACATAAATGTTTATAAATTCATGTACATGTAAATGTACAGTGGAGTCATTGTTATCAATCCCCACAAAGGAATATCAAACTGGGCTCTTAATCAAGACAGTCCGTTGCCAGGAACAACCATTTACATGAATTCTGTGTAGTAGGGTACTAAATTGCCTTCAGAAGGCAAGTGGCTGCTTTAGAAAGGTGGACATATGAGCAGTTTTGACTGTATAATGATATGTAATAAATTATTAAAACATAGTTATCTTTGTGAATAAAAAAACCCCAGTCCAAGCAATATTTTGAAAAAATATGATATATTCAAGGAGAGGAATGTTTATTTAATGAAACCTCAGCATATTTTAAACAATGGCTATTTAGTCTTAACATATGGCCATTTATAAAGAGGGAAAGAGATGAAACCTATTGTCAACATACTCATTCCAAAAAGCAACATTTGATCTTTTATATGCCCTTTCTCAAACAGGACAGTACATTCCATAGCCTTTGGTATACCAGCCATGTAGTATTAGTTAAGACAGGAAAACACTTAATTCAATAGACAGTGATCAGACCTGTGACCCACTGTAACTCAGGCAAATAAGCTATATCCCACCTCCATCATTATTGTACATTCCACATTCACTTCTAAAACAATATGAATGCACATCATTCTGCAAATTAAACCACTTTCAAACATCTAGCATTCTGGTACAATTAATTAACTGTATTCAATAAGGTTGCCTGTTATTTATAATTATGTAACAGATAATACACAGAAATTACTTTAACCAGGCAGAAAATCCACCAAAAAGCTTAACATTAACAATACCCGAACATTCTTTCTAATAGCAGTAGACATAATACCCCAGTTATGTAACAGGTACAACACAGATACGTAATTTGGATATACAGTAAGTACAGGTAATATGCCTGTGGACTGAATAATACACAATGTTTAGCTTAGCCTACATCGTAAAGCAGCCCTGTATGTTAACTACACGTAACGTTTCACTGTTTGATAACATTAGTGAGTAAATTAGCTAGATCATAATGTTGTGATCCCTGTTCAGGAAATTCAACAACATAAAGTTTAGTATATTAAATGGCTACTAGTAAAGAACAAATGGATGAAGTTCATGATTTGCATTTCAGAATTTTAATTAATTAAGGCTCTATTCAAATTATTAAGGTTTTCATAAGTTTAAGATAATACACCTTTTTGCTATTTTAAAGTGTACATTAAAAAAAAGAAAAAAGAGTTGATTTTATCTGGAATATTTTTATCTATTCACCACCACCACCACCAGCAGTAGCATTATACATTCTGTATGATTCTGTATGCTTGTGAAAATATTAATTATTGTGAAAGACCTCTGAGGAACTTTGACAACTTTTCAGGCTGAACAGCTGTATTTCACTTTTCTGTTTACCATTAATTAAACATCAACATTTGGATTTAATGCTGCAGTGAACACTGTAAATGCAGAGATAACAAACATCACAAAGAGACTCTGCTGGTATTAATGTCTGGATAGTTTAAAACACCAGGTACCAGGACAAGCAAGAATGGATAACAAAGGTGACTTTTATCAGGTAGACATTATTATTTTATGAAGTTTGTGATTGACAAGCGTCAAAGTAAGTCGCCTTATCAAACATCTCTGTTATCTCTATTACAGGGGTGGGGATGGGTGTCCTTTGAAATGCTTATTCTGGTGACACAGTAGTCATATTATCTGGTTTTAGCTTGAAAGTTACTGGGTTTATATTTTAGTACTAACTACAATCCAGAGTTGATGCAGAGTACTGCACAAGAGAAAGCAGCCTAGACAACAAGATTTTTTTTATGGAGGTCTGGGAGCATGATCCCCCAAGAAGTTTAATTGCTGATAAGATATTAGTGCTGGACAATAAACCTGTATTGATTGAAAGTAGCGCGAGTGGACACATCTAGGTCTGACAGTGTACATACTATCCTTTCTGTGGAAAAGTAAGATCTTGTGCTACTAATCGGAAAGAGTAGCATTTAACACTGATCTTATTCATGGACAGACAGTTGAATTGTATGCCCAAGACAGATTGCATGAATCTTAATTTGATGTGAGTCATAAAATGTTCTAATACAAAATGCAAACACAACTACACTTTACAGAAAAAAATAAATCGAGAAATTTTTAATACATGTTGGTAGGTGGTAGGGTACTGAGATTGGCCCCTAGCTTTAAGGGTGCATAATGACCCAATATGGCAACCCCCATTCAAAATGAATGCAAACCATCCGCCGAAACCACATTATAACGTTTCGATGGTGTATATGGAATATTTGGGAAAATAATGAAAAATCGAAAAAAAACTGATACAGACAATTAAAAATCTAGAATTCCAGATAAATCTGAAAATCTTTCATATCTTTAAACCATAAATGTTCTTTTGTTTACTCCAATCTACTACTCAGATTTATACTGTTCCTTTAAAAAAAAAGTACCTTGTAACACAAAAGTCACACAGATATTAAATTGCTGTACAACAAGTCAAACAGACATTAAATTGCTGTTAATTCCCAAACCACTAAAAGATCAACCAAACATCTAGTCACAAGCTTATATCCACTTAAAGTTCAATCATATCCATTCCTACCTCTGGCATGTATTGGTTGCAACTATGATGGGGGCAATTTTGATTATTAATAAAAGATTTAAAATGGGAAATAGAAAGCTAGGTCAGCTGTTTAATATGAAAATTTATTCCAAAATGTACAGTTTGTATTCTAAGGAGTGTTTCCTACCCTGGTCATATGACAGTGGTCTTACAGTACCAATATATCAACTTAAGAGAACAGCACAAAGAATCTACAACCTTACACAGTTGTCATTGTACACAAGGCATTGTATAGCCTGCATAGCAGTGCTCAATGTCACTGGCAGAACATTTCTTTTTCACTCTCTGAATGGCAGTAGAAGCTAATGTAAACAATTTTGTCTCACAGTGAAGCTCGGACAAAAACAAAACCCATACATTATTTCACCATATTCAATTATGGTTTAAGCACGTTTTCCTTGGCACACACTTTGGTCAATGGAGCCTTCTGTCTATTGGTTATTGGTTAAGGTTAGTAAAAGATAAAAATGACCTTGAACAAAATATTCAGAAAACGTGGCATATATGTCAAGAAAAGTAGGAATTATTGTAAACATTTTTATCCAAGATCATAGACGGTTTTCTGGAATTCTGGAAAATTCCAAAGTTTTTCATGCCCAAGTTAAAAGTCACTACTGGAACCCAAATCAACACTGACTAAGATGCCATTAAAGAAACACTGTTCTGGATCATGGAATTTGAGTGACATGATAAAAAAGCATTAAGTTTTCATCGAGTACCAGCTGGATTTGTGCACTTACTCACCTCCAGTGTCCAAACGACATACTAAATCAATACAAATTATCGGCATTGAGTGTGTACAGATATTTAAAGCTAATAACTAACTTCTATGCAACTAAGGCTAATTTAAAATAAAAAGAGCATTGTGATCATTTGCTGCTTTGCAGTGTAGTAACTATATCAGGATGACCATTTACTGAAAAATGAGTCACAAATAGTACTGTAAAATCTACCTACTGCTTAAGTCATTAACACCAGATATGATGGCATAGTGATTAAGTCACAGCCTTAAAGGCTGGATGGTACTGGGTTCACATTCCTATACAAGCAAGTTTTAACAGCTCAATTATTGTAAGATCACAAGAGCGACTTCTCCATATCTACTAATAGCTAATGTGTGGGTTTTTTTAATTTCCTCTATTTTTAACCACTATGAAGTAAACATTAACCCCTGTCCTTATTAGACAATTCAGACAGCTGAGGTATGCCCAGGAGAGCATGCTTGGACCTCAAAGTGCAAAAATACTGAGTTAAAATGAAAAAAAAGAGCCACGGATACAACAAGTCCAACTGCTGCAGTACCGATACCTGCCATCTGACTTTTGTGCCCGTTAATTTTCAGACCTTTGTTCTATAACTGCTTAGAATAAAATCATTACCTGCTAGTAATATCCAGCCATTAGTAGACATGTGTAAATATAATTGCAGCCCACTTGATAGATATACATTAATCATATTGACCAGTCTGCTCTCACATTGTTCAGTTAGTGTAGCTGATGATGCTTCTGTGTCAGTACTGTCACATTTCACGGAATGCTAATCGATGAGCGACTCAAGTGTTTGTGATCAATAAGTTTCAATTATAGGCACATGTACATTGCTAACATTACCAGTACAACATATTCTTTTATTAAATCTTTTACTTCACTGTTCTGGACAGCCAGTCCAGAATAAGCTGTGTAATCCTCAACTGGATATGAACATACTAACTTTGTATTTCATACGATACAAGTAGAAGGAGAAGCAAACATACAGCAGATGAAGAACAAAGTCCCATCACTGAGTAATGATGTCCTTGAAAGGATTAACAATAGGTAAAAACCCGTACTCCATCCAGCCACTGTCAGTTTATTAAATCTAATGCACAGCTTCCCTTCGTTATACTCATTGGCTTAAGTGATGTCATGGTAGGAACTGAGTTTGCATCCCATTACAGTCTTCCACACACTGAGTTTTAATGGCTCAATATGGAGATATAAGATCACTATATACCAACTTCTCTCTCTATCTCTCTAACCACTATCCCACTGTCTAGGACAGGGAGTTAAGTTTTATGAGTTGTGTGCCCATAACAGCATACATACACTAAAACATGACAATTATGTTTAGAGAAATTAATGAATTCTTCATTCTAATAATCTTTCACATTTAAATTTTAATATTTTGGTGGAATATTCTTTTCTATTAAATATTGTTGTTTTTAAAGGAGTTATAAATTATATTGCCCAAAGACAAATGTCAGTTGCTGAAAAAATATTTAATAATCCCTCAACTAAAATATAACTAGGAGAATACTGGTAAGCAATCAAGTTGAAACTATTTCTTCCATTTGTAATTCAATTAATGAATTTATTGCATTGAAATTAAGGTTCTTAGATGTAAAATTAGGGAAACTTGCAAAAAACGTAAACATACACTTGAATGGCAAATGAAAACTTACAAAAAATGACAAGTTCTACATACAGCACTTGGTTACGAAATGGAAACTGCTAGTACAACATGTATGCTATATACAAGAATATAAACAAATATTAATGCGTTTTTTTGCATATCAAATGTTTTCTAACACTAATCTGTTGAATATATACATAATTATGTAACTGTCAATGATTTTGTGTTTGCAACATTCAAATTCTTTAAAGAAGAATTACAAAATTACAAGTCAAGCCCTCGTCTGTCCAAGTTCAAACTAAGTTACTAAGTTACTACATGTAAAATAAAATAACAGGGGAAAATAAAAACCAATCTCAAATATCAAAATGTAACAAACAGACCATCAAATACATATGAGTAAATGTCAAACTTACATGCAATAATATGTAAAAGCCAGAATAAAAGTTTAAATGCACTGTCCTGTGACACAAACACTCCGGGTGAAAAGTCTTGCCAGACGAGCCACAACCTGCTGTGAGTGTGTGCAGTACACAACACCCGGCTTCCACTCAAAGGTTCCCGCCACTTGGCTACACACCTCTCAAATCAATGTTCATGTCAAGTCCTGACACGACTTGCCACAGCTAACCCCGGCCACAAACACACACATACTGTGTACGTCTTCTCCTGTGCACTGGTATTTTTAATATCATTCACAATTTGCAATGCTAATAAGCAAGTAAATCATTGAACATTACCCTCTTTAAAAAAACAACAACCCAGAAAGCATAAAAACTAACTGCATTTAAATAAAGAAATAAAATCTAGACTAACCTCAAGAGACCAACCTAGTGGAAATCTATATGTATGGCCAAAACTCCCAATATCTTAAGGCACAAATGGGATTTTTTTTCTCAAAACTACTTGAGATAAGCCATAATCTAGTTGTACTATATATTAACAGTACATGCAGACAATGTGCTTCAAGTCTTTGTTGTCACAAACTGTTGATAACAGGCTCATTAATTCACTTCACATTTTGAGTGACATGGCAAAACTCCCACCCACCAAGCAATCAGCCAATTATCTACTTTGAGGTGGTGTCAACCTTCGATGACCCAATCCCTAGTTTGTGACATGACCTTGTAACTAAGGACAACTGATTTGTTGATAACACATTTTTTTCACTGGGCTTTCAATTTTACACAGTAATCTACATAGCCTTTCCCTGAAACAGAAAGGACTCGAGTATCATAACGTTTTCTATCAATCAAGTTGGTGATAAGATATGCAGTATTTACACAGTTTACCAACATATCTAGCATACAAGTACTAGATAAATGGATAATTAAACACACCAAAGGTTTCAAACAGATGTATACTTTATGCAAGAGTGGCATACCCTGATAAATGAAAACAGAAAACTTGCTCTAACAAGTTATCAGACTGATGGAAGGGTATCTACAGTAGTCGTATCATGTAAAATATATACATCTACCTGTTTACAGTGAAATTAAATCTGAGCATATGTTAATAATACAGATCTATATAAAATAATTAAACATGATTTGACAGTCAGTGTAACTGCATATAATTATAAAATATGAGTTTATATATTTGGTCTCTGACTTGGATTTGGTTAACCTTTCAAACAAAACAATGCATGCATACACATACATTGAGGGTGTTTTAAAATTGCTTCTAAGTATAAATAACAAGTATACATAAATTAATATGATAATAGCAACAAGTTATTTTTCTTTAAGATTAATAATTTATTAAACTATTACTATTTTGAACATATTGTCATTGTTTTTACTGCAGTTAAATGTTTACACAATGTTACAAAATTAAGTATTTTAACTTGATGAATAACAGCACCATTATTTTTTATGAAATTTTCTTATATACACTGGTCAGTGGATACACCAGGGCCTTTGATGTACCAGTTAGAACAGTAAACAATCCCAAGTCCACTCAGAGTAATTAATCCTAAGACCCATTGCACCTACTGAGCTACATTTAAGATCAATTCCTGATGAATAAAGTAAAATTAATAATCAATGAAAAAAAAAAAAAAGGAGACAGGTAATCTGATCTGGTTAACATATTTCAATGAAGTACTTGTTTTATATAAACTGCCTGATTATTATTTTTTTTTTTAAAATGTAATTAAAAGGACGTATCAGAGTTTTATATCTCATTTATTTGGGCACAACAAGTTTTTTTTCCAGATGATCTGGAATACAGCACGTTTTTTTTATTTATCACAGTAATATTATATACCTAGTAACCGCTGCAGAAAAGTTGAAGCCATTAAAAAATAGATGTCATGTTATTGATTCAATCTAACTAAAGCTCAACATTTCAGTGTTTTTTCTGAGGTGAAATGAGGTGAGCTGAAATGTCAGCTTGTTGGTATTTAACTTGGACATGTTATTATGGGCACAACATTTACCATCTTGACATTGGTGCTATTTAAAACATGGCTTATTTCTGCAGATTTAAGGTGCTGTTATTTTTAAAACAATCAATATTAACTTTCAATATCCAAATTGCCCAAAACAAATAAAACAACAATTTAAAAATAAATAAATTTAAACTTCAAATATCAGATGAGCATAAATACCATGACTTACCCTACTTTTACTAGTAGTTCGTCTCCGCAACATTTGACAAGGAAAGACAGAAGCACCCACTACACCACAACACACACCCGTAGCAATCCAACAACTCACACAGAAATGTCGAGCTGGTAATGTGAACCAAGGACCGGGACGTTAACAGTATGTATTATCCGCTTCATTAGGTTCCACACAATGGCTAATTACCAACGCTTCATTTACCTGCCGGGTTATTACCTGACCAACAAACACCTGTAAATGATCTTGTCTCAGTCTGTCTGCCTAGGCGTGCATGTAATTAGTGCAAAGAATTAGTCTCAGTATAATCAACCAGTTTCCTTTTCATCCGTGTTAAGTTACTTATAGCCCTCCCCCCCCCACAAAATAGAAATTAATAAAATCAACAGGTAATTTAGTCATTTCATTCATTTCAACTTATTTTCGTACTTATATCCAATTAAGGTTCAAGCACACAGTCCTGGACACACACCTCAGCTATCTGGGTTAGTGGTTAGTGAAAGAGAAGAGGATGTAGTGGTCTTACACCTATTCATTGTGCCATTAAAACTTGCTCTGGGTAGGAACAGGCACCAGGCTGCGAACCCAAAACCTACCAGCGTTAAGTCCGATGGCTTAACCAGGAACACCACTGTGGCCGGTCAATTTAGTCAAGAACAGTAACCAATGGTGCAAATACAAGAAAAAGAAATGTTGATACATATCAATAATAGCTGCTATTAGCCTGTCTTGACCATAACTCTCTGGCAAAGTCACGACATTCATGTTTGGACAGTTCTTTGTTGCAAGCATGTCAAGAATTACCCACACCCAAAGAGATTTTATTTTAAAAAAATTAATAATAATAAATAAAATTAAAAAAATAAATAATCTTAGGATATGTTATTACCTGATTACTATTATCAAAGACATATACATATAATTTTTACTAATCACAACAAAGAACTACTAATGAAGCTATACGAATATATAGATCATCCACATTTATTATTACACACCATTCTACGATCTCCTTTGGCCATAAAAGTAAAAGTTCAAGTTTGTCTTGTGTAATGACACCACTGGAGCACTTAGAGAATACTCAACAAGCTACAAGACAATGCTATTTATCTTGCATGAGTGAATTGTTGGACAATATCAATTCACGAGTGCAAGATAAACGGTATTGCCTCGTAGCGAGTTTGGTATTCTATTTATTACCCATTATCAATATTTATAATTTTATGGAAGATTTTCTAACAATACTGTTGTTGAAAACAAGTTTGCAAGTTGAGAACAAGAGACAGCGTTGCATCATAGCTGTGATGTATGTATCGTTAATTACGTAAGTTAGTTGTAAGTTGTTGACATGACTGACATGATGGAAACTATTCTTACACACAATTATAGAGAAGCACTGTTTATAACATCAAAATGTATCTAAGGGGAGAATTTTTTTTCTTTTCTTCTTTCCCCACTTACCTCTGCCAATATGAATAATAAATTGATTAATCATCAGCTATTAGATGTCAAACATTTGGTAATTCTGATATAGTCTTAGAGGAAACCCGCTACATACACATGTATTTCCATTAGCCACAAGGGTCTTTTATATGCACTTTTCCACAGACAGAACAGCACATACAATGGACTTTGATATACCAGTTGTGGGGCACTGGCTAAGACAGAAAAACAAACAATCAGAGAATGGGTCCATTGAGGTGATTTGATCCTGTGATACAAGCCCCTCAGGCCAGCACTCTACTGACTGAGCTAAATGCTACACCTCCTTTCTCCATAGTCACTAACCTAATTCACGTTAAACAAAAATTCTCCATTTTAACACTCAGATAATGGAAAGATGTCTTTTTTGCAATATGTTACATAGATTGACCTGCATTTGATATGAATGCAGCTGATGCAAATATTTTATCAGGCAATAATTAAATTTTCCTTACATTAATTACAATAGACCTCTTTAACATTCCCATTGCACATGTGTGTGAAGAGTAACATCCATTGCCGAATTAGACGGTATCAAGGCTATGTACAACTTGGGGGGCATGATTGACAGTTGTCATGAGCGCCATGAGTAGCTTCGTAGGAGCTGTATCAAAGCAAAATTAAAAGATTCATACAATAAAATTAACTTTAGTGGAATGTGTTTGCTACTTTTAACAATTATAATTATATCTAAATATTCACGCAGATTTCCAGTGATGTTTTAACATTCCACATGTATCAGTATTTAAAATTTAATAAAATATGCCTCCCCTTCCCCTAAAAAAACAACAAAACCCCTAACTCACATAGACCTTTATCGCAGCTCTATTTTCACCTTATAGTTTCATTTTTAAAAAACCCAGTCATACAACAACTAATCAATGTTACATGTCTATTCACAACTTATTTATTTATTTACTTATTTACTTATTTATTTATTTATTTTATTTTCACTATATCGGATACATACAACTTCACTTGAAATAATATCTGATATTTACGAAGTTTTAAAACATATATTTATTTATCTTATATGTATGTGTGTGTGGTTGTGTGTGTGTGTGTGTGTGTGTGTGTGTGTGTGTGTGTGTGTGTGTGTGTGTTGTGTGTGTACCTTATTTATTATTTTATTTATCTTATTTTATTTATTTTTTTTTATTTATATATCATTTAGTATTCACAAATATAAGAAACGTTAAAAACCACACATTGTCGTAACATTTGGAGAATTGATTTAATTATTGAAATGGTGAGTCCGATAATTACCAAATGTTGCAGGATTGTTCACAATTCACTCTAGTCCATTGTGAGTAAGTGATAGGACACACCACCACGGTCAAGGTCATCTGGAGTCAATACCGGGTGTGGCCTCCGCGTGTGTTGACAACTGCCTGGCACCGCCTGCCCATTGAAGCAACCAGAGTACGGATGACGTCCCGGGGGATGGTGGCCCACTCGGCCTGCAAGGCTGCTGCCAGCTCGGACAGGGTCTGGGGCTGTGGTTGTCGCTGTCGGAGGCGTCGGTCCAACTCGTCCCATAGATGCTCAATTGGGTTCAAATCCGGTGATGTCGATGGCCAAGGAAGGACATTAATGTTGTTGTTCTGTAGGAAAGCCGTTGTGAGACGTGCTGTGTGAGGCCTGGCGTTGTCATGTTGGAACACTGCGTTGGCGTTGGCCATAACTGGAACGATGTGTGGCCGGAGGATCTGGTCAATGTAGTCCTGTGCATTCAGGTTGCCCTGCACGTGGACCAGGTCAGTTCTGCCAGTGTGTGAGATGGCTGCCCACACCATGACACTACCCCCGCCGAATCTGTCCACTTCCTGCACGCAGTTTGCCGCATAACGTTCACCACGACGCCTATACACGCGACATCTTCCATCATGACGTCGGAGCAGAAATCGGGACTCGTCACTGAACCACACCTGTCTCCATCGCAGTTGAGGCCATTGTCGATGAATCTGGCACCACTGCAGTCGGAGTCGACGGTGTTGTGGTGTTAAGATGACACCTCGAACTGGACATCTAGCACGAATTCCTACCTCACGTAGGCGGTTCCGTACGGTCTGGTCGGATATCCTGCGCAAACCTGGTATTGCTGTGGCTGTGGAGGTGGCAGTAGTCAATCGTTCCCGAAGGTGGCGTACCCGGATGTAGCGGTCCTGCCCGGGGGTAGTGACCCGTGGTCGACCGGATCTAGGGAGGTCACGTGTTGATCCATGTTGCTGGTAACGGTCCCACAGTCTGGAGATGGTGCTTGGGGACACATGGAATGCCCTGGCAACGGCCGTTCTGGATTCGCCTGCGTCTAGTCGGCCGATGGCATTGTTTCTCTGCGGTTCACTGAGACGTGGCATGTCCTGGATTGTCAACTGTCGGCCAGATACAGAGGCCAGGCAAGCGAACACCCTGCACTTTTATACTGTCGGTGTTCATGTTGCACGTGCAGACAACGCACGTGCAGTGGTGACATGGTTTGCATGTGGCTGCGTTTTTGCGAATATTCACATTTTGGAACTTTATTGTACAGTAGCTGCGTTTTATCAAATGTAAACGTGGGAATGTGTTTGGGACATGCAATGACCTTATATTCACAAAGCATGAACCGGTAGGAAACATAAAATCGGAGTTATAACCCATTTGTACCCTTTTGCGTTTCTTTTTTTGAAGAGTATATTTCTTTCTTTCTTTTATTTACTATCATTTATATCAGTCACATACAACTTCATTTGAAATAATATCTGGTATTTACAAAGGTTAATTTTTTTTTTTTTTTTTACATTTATTTATTTATTTATTATTCAATTTATTTTCTTTATTTGCTTGATTCTTTTTCTATTTTCACTTCACCAACATTTATATTAGTCATATACAACTTCACATGAAATATCTGATATTTACGAAGTTTTAAAAATATTTATTTATTTATTTATTAGACCCTATTTCTTCTTTTTAATTCACCATTTTAATTATTTTGGCTTAAATTCAGACTTGGCCTGTTTACTTTTGTTGATTGTCCGTCGTCCGAGGCATGGTACTTAATATGTTTGCTTCCAACATTCAAACGAAGTACCTTATGACTGTGCATAATAAGCCCTCATGAGTTTATAATAAAGAGACCATCCTGAGTTTGTAGCCATATTATCAAGCTGTCGGTTAGTCTAATCTATTATAAATAAAACTTACATGTTTTTTATGCTAAATAATCTTGATTCGAATTTAAATAGCTATATATGCAATACAATTATATTTCTGACCATTCTCAGGTTGGTAGCAACCGAGAAGTTGGAAAGGGGGTGGGGGCGGGGGGAGGGGGAGGGGGGGCTGTAGCCCCACTTTTATAAACCCAGTTTAAAATATGGCTTTTGCCCCCTCCCCCTACCAACTAGACTGTGTCCCTCCACTACAAATTGTGCCCAATCCCCTACCCCAACTCCAGATATCATTAATACGGGTCTGATTCTAATGTTTTATAGTACCATAGCTCATATTTCATATGTATCATTTAATTTTATTCCAAATACCTAACAAAATCCCGACAAGAATCCTGAATGTAGTTATCTGTATAATGTTTTATAAATATTTAAATCATGTTAAATACCATAAATATCTGTATACATACATGCGTGCACACATTAATATTATTTCAGCCAATATCCAATGTTTACTGCGTTCGAATCCGAACCAAATATTTTTTATTTCGTGATAAGCAATAACTCACAAATGTCTCCAATAAGTCTTGTTGGATGTCAACAGAATTTTCGGGTTTTCTACTGATAGAATAATTAATCATGGATATATTCACATTCCTATTGTGTGGACTCTCATTGTCTATGGCCCCCCAACTTGTACACAGGGCTATGTTTGTGAGATCTCGCGTGAATTTGAATGAGAAAGAGGTCTATTTAACTTCATCCCATTTGTCCAGCCATAGCAATGCCATTTTGTTAATTTCTTGATGAACATAAAAATAACATGGTCAGGGAACGTCATATCTGATGATGTCACTTTTATTTATTTTCAAAATACACTATGAATGTTTAATGTTATTATTGGTAAATGTTTGGGTATGAACCAAAATAAAATCATCCACACAATTTGCGGATGTTTTTTTTTTTATATACCCTGATGAATGTAAAAGAAATAACAGACATTAATCCTTAAATCACAGCTCTCGAATTTGGCAAGTTAGATGGCAAGGCCATTTCGTGAAGGATATTTGTTTAGGGCATTACAGCCAAAAGTCAGGGCAACAAGGCAAACTTCAAGAAGTGTCTTAATATAACACAACAGAACCTATTCGAAATAAATAAGTGTGACCAGTTTCATGTTTTTGTAGGAGTAGTGTTCGAATATGCCGACCAATAATTAACATGCAAAATAAGCCACAGCCAGTTTGGTCGTGTTACTCTGTTTAAGTTTCATTGGAGCATATGACTAGGACACTGCAGCAAATTGCTGCAATTTGAGACCTGCAATAAATAGCATAGCACATCCTGCAATCTTTCATCACTGTTCTACCCATGTATTGCCACCCTACCTTCATTCTATGCGACATAAAACTTCTAATTTTCCCCTCCCTCACAAAAAGTGTAGTGTCAAACATGTTATCAAGGGTCTGAGTTCTCAACTAGAACAATGTTGACAACACATCATTAGGTTATCAAAAGTGTGAAACTCCACCAACAGTACCATAGCAGGTCCTTTTGTTGTATTAATTGTAATGACACACAGCACTAATCCACTGCCTATCTCATTAGTTGCAGCCAGTCTGTAACAAGCTTGATTTGGTAATCAAACTCACAAATACAAATCAATTATAAATGCCCAGTAGAAGTCTTACAGTATAGATAAAAATGTTACAAACATGACTGATGTCCGATTTTTTTCTTAAACATAACCATATGATATTAGATAACTACCGGTAATGAAATTATCTGTTCTTTTCATTTTCTTTTCAAAAAAAAACCCAGCATCCATTGTTTACTCATGTTGGCATAAATGTGTACATTACCGACTGAAAAAGGTTGTTAAAAAAATTTAAATTCATATTGATCTTGACTATCATTTGTTAAATGTTCTGATCTGTTAGTGTAAATGTAAATTCACCCCTACTGTATGAGCTAATTGTATTACTATACCTCTTGATGAACTGCACATAAAAATAATTTAAGTCATACATTTTGTGATTCCATATCATGTTATGCTTCAGACCCGAAATCTGGGATTTGCAGGAGAATCCAGCTAAATTCGGAACCTGTTTGTAATGTTGTCTTCAGATATTAATAAAACGGTCAGGGCTAGCTCTGGATAAGCACACAATGTTGTCAAATTATTTATTAAGCTGAAGATACCCAACTATATTTAACAAAATGTCAATTACTACATGAAATTATTTTGCCAAATTAAAATAAAATTTACCAATAGTTTTTAAATTTCATAATTAGTGAATTTGGCATCTTGAATTGATGTAAACTAAAACTCTCTAAACAATTTTTATAATTAAATTAATAATTTACTAATGTTTTTAATTTAATAAAATATATTATATTTATTAAAGATTAGAATAAATTATAACTTCTAAAGCAGATCTATTAATTTTATTCTGAAGGCTTCAACCATATATCTGCTCACACACACACACACACACAAACACACACACACACACAAACACAAAACAAACCCCAAAACATTATACATTTATAGATTATTAAATAATTCAATTTTAATTGAAAGAATTAAAAAACTATGTATCCCCACTTTTTGGCACCTTCCTACACCTGTTTATAAAGGTTAATTCATAAAAGAACATCCATGATCAACAGTACCCAACTCCACTGTCCATCATACACGGGGGATAACTCATCAAACATCTTTAAACAAAGCAACAGGGGTGCACCAATCGGTTGTCCGCGTGCCCAGGACAACCAAAATATGTTGCGGGCAACCATTCTTTGTCAAACAGTTGCCCCGACGGGCAACCAAGAAAATCATAAAACAAGTAAAATGAAAAACAAAACTTCCCGACACTCGGGACAGTCACGGGCAATTCAAAAGTATCGAAACTGATAACTTGACTGACAGGCAATATAAATATCCACCATAACGCTGCCATCCACTCAGCGTCCACCGTGCATGATTTGACGAGTTCAATGCAGACAGATACATTTCAGAATGGTGGCTATTAGCAAAGGGCACAAGACATGTGAAAGGCCACAAACTACACCAACAAGCATCCAGTTCTGAGCAAAAAATTTGGCTAAGCCATTTTCTATCTTCCAATGTGAACAATCAGTTACATAATCTATCCGACACCTAACATATAATAATAATACCAAATATTAACAGGGATCTCGCGACTGGTAACGAGAAGCGGTGTCATCAAGAATTCAACATAACAATATTTGTTTATTTTAATAATCACAGTTATTAATTTTAACGGCAACATGTATGCAAGAAAAGTCTGAAAAATCTGTAGCGTGTTATTTTAACTCTGTAGCGTGTTATTTTAACTCTGTAGCGTGTTATTTTAACTCTGTAGCGTCTTTGAGCCAAAGTAATAAAAAAGGACCGAAATTGCGTGTCAGTTTCAATACACATGCTAGTTCAGGGCCAAAGACAAGTAGGCTAGGTTTGAGTTCAGGTAGACCAAGCAAAACAAAAATGTCCGCTAAACTGGTTTATATGCTTCACGTTAAACCCAATGTCCACGTCGGAAACCAATCGCATCTGTTCTCAGTGTGCATATAGGTCATGCTTGACAGTCAGTCGAGACTTGCACATGTCAAAAGACATTGTTGCAGACATTAAACAATATGATTATACGCAAGTAAATCTTGATGTAAATTTGTGAGAAAAAACCCCACCACCAAATAGTTGTTCGCATTAATGAATACTTAATTGCTGTTTCGTTTGTTTATTTCCGTTGTCTTTGTTAATTTCGCACTCATGCATTTCACAATCGCAGGAAAGGAACGTACACTGAATACAGTTTACAATAATCATGATATTTGTTAGATAAAATATTATATAAATTTGTTGACTGTGAGGTGACATCTCAAAAGTTAGCTAGATTTTAAAAAGACCGTAAAATTTAATTTATTATCTTTTTAATCAAAACCTTTTGACGTAAATGGATAGTTGTCATAACGTGAATTCAGCATTCTTAGGCTACGTATTTTACAAGCTGAAATCAACAACAAGCATTTAACACGACGCGGAAATCAACAAAATGGCGCAAATTATGAAATTGTTGGGGTGTGGAATAGATGGGTTATTTTAAAATACAATTAAAAGCAGTTCAAACCAAAAATAAAGATTGCTATTTTACAGAAATAATGAGCACTGTTTAAAAAAATAAGAAGAGTATTGGCTCTCAGATTTTTATTAATGCAATAGGCCTTAGAATTTTGGGTGTGTTTGCAGAGGGCATTGGCTTCCAACTCTGCATATCTCCCCTCACCCACTGAAAAATCAAAGTAATATATTAACTGCCCCTACTCCCATTGAAATGTCTTTGATATTGATCGGGGATAATTTTTTTATTCAGATGTATTCCAGTTTGTACATAATTAGCTGAAAACGATACAAGTTTCATATTCATATATAAATACTCTATACAGTACTACACAAAACAATTTTGGCTAAAACATTTTCATTATGGCAAATAAAAATCCCATTTGGCAATTTTTCTGGCAACAGGTATTTTTAATCTTGGATGAGCCCTGAGTTCATCAATTATTATGACTGTGCCAGCCCAAGCGAGATCGAACCACCTCTGTGGATCCATTCAGCTGATTGGGTTATTTCTCGTTCCAACCAGTGCACAACAACCGGACAAAGGCTGTGGTATGTGCCTTCCTGTCTGTGGGAAAGTGCATATAAAAGATCTCTCGCTGCATGAGGAAAAATGTAGCGGGTTTCCTCTGATGACTACGAGTCAGAATTACTAAATGTTTGACATCCAATAGCCGATCATTAATTAATCAGTGTGCTCCAGTGGTGTCATTAAACAAAACAAACTTTTTTTCAGCCTAAGCGAAGATGAGCTGTAGATAAATAATGTTAAAAAAGAAATAAAACTAAACTGATAAGTAATGATAATAATAAAAACATTTTAAATTTCAGTTTCATTTTAAAGACAGTTCAAAATTATATTCATAAAACGTTTTATGAAATATCTGGGCAACCAAGAAATGATGTTGGGCAACCAAACTTCAGCTACTGGTTGCCCACCGGGCAACTATCACAATTTCACATTTGTGCACCCCTGAAGCAACAATAGGAAAGGCACAGTTATTGTGACAAGATCTGACCACACACTATCTCTATCGGAAAGTACATATTAAGAAATTAGAAAAACAGTTTTGTGACTGAAAATCTGCTCTGTGATTCTGCAATATATTAAACACATTAAAAAAAATATAAAATATTGTTTGTTATTTTGAGCGTTTTACAGATAGCTATGGAATACAGCAAACTAAAGACCTAATAACAAACAAACATATTAACAAATAGAAACATATTCAACATTAAACGATACTAAGGACAAATATGTTGGAAAAGTGCATCCAGACCACTAACACAGAAGTGTTTAACAAATGAAAATTGCATAATTTTAGAGACAATCGAGTTTGCAATCAATTTAAAGTTTTCGGCAAATAAAATATTTTTAGCCTATATTATTAAAATTAAAATTTACTTACATTATGTAACCAATGCATTTTTGCTTTGTATCTTATTATCCATTTTTGGGGGGAAAATAGCTTTGTACGTAAAAAAAGAAAAAAAGAAGTCTATTTCTCCAAAATAAACTGAAATAATTTGGTCAAATGTTATTCCAAATGTATTTATACATATAATAGTCCAGAGGATATGTGAATGAATTGTGCATTTTTTAATAAAAGCATGAAACTTGGTATGTACTACACATCATAGACATTAATTTTAAATATGACATGTGTTGGCAAAATAATATTTTATTGTCATTTTATGTGTAACTACTTCCATGAATGAACCTCTAGAATTAATAACATAATTAGAATATTGAGAGGTCATAACTGTAAAAATGTATATAAATTCTCAACGAGGTTTTATCAAAGTTGTTAATGGCGGCTTCCCACCAAATGTTATTATTAATTAATTTTTGTTTTGAAATGTGAAGATTATACCTTCAACTACATAAAACAATACCATAAAATCATTTATTTACCAGTAAAAAAATATTAATTTTATTAGAAAATCTATAGCGATTGACCAACAGCTCACTTCAGTTTTTGGGTACATATTTTGCACCAATTTTTCTACCAATAAACCTTTGAAGACGAAGAATTGGCTGCTATTTTTTGTGAATACTTGGGGCAAAATATTTCAGTTTTTTCTTTATTTTTACTATGTATTCTTGGGGATGTCACAGATTATGCCGAGTGCCAGCAAATTAGAAATTATGTATGCAGATTATATATGGGATTGATTAATCTATATTAATATGTTACAAATATAAAATGTAATTTAAAATTAGTTCAGTATGCATTAGTTGAGTATGCATATGAACCACAGAAAAAGACCTGCAGGGACCATTGTGTTTCACTAGTCTATTATATTGCTGTTAAGAAACTAACTAGTGTCCCATGTTTCACACTTAAAAAGTTATGCCATAATGGGAAAATAAATAAGACTGATCTCCTCGAATAAAAGAAGGGATTGATTTGTTCAGTTCATGATTTATAATGAAGAACTAAAATTATGAATACATAAACAGTTTCAGGGAGGAAACACTGTGTGTAACAAAATATACAAAGCAAGTCTTTTTCAAAATTTCAGGCTGGCACGTCATAATTTATTAATACTTGTTGTTTAGTGTACATATATAAATTTGTATCAGCTCTTATAAAGGGCACATTATTTTTAGGCCTAAAATTCACCCTTGCAGTTTTAAATGATCAATTTAGAGTTTTGATTGAATACTCATGCATGTGCAGTGTTTCTGCCAGAAAGAAATTTTTGGGTATGGCGCCATGAAAGTGAATATTTACAATGTGTAAAAGGGGGTATGGGGGCCTCCCCCAGACAGAAAATGGGTTAGGTTTAGGGTTAGGGTTAAGAAAATCATACAGTAAAGACAAGTCATTAATTTGGTCAAAAGGTGAACATAAAAATAATAAGATCTGCAAATTTTTTTGGGCATGGCGCTATACCTGTTTTACCCTCAGGCAAAAACCCTGATGTGATCACAAAATCGGTCTCCAAGACCTTTTATCACCCTAATCTGATTTATTTGAAAACCTAATGAAAATGAGTCATAATCTACTGAAATTTTTTAAATAGAAAATATTATGCACATAAAGATAATATATATAAAATGTGATTGAAGACGGCCATTTTGGATTATGACGTCACTGGTTCAAGTAGGGTGTTGTATGGCTGACTTAATATTATATTTTATTGTGCACATGGTAACCAAAAAAGATAACTAGTAATAATATTTTACCACATACTTATATACCCATACTCAATGGAAATTAAACAAGTACTGACATGTGTGTTATTTGTTACACAAATAAGGGGTGTGGCCATTTAGCGTTAACATAACTTTATATACCGAGTACATGAAGTTTACATATATGATTCACTTGAAAAGGCAATGGATTAAATGTCATTATGCAGGTAAATATTTCATGGTTTTGAACCTAAAATTACCCCTAATTGTCACAATGGCCAACAAATATCAGTTTTAATATCCTTAATGTATCCTAATATATACATTTTGATGGCATATGTAACATTAAAATGGCTCAAAATACTATTTTGGTTAATTTGTACATGTCATATTGAGATATATCCACAGTGGCCATCTTGAAAAATGGCTGCCATGGCCACCACAGGTCATATTGTGAATGCCTCCAATCTTTAAAATATTCTCTATGATGTCTAGTATGTGTGTTCAAAGTCTCCTGCTTTTATCAAAAAGTGCACGATTCAGTCATTTAGTGCACATACACTCTGGACTATAATGCTTTATATTTAAACATACTACGGTAAGATAATGTTTTAAAAAACAGAAAAAAGCAGGTTGTGTTTATTGTGTTGGGGGAACAAACAGACGTTTTGTTATAGTTAAAAACTCACTATAGTCCCTCTACAATTACAAGGTGATTATTCCTGATAACTGGGTCATTTTGGTCACCTCAGTATAATCCAGCTTGCCACGAATTGATGTCATCTGTATTGTGTAAACTATTGCAGTATATGCAGAGTAAACAAATGCAGTAATTTAAGACAAGGCACTTCTGCGTGACTTGTAAAACAATATTAATGCCCAGTTAATTTAATAAAGTATTTAACCAGGATCAGGGCTTTTAGAATATTTATCAAATCCACCAGCCATGGGATCAGTGATTTAAAAAATTTACTAGCCTCAATTAAAAATTCACTAGCCTTACTTTACTTTAAGTTAATAAAATTTTACTAAATAATAGTAATAATCAGATATGTCATGTAAGGAGGGAAATAGAGCTTAAAAACACAAACATTGAAGGGTTGGTATAGGGGCAGGATATTCATATTTACATAATTGACTTTACTGCAACTTTTGACTTTGTTTTCACTAGCTGTCGGGCATGGCAATAGTAGTTATTTACTAGCCCAACATTGAATATCACTAGCCATGGGAGTGGGGCTACCATAATCTAGAAGCCCTGAGGATGATATGGGTTTTTAGTATTGATTCCTCTGTAAAAATCCAAAGAGAAAAAAAATGCATACCGTAACTAATATGTTATAAATTGTAAAAAAATAAATAAATTAAGTAACCTCACAAAACAAGCATTTTGAGAGTACTGCTAAAGCAATACATGTCCCCTACCTGACCCAACAATTTTTCATATCTCCTAAATTCAAGGCCAAATCTCTGTGAAAAGTGGGTATATAGACATGAAAGTCACACTTGATCTGTAACAGTATATGATAAAGCTATTTATCATATAATATCTTACATTTTCAGTGCAATCAAAGTATGTGATATTTTTCAGATCACATACTTTAAGAATTTGATAACTTTGCAAATTAGATGTAAATTAGTCGAGGTCTCTGCACTAGGTTTATTGACATTTAAGCAAACGTACTTGGGTGACACTCTATGATTGACGTATGCATTCATAGTCATCAAATAAAAACATTTTAATGGCAATTTGACACTGAAAGCTGTCCAGCGTTCAGAAAACAAAAAATGTTAGGCATAACTTTATTTTGATGTAAGGACATCCAAAAATGACGTCCTTCGAGTTTGACGTCATTTCCATTCAAAAATACACCGCGCCACATATTCTTACGTCATTTGAATATCTAGTAATGGCTGACTGGAATTAAAGTTGCTTGTACAGTTTACAAAAACACGTTGAGTTAAGCTTGAGTTTATATGATAAAGAGATTATTACCCTCGTGTATTTCGGTATTGTCAATATCATATATTAGGAATAGGCGAGCATAATACATTATTTTTATTCTAATATATGATATTGACTATACCGAAATACATGAGGGTAATAATCTCTATATACACAATTTCAGGTTAATATCTCAAACCCTTATGGGAAAAATGTCCGGAAAACACATTTTCATATTGCCTAAGTTCAAGGGTCATAACTCTTGTCAAAAATGGGTAAATCGCCATGAAAGTCAAACTTGATCTTTAAGTGGGACAGACAGACAGACAGACAGATGAAACCTATAGTACCCTCCAGTTGTACCGGTAGGGGACTCAGGGCTAGTTCTGGGTGAACACAAAGTTTCGCCAAATTATTTATTAAACTTCAAAAATGTAAAATGTAATAAAACTATTTTGCCAACTCAAAATAAAATTTTGTATACCACAAAATCTACTTGTCTGGCAATATTTCCACTTGTCCATCTATATAGGGCAGGAAGTGGATGCAGAAGGAAAAGTTAAACCCCTTTTACCTTTTCTTTTAAACCAACTCACTTATTACTCTTCACTTCAGATTGCATGTAATTTCGTGACAAACTGTAGAATGTTTTACAGTCGAGATTGTTTCAGCGTGAAACACAAGTCATAAAAAACATGTGTTTTTGTTTAGAATTCAATGAAAACCAGTTAAATTGTCCTCGAGCACATTCCATTCAAAACATGTCACTGCCATGGTTTTCAACCTTCAGCACAAGGCCTGGAAATAATTGTTTGGCGGTGCATGACGAAATTACCTGTTATAAATGAAAATGTGCCTATCACCAAATGTTAAAATAATGTTACTGTTGTTCTTTATTATTCATGTACTGCTACATATACTGGTAGGCCCTATATACAAGTATACATGATGCAGTAAATCTCCTCTAAACAGTAGCCTAAACCCATGTGCCAAATTGGGCCCAAGTAAAACTGTCAAATAAAAACTACAATCAAATATGGATAAACTTATGCAATTTATAAGCACTTAGCTGGGGACGTGGGGGTGCATTTTCATCATCAAAGTTAAAAATTAAATACAGTCAACATCTTTCCACGAATCCAAGCCGGAGAATTTACTTTTTAAAGACATGTTAAAAACGTAACAACTAAAACATAAAATGCATGATCGTCCGGTCACTGCGGAAAGGCCTAAAAAGATGTAAAAGAATTCAATCAAGTTCGCAATTCAAATAACTTTATAATAGCAAAGCTAGTGATAAATATAATGAATAAGGTGTGCTTTACTTACTTTAAAATAAAAGTTTCCATTTAACTTTGGTTGCTTAATTGACATTTTGTGAAATTGTCAAAAATGCAATACGAGCTGAAGTGAAGGTACACAACTATTGAACTAATCCGGAAACTCATCCAAGGTAGTATTCTGCCATAAATGAGAATTGCTACCTGCGGAACCATGTGGTTTCAGATGTACAATTTACATTTAAATAAACACAACAGAACTAGATGATTCATCTACTGTTCAGTTTAGAAGGATGGACGAAATCATTCATTTAAAGGATGCGTTGGTCGTTGAGCCATTCGCAACGCATTGGCTTCTTCGGGTCTATTGATAGACATGGGAAACTATTTTTTTCTACGGAAAACGCAAAGGTGTTCTAGTAAATATAAGCATGTGCATGATATGGTAAAAAAACATACTACATCGCACTGCTTGAACACAGAAATACTTCCTCTTAATATTAATTAAGTTTTTGTTTATCAAAGCTTGGCATATGACACATTTGTACCTGGCAACGTCCATGACTAGACGCTTATTTAGGCCCATAGGAACGATATCTGGAGTGGGAGATGGTAACAACCTCTATGGTGGGGAGACAAGCCATATTTTAACTTTTATTTATATAGAAAGGGCCTGTTATTTCCAGATAATCAACAAGAAACCACATGATCGGGCGTATCCCACCTTTTCACGGTTTTGTCGATCAATCTTAATTTTGTTTTGTCATACACAATTATTTTTAAGTAACTTATTTCGTAAAATTCACTGCAAAGATATATGTAAATATAACTTACACCTAAATAATAAAATGATAAATGTTAAGTAATAGGTTTTTTAATCGTTTTAAACTTAAACAAAACAATATTAAAAAATTTGTTTTAAAATATGAATGGTATCTAATATAATTTGTTGATCAAATAAGTTATTTATGTCAGCTGAGACGTTATGTGTGGGGAATTTGGAACTCAATCGCAACTCCAAGGTTTTCTGAATATTCACGAGCTAAAACTATTGTGTTATCAAGGCCATGTTTATTTAACTCAAATCACGATATTTGTATAACATTTTGCGATGAGACGCCGCTGATTACGTTTTTTTTTTTTTAAGTACAACCATTGCTAAAAATTATGATACTGTTTAAAAAAAAAAGAGATAAATTATGCTTCTCCGAGTAAATTTTCACTTGTCGGAACAAATGGACAAGTGCTCATTTCGAAAGCTGTTTTCAAAACTCGCAACTGGCTAATTTGGCAACTGCCAGAACTAGCCCTGGGACTAATAGCCATTATAATTTCCCACAAGCAATAAGGTGACACGTGTCATGATTCATTACATATATGCTATTAACGTAAGTGCTACATTTTCTCCACCACATTAGACTAATATTAGCAGTGTTCGAAATAAGCACTTGACAAGTGAAAATCTGCTCAGACAAGCAAAGTGTATCTCAATGGTTGTCCAGTGGACAAGTAAAACTGTTCATTGTAGTTTGATTTTGAGCAATCAAAAATATGGTCCTTGTACTTAAATAAAACAAAACATTTATTTGGACAAGTGAAAATATTGCTGGACAAGTAGATTTCTATCACTGATTAGGACATAGCAGATTAGTAAAAATGCATCACAATACCCCATGATATTAATGAGTATTCGTTTTATGTCCAAAGGATGCTTGTACCAGACAGTAACTGGTAATTTAATCTATCCAATACGCACTTGCTAAACAGATATCACAGGTGAAGGTAGTAAGTGGAAGAAAAAAGCCTTGACCTAAGTATTGTTTTAAGTAATAAATAAGTCATAAGATCGATTCTGCATGTTTGAAGTCAGGAGGAATTAAAAAAAAAATGTCCTTCAATAAATAACAACAAATAACATTTCCCGAGTGCTTCTTAACAATGTCAGATATTAGCAAGGACCACTCTCTAATATGGTCAGACTAAACCCACAGGAGAAACCTGAAGGGAAATGGCAGGTGTGTGGTATGGATGGCCACAAGACACAAATTTCTGTCATGGTCAGACTGGAATGTGATGGTGGACAGCAAATGATACTTAAGAGATAGGAGTTGGCAGATTGTGAAGAAATGATATTGAAATCCAGGCCTCTTAAAATTACAAGAAAGACTGCATCACTCTCGCAAATTTAATTTTGTAGAAATGTTTTTTTGTTTTGTTTTTTGCATATTAAATTTAAGGCAACATTTACATGCACATAATGGATTATACAAAAAGGAAATTGGTTACCTAATATATTTTTGTGTAACCCATATAAAAGGTTTCACAAATTTATTAATAGAAAAAAATTAATTAAGGAAAGCAAAGGTAGATGTGTGGGTAAATAACATAATAAGAAATAAAAAATCTTCAAGCATGTATTACCTGCTGACGGAAAGTCTTAAGTTTTCTGTCCATAATATTGTTCTCGTCTTCCAGCTTTTGTAGCTGAGCTTCCAAGTCTTCAATCCGGGCATCAGCAACCTGCAGCAGATCTGCGACATAGGGGTCATGAGGGGTGGGAACTTTGTACGGCGGGCATTCAAAGTATGGAAGAGTACAGTCGGTTTCCATTCGCTGACGTCGGAATGGGATATTCTTCTTTTTACCACCTGTAAACAACATACTGTAAAAATTGGGAAAATAACACAAGATTATCATACGAGCTTGTGTGTCGTACTGATTTTACAAAACGAATGTCAGGATTTTTTTATTGCCCAAGAGAGTGAGGGCAATACACGAATCCTGACATGAGTTTTGTCAAATCAGTATGACTCATGAATTTTAAATATATTTTTATTTACTTTGAAAGTACATTAATTTTTTTTTACAACATTTGTAAAACTGTATGATAAAGAACAGCAAAATCCAAAGAAATATGAATCCAAATTAATATCGCATGTTTAATTTAAAATATTTTTCTCTCTTAAAAAAATCCAAAGAAAAAATGCATACTATTAGGCTATGTTAGAGCAAAAACAACCACTCACAATACCGAAGTGATAATTTTCTTCTCTTTGGGACTACGTAATTGGTCAGTTCTGTGATTTTAGATGGGAAAGTCTACTTAATCAGAGTTTTACCGAATTATTTACAGTAATAAAGCATGAAAGCTTTATCATTTTGCGGTGGCAGGTTATTTCACAATACCCTACACACAATGCCTACCAGTCCAAAAGCCTTGCTTAAGCATTCCTTTAAAGAGCTCTCAATAACTATTTTGTGGAAAGGGAGATAACCACACACATTGTGTCACAGCAAGCACCAACCTGGTGTCTGAACAACAGCGTGGGAGTTCTTTTCCTGCAGCTTTAGAATCTTGTCAGACTTTTCCGTAACCTCGACTTCAAGTTGTCGTAGTTTGTGCACATACTGATTGTTCAGAAATTTCAGGTCTGTGTTTTCATGCTCCAGCTTTCGCAAAGAAGCCTTAAATTCTGGAGAGGAAAAAACATGTTCACAATTATTACTTAGTATACATACTATATTTCGTCAAACTAAATAAAATGGTCAGTATGGTACAAAGATAAGTTAGTAATCATATTACACCATCTACTACAATATATATTTTCAGTAACCACTCGTCGTATTGGCCAATTATGATGATCGACAGTCATAACCTGCTACTATGGTTGGATGCAGCCAAAAGATAAAGAGCTTGCATGATGCGCGGTCAGTTTAGGATTGATCCTCGTCAGTGGGCACAATGGACTATTTCGTGCTCTAGTCTAATTTGATTTTTTTGCTTTGACTAGATAATCAGGTCAACTGAATGTTCTTTACACCATTAATTTCAATCTAGTGTTTAGTGTTGTGATAAATACCCGGTATTAAAAACTGCATGTTTATTTAAGAAGCACAAGTTAAATACTATTTCTAACATAAAAATATATAACTTTTCACAAGAACAAAGTCACGAATTTTTGTTGTGTCATACTGCAAACAGCTAAGGAATGAAGTTGATTTCCTCACTCTTCTTGTTGAGGTGCAGGAAACAAAGAAAGAAATGTTTTATTTAACGACGCACTCAACACATTTTATTTACGGTTATATGGCGTCAGACATATGGTTAAGGACAACACAGATATTTTTTTTAGAGGAAACCTGCTGTCGCCACATAGGCTACTCTTTTACGACAGGCAGCAAGGGATCTTTTATTTGCGCTTCCCACAGGCAGGATAGCACAAACCATGGCCTTTGTTGAACCAGTTATGGATCACTGGTCGGTGCAAGTGGTTTACACCTACCCATTGAGCCTTGCGGAGCACTCACTCAGGGTTTGGAGTCGGTATCTGGATTAAAAATTCCATGCCTCGACTGGGATCCAAACCCAGTACCTACCAGCCTGTAGACCGATGGCCTGCCACGACGCCACTGAGGCCGGTATGCAGGAAACAGGGCTTGAAATTGACAGAGGGCAGGCACCAGATTCCACTCAAAATGCACAACATACTTTCTAATTATCAGTTACACAAACACCTTTAAGCAGTTTCATGAAAATCGGATGAAAAATGGAACATGGATATGTCAGTCATATTTTTTTTGTAACTGTGATCTATGACACAGAGAGGCAAAATGTGAACTTGTTTTATGTCAAAATCCTATTCTTATATGTCAAGTTTGAAGAAAATCAGATGACAAATGAAGTGGCCTTTTATTCTTTATAGCTATATACTATAGACAACCTGCATTTAGCATCTTTATGTTCTATAGCTAGTGTAATAGGTCAGAGTATCAGGAAAGCAACCATCAAATCATTTTACAGCAGAAACAAAGCTCACAGCTCGGTATAAACTATGACTATTAGTAATATTCATAGGTATGCCTATTAAAATATAATTATAAATCTCAGTAATATTGTTGTGTTAAGTTATAAATCACTGTTAAACATTTGTCAGTTCAAAGGCTTAGAAAAGAAAATTCAACATCAAACATCTTTCATTGTATTAGATCTGGATTTAAGCCAAAATTGTCCTCGCTTCTCAGCACTGCTAAATTAGGTCAGTCGCAAAACATATATATTACTAAAACTTAAGTTGATTTAATTAAATTCCATTTCATACACGATCAAAATAATAATAATCATCTAATTTTACCTCTAACAATAGACTCATTCTGTTCTTTCATTTTAATGAGCTCCATATGCAGTTCATTGTTTTCTCGTACCAGTTTAGCATTGTCACTTTTGTAAGGCTCAACAGCAGAACAAACTTCCTTAGAATCTGTGTTCTGTTTACTCAGTTCTAGCTTGGCATTTTTCAAGCTCTCGGTCGTGTGGATTAAGTCAGCGAAGAGTTTCTCAGCAAGGGGAAGCGATTCAATGCCAAGAGATTGACGGTATCCAAGCTGGTCAAGACGTCGGCGAAGATTTGTAAACTTCTGCTGGGCTTTATCAGAGCCTGTAGCTGCCATACTGGAGCTAAAAGTGAAAAAATATTATTTTGAGTATATGCAGAAAATAAATGTCAGGCTTGCTCTACAAGTCATACATATATTGCTAGTTCTTGAAAACAATCCCATCTCATAAATTATACTATTTTAAAATGAGGCATTTAAAAATGAAACTGCACAATGTTGATCACTGATGTGACAACACATTTGTTTAGGGAGCACTTTTTGAATTAATAATAAAATATATATTTGAAGAAGAAAAAAAGGTAACCATTACTTTTGTGCATCATTACAGTTAGTTACATTCTAGCCTCATTATTATGACGATAAATGTATACTCAAAATTAATGCCCAAATTAAGTACAAACAAACAGGACTATATTTTCATTTTAAACCATTGAACTGGTATGCTTTGATTAGATTAAAGTAACTGGAAATACATTTCTGCATATCTACAACCATTCATCAGTTATTAATACAGTTATTGTGCTAAACCGAACTTGCTATAAAAAACGAATGAATGAATGAATGTTTAACGACACCCCAGCACAAGAATACACATTGGCTAATGGGCGTCACAAATGGTAATTGCTATGAAACAGACAAAAAATCTGCTGTGTTAAGCTCTTTACTGAATACCACTTTAATTAGCCCTTAAAATAAGTTGTGAATGATTGGTCAGGTCTCATATCGGTTATGTCTTGATGTTTTCTTGTAACCAATACTTCGTTTGCGATCATGGTTTTCGCAATTTTTTCCTATAGTGCTGAAAATTCCTACTGAAACCATTTTAATTGCATTAACATCTTGCATCATTTCACCTCATTGGAATTAAATAGGTCTTAATAAACATCATTATGCATTAAAATTTACTCAGAGTCACCAAATATTAATTTAAAGTTGCTAGAGCTACACAAAAACAGAGTAATGTTCAATGTTACAGTTCATGTGAAATATTACACAGTTTCACAAACCATATACTGTCAAGTACATTGTCTATCTCTAATGACATCAAGTGTTGTCAGTTAGCATGGGAAATAAAGAGAACTTACTGCTCATTACATTTATACTATCTTTTTCATTTTAAATATTAATATAATAATAAAACTTTCCATCTACTGTACATATTTCAGAAACTTACATATACATATTCTCGATCTCTGAGACAATTTTTTGTATTTAAATGTGTCATGTGTCCATTTTTATTACTGGTACAAAATCTGTTTATTGGCAGTGTTTCTGCATGCTTATATGTCCATATCAATCAACTGATGTGCATTTTGATTCTCAAGACTTGAACCGGTCCCAAATTTAACTTTTTTTTAAATTACGTGGTCACTTGTATGCCCCTCGGTTGTTTAGTTTTCAATATGCATGTCACAATCACAATGTTACCGTGCCATAATACATACCGAGACAATATATGATATCAGAATGGGGGAAGGAAGGAATATTTTATTTAACGACACACTCAACAAATTTTAATTACAATTAAATATGGTGTCAGACCACTCAGATAATGCAGGGTTGGAAAAATGTTTCAATTTAGTGGTAGCCCAGGTACCTAAATTGTGGTAGCCCAGCATCATATTCTGATAGCCCCATTATATTCTTATACAGTGTTATCTATACTTTATATTTCAGATTCTGATAATTATTTTCAACAATAATAAAACTACAAATAAATGTTATCATTTGTCTCATTTATTAATAAAGAATATATATAATACAAGCATGTTGTCATTTGTATAGGTAGGATATTTTCATTCTGTGTCTGGGATGTTTTGTGTGTGTTGGGGGATCATCATTGTAAATTCACAATGGGAATAATAATAATAATAAAAATTACAAATCGGGGTCATTTAATTCCAGACGGGTTTTTAAGCAATCTGCGTATATGTGAACCTTGACAGTTGAATAATCATAGCGAAGAAGTAAACATTGTACCGACAAAGTGCAGAAATGAGAAAGAAACGGGTAATTTAGTTTTTTCTTCATAAAATGCCCAGAAGCCATTTCCTGTTAATCATTGAGGATAATCACACTTGTGGAATATCCATATAAAACCGATGGTCAGCGATGAAGTGATAGTGTACATAAAGTCTCTTCAACCTCTCATTTACTATGCGTGTTAAGTTTTATGCGTCATACAGTATTAATTAACTGCTAACCTTTATTCTACATGTCAAAACAGCAATTATATTGCACACGTGTGAACCTAGTTTACAAGGCGGCAACTCTGTTGCTGATGCAACACATATTTATTCTACACGTCAAAACAGCAATTATATTGCACACGTGTGAACCTAGTTTACAAGGCGGCAACTCTGTTGCTGATGCGACACATATTTGACTTCCAGTTTATTTAAATGCGATGCACCCCTGACCTAATTGTAAATAGATCAATGATGTAAAATGACAAATGTACGTATTACATGTGTGACGTGTGAGAGTAATTCAGTTTCAATTAGGGCATTTCTGTAAACTGAGTAGTCAATTATCTAAGGAAAGAACATTGTATTTTGTCAATTGTATTGTTGGTAATTGTCACGGGGATCCTATAATACCCGTAACTGAATAAAACACGATTATCCAAATAACTCTCCTAACTGTATATTTATTAGATCTCTCTGTAATGGGCAGTTATACCCGCGTGGCTCGTCTAGGTATGATCAGAGATAAGATCTTATATAAAGTATATATTATTATAGCACGTTTAGTTCACTAGAAAACACAACAAAAACACAATACACTTTGGAATCTGTATTAATACTATGCTGACAAATGTACTGCCACAGTAGTTAATTAACAACAACAAATAATAACAACCCAGAACTGATCACTCAATTAGTTAATCTCTAGGTGTCTAGTTTACACAATATTGTAATCACTTCACCGTGACACAACACCCACACGTGTTATAATTGAGAAACGCTGCCAGGGGAACTTAATTAATAAAGGAATTACAACTCTATTCCTAACTGGTTAATTTTTAATTAACCCTTACTACTCATTCAGTAACCTTGTAACACAGAATTAATACTGGTACCTATCACAATAAAGACAATAACCTACAGTTTACCTAGGTCCTCTAGGATCACTGGCTAAGCCTTAATAATTATTTAGAACAGTGAGCCTACAGTTTACTGCGTCAGATGACCGGCAGCACCGTCTAAATAATATTGGTATAATACAGTATTAAAATATTTAAAGTCACATCAATCACATCAAGGTTATACAACAGAGCAGAAAATATATAATTACAAAGTCCAGCCGGATTAACGTTCCCCGGAGCCGTCCAATATGTTTCTCCCCGATATCTCTAAACCCTAGCTATTTATTATAAAATCTCAGTATCGCCTGGGGGTACCTCGTGGCACCGAATACCTACAAGTGATATTTCCACAGCGACCAAGATGACAATTTTCCGTAGATGGCCAGACTTGCTGATGCCTAGTCCGCCGGCAATATCTCGATCGTACCAAACTAGCGGAGGTATTACGTAACTACTGGCCACATGGCATTAGCACCTGGGCTGGGTGTGAATTAGGCACAGCTCGACCACGGTCGCGCAGAGGTATTACGTAACAAAGTGCCCATCTGGGCTTAAGTGCATATTGAGACTGCACACGGCCCTCTAAAACAATTAATATCGCCACAGGCGAAAAGAAATAAGAGCATTTTCCGTCACAGTAATTATTATCAAAACACGTTCTTTCATATTTGTCGGGTTGTTCAATGGGATTAACTTCAAGTGAGACATCATTTTAGAGATGAGAACTCCTTTGATAAATTGTTGAAGTATGTTCACTTGTTTGTAATTATTACTGTAAAACAAACACGGTGCCTTGCGTTTATTGCTTTTGCAACATCAGTTGTATGGTTGGCGACTGATTGAAGTTTGCTTAGAGGCTGGTAAAGTAATTGATGAATAGTAATTTCAAATATTTTGCTTGAGAGGGGTATTGGGGTGGGATTTTAAAATTATATTTTAGGTGTGGGTTTTTGTTTTGTTTCTTCCAATAGCTTGCTGAGCTTACGTCATGGGTAAAACTGATTGCCCGGTCATGAAATCTGGTAGCCCCAGGCATTCAAGCACTGGATTTTTTCAATCCTGTAATAAGAGAGGAAACTTGTTGCTAACTCTTTCCGATTAGCAGCAAGGGATCTTTTAAATGTACCATCCTACAGATAGGGTAGCATATACCACAGCCTTTGATATACCAGTTGTGGTGAACTGGCTGGAACAAGAAATAGTCCAATGGGCTCACCGACAGGGAATCTGAGGGATCGATACCAGACCGTGCATCAAGCGAGCGCTTTACCACTAGGCTATGTCCCACCCCTCAAAATCACAGGTATCCTCAAACAAAAACCCTGTAATACAAATACTATAGTTACATATATAACGTAAGTATAACATATCCGATGTCACTGTTTGGGGATACCAGTGCTCAGAATGGGGGAGGCCTGTTCCCATCCCTTCTTCCACACACCTGAGCTACAATAAATATATATGCAAGAGTACATAATGAATTGGCATTTATCTATACAAAGCTTTCCTCTAGGTAGCACCTTAAATTTATATTATTCATTGCGAAAGGCCAAGCCAAAATTATGGTATCAGTACGTCCTGTCATCGACCGTCACCATCACCATGCAAGTGGTTTTACTATTATTTCTTTCATTGTCGTACATTAGGAAGCATACGGCAAATTATTTTCAAAACACAATTACCTATAAATTAATTCTGCTTCAGAATACTATTACTGAATTCAAACAGAAACATATAAAAGCTAGGCCAAAACATAAACGAAGCATGTCACAACAAGCTTTCAATGTTTTGAAAATGGCGGAACTGCATAATTTTTTCCCCTTGTAACAAAAAAGAGTTTGAGATATTTTAGTCAATAGAAGTATCCTCCCTTTAGCCAATTCCTATAGGTTGCACTATACCAATTAATTTCCGGCTGGGTCGAAGTTCGACCTAACTTTTGATAGAGAAGTTAACACCACAAGTCCTGTGATTGGTTATAAATGTGAGTGTGTTGGTTGTGAAAAAAATTAGTTTCATCTGGGCTAAAAATGTATACAATTTTAATTAATCTAGTACCACTGTGTCAAGTAGCCTTGTGCTTGGAACATGTATGGGGTACATGTAAAAAAAAGTACTAAAATTTTGTGCGAAACTAGAAGTGTTGTAAAAACATCTGGTTATACTGAAAATGAGCCATGAAAGGTACCATTTTCTGCAGTTAATACTTTGAGGTAGGGGTTGTAGTACTGATATTTATGGGTCATAGTTTGGTTGATATATTGCATATAGTGTTTTTAAACACAAACGTTAACATGGTCGCCTATGGGATTTGAATTGGTATAGTCCAACCTCTAGTTACCCTGTATAGGTTCCAATGTACCAAATCAATTCATATTGCCGATAATGTTAATGAGCAGCATATCAACACATCCAGACAGTACACCAATAAAAAGTCTGGGACCTTACATTTAATCTACAAGAAATTGCACTAGTTTCAACCTCTGGTATGCGTAGCACCTGTATACCAAACAATAAAAATGATTTTAGTTATTTGTACAAATAAATTAAGCAATGTTACATATTATTACCAATCACAACCGTGGCTGTTTTTACTCTAGAAAATGTCGGTGAATCTTGAACTTTGGCAATGAACTTTCTTCTTTGGTACAATGCAACCTGTGGAAAATGTGATTTCCCGACACATTCACATTATATTACCGGCCTGTACTGGTTAAGCCTTCTTGTACTGAATTTGCATCCCTTACCGGCTCCAACCTAGAGCGAGTTTGTTTACATCAACTTCTCTTTCGCTATAACCACTAGGCTAATAATTTATCCACTGTCTTGGTTAGACAGCCCAGATAGCGGAGGCGTGTGCCCAGGACAGCGTGCTTGAATATTATTTAGATATAAGCACAAAAATAAATATAAAACAAAAATACGTATCGTAGGCTACATTGTTTTCTGCGAGAACATCAAAGTGGAAGAAAACGTGTTGTACTTAATTCGACAACTGCAGTGTTATTGATCTCTGTCAGGCCATAGTTAAAGATTAAGGACGATATATATTATATATATTGAAAATAAGCAGTTTAATTATGAAATAAATGCAAACTTTCAAGACACATTAGTAGACCAACTACTTCTGTACCAGCTGTCCAGCTGTCTCAGCTATCTGGGCTGTGGGTTAGTTGTTAGTGGTTAGTGAGAGAAGAGAGTGTAGTAGTCTTACACCTACCCATTGAGTGGTTAAAATTCGCTCTGGGTTGGAACCGGTATCGGGCTGCGAACCTAGTACTTACCTAGTCCGATAGCTTAACCACAACGCCACCGAGGCCGGTATAATCTTAACACAGATTACTCTCTTTCGACAATTTAGATATTTTTCAGCCAGTTTTGTTGCCTAAGAACACACCTCTTCGGATACGTGCTCTTTCCACTTTGGCATTATCTCAGGAATCATTGTATACAGTGTATATTTAAAAATAATCTTTCCTGTAGAGTGATCCCTGCTCCAACCCAGAGTCAGTGCAAAATATGGAGATGAAATCTTGAAATATAAATATGTTTGAGACCACAAAATATATGCGGTGCAGTGTTTTATTTGTAGTCCAAAACTGGTCGTAGTTAAAGTGTACATTAGGCCTACTCAGAATTATTACAGTATTATCAGTTGATTCAGTTTGAATTAAGATACACATAATATGGTTTTATTGAGTGTTTAATAGGAGATTTGTGTAATGTTTAATAATAAATTTAAATTCCCCTGTTGTGTTCTGGTATTGTTTTCGACTATTTAGCTTATATCTGTTTTTAATAGTTTCTGGTACTATTTGATTCGAAAAACAACACATAAAAGGTCTATTATATAGGCAACAGAGAATAGGATTGTGGTTAAAATAAAGTCAATTCTAAATCGGCATATTTTGGTTTTAAAAAATAAAGGACTAATCAATTTATTTGATTCGCTAAGTAACTCAGTTGTGGTTATGAATGTTAAATACAACTGTCTATCTATTTAGTAGTGAAAATGTCATATATTGCTGTAGAGAAATCAATGGTGTTAGTGATGACATTATTTAAAAAAAAAAAAAAAAAAAAAATATATAAAAAAAACCCGGCGGCTATTAGATGGCATTGTATTTTGAAGTAAAATGCTAAGCAGCTAAGCATAGTCCAACTTGTTTTTCTTTATCACTAACAAACGTTTGGTATATAATGTTTGGTAATCTTCGGTGTTTCCATGATGATTACCGTAACAAACACAATGTCCAGCACATTGTCCAATTTATTTCAAGGAAACAGGGTGACGTCTCGGTTGTCTCCGGAAAAGGTGTTAATGTGGTCAATGTAGTGAAAATGGTCCACTAATATTATACACTTAGCTAAATAAGGTCATCGATGAAAGGGGCCACACTTTTATAATTACACACTTTTACACTATTATAAAGCAAATATAAAGCAAAATATCTGAAAAGTGGGGGCACATGGTCTGTGATTTGCAGGTATTTTTTCTGAGTTTGTACATGGTACATTTATTTGTTATAAGGGCAACATAAATTCTGTATTTTTTTGTCTGTTGTGTAAGAACACCCTTGTACAGAATAGACATTATTCGACAAGACAAAAATAAAAATAAGACAAATGAGACTTGGTATCTTTATTTACTTTTCACATCTCTGAATATGCTATTCGTCTGTCATAAAACGTGTTGCACGTTTATCTTGTTTTTAATGGAAACAACAAAACCATTAGTATATTCAAACACTTGTCAGTTGCTTCGTACTAGGTCCATAGGCGTCGATCCGGTTTTAAAAGTGGGGGGGGACTGATACATATACATATATTTTTATTTTTTTGTAGGGGGGGGGTCGAGGTGTCTGGCGAAGCCCGACACCGCGAGCGCCGCAGGCGCGAAGCCCGTGGCGGGGTGTCTGGGGGCCCTCCCCCCGAAAATTTTGGAAAATTTACCCCTTCTAGGGCTGTTCTGAGGTGTTTTCTGCTGGCTAGCCGAGCTGCTTTCTGACAAAATATTTTTCGCCTTAATTATTGTGACTAAACTGAACAAATGGTATATAGATACAATATAACTTTATTGGTCAAATTTCTTAATTCAAGTACAAATAATGAACATGAATAAAAACAATGGTGCCACTGATGGTATTCCAACAAGTCTTTAATGGTCAAAAATTTCCCAAAAACACTACGCCGTGTATCGCTCGATCCATCGACAAATTCAATTGCGATATCTCGTGCAGTGCACTCGGCAAGACGATTTCTGTGCACATGACAGACCATCATGTGGTTGAGACGCTGCTGGGTCATAGTGCTCCGGAGCCACGTTTTCACCCTGCGAAGTGCGCTGAATGAACGCTCGGCAGAGCACGAACTTGCAGGCGATACCAGAAGGAGACGTAGTAGGGTTGACACTTGCGGAAACAACTTTCTAACTTCTGGTACCATACTGCGAAATGTGATGCGCACATTGTCCACGCTGGAGTGCTCGTACTGTCGGCAGAAGAATGTCAGCTCCTGCTGCAGTGATTCAGACAGTTCGGGGTAGCGAGAAACGACGTCTTCGTCTACGACACCGGTGGTGAGCATGTCGGACAACTGCTTGTATGAGGTCAAGTCCGTAGAGGTGAAGAAGGCATCAATGTTAGCAACAGCACTGTCAACTGCCGCCACATACTGCACACGGAAGAACTCCTCTGAGCTGGTGTGCGTGTGGGATTTTTCGCCGTCATTGTATCGTCGTGGAATTTTCCGAGTGCGCGGCAAGGAGATTGGCTCAATGTTCAGTTCTCGAATTTTATCAGTTGCCGTCTCAAAAATCGCGTGGAACTCCATGTTTATGTCGCGCCGATATAACAGAAGGTTCTTGCTAACAACAGATGCAGCAGCTAGCATCCCATCAACAGTTGTCTCTGCCCCTTGTAGCACTGTGTTGAATTTTTCGAGGCATTCGATCACTGGGAGAGATGCAACCAGACCAAGTACACATTTCGCGGTAGACAGGAGGCTGTGAATGCCGTTAGCCCTCGCTGCTGTGCTGCTGCCAAATGTAGATGATGCCTCATTCAGTGCCTCCAGCACGTGTGCGTAGTTGCTAAGGACGGCTCTAACGGCAATCCCACGTGACAGCCAGCGTGTTGGACAAAGCGGCTTCAGGCGTGAAGGGGAGGGGCTATCATCCATAACTTGCAGATCGAGGTACAAATTTTTAAATTTGCCTGATGAGTTGTAGAAGCCGCCCAGTTCCTGCACCACGTTAAGAGCATCGCGAAGGAACGGTGCACTCTCGATGGCCTTCGCACAGATGAGGTGCGTGATGTGTGCACCGCAATGCGTGTAGTTTGCCAGTGGTTGTACTTTCTTTATCAGTGCTTGGCAGCCTTGGTATTTGCCCGACATATTGCTGGCTCCGTCATACGTTTTCGCTCTCAGATGCGTGATTGGGAGGTTGAGTCTGAGCAACGCGTCTTGCAGCATACTGCTGAGGCTGGCACCAGTCGTCTCAGATACGCTGTACAGACCGATAAAGTCCTCGTGAACGTCGTAAGCGTCGTCTATATATCGCACGCATATTGCCTCCTGTTCAACGCCTTGGATGTCTTGGGTTCCGTCGACAATGACTGCAAAAAGGCCCACGTTCTTGCAAATATTTCGCAGCACCATGTGTGCCATGATTTTTAACAGTTCGTTTTGCACGGCAACGCTTGTGTATGAAGTTGTGCGTGTCAACCATCTCTGTAACACGACGTCATCGTTGCTCCGCAGCTCTAACAACTTCATGAAGTTACCGTCGCTTGACTCTTTGCCGCGTATTGCCAGTCCTTGCTGCGCTAGATACTGGACGGTCGTCACAATCTTCAGCAGAGCGTTGCGCGCCTTCGTTTGTTCTTCAAGATGGTGCGTACTTAACTGTGCGTCAACGTCGTTGTTGGAAGACCGGAATTTCAGGTTGCTATGAGAAATCATATGTGCAGATGTCTTTTCGTGGATTTTGAATTTCTCAATTGCCTTCTTCCAGTTGCAAAATCCCTTGGAAACAAATGTGTCCTCTGAACACCGCGCCATGCCGGCCAAGTCCATGCATGCTGCTTTAGCACAAGTAAAGCAGAGTACTCCGCTAACGTTAGCGTCAAAGTGGAGCCATGGAAAGCTATCGAACCACGCGCGCTGAAAACATAGCGTTCGTTTAGCGAGCCGTTGCACCGGCATGCAGTTGACGTCCCGTGGCTGGTACGGCACTGGCGGTAAGATGGGCAACCGTGTCTGAGAAGTGACTCTTTTCTCTGTTTTTTCTTTAACATCTTCACCAACAACTTCGACATTTGAATCCGGTGTCGTCCCTACTCGCAACAGAGTCTGGGCATGGCGTGGTATGGCAGTGAAGAACTTTTTAATGTCCATGGTAGTTTTTCTACGGTATACTATCTCCGTTAGCGTTTCGTCCTGGACGATGCAGTTTGCCAAATAACCTGCGTGTAATTCATCAAATTCGAATTGTTGTATCAAATAGCATGTCAAAATAACCGGATATAAGCCTATGGGTACAATGATAATTGACGAATACACTGTATGCAAAATATTCGTTATTAGATTCCTGGAGACTGGAGTAGTTGTTTTTCCGACGATATAACCACGGCCGGTCTATAACAACTAAAACTAGTGACCATCATCTACCTAGCGCGCATGCGCTATTGGTAGTTTGATCCGATGTCCTTGTTTCAAAATAAAATAAACGCATTTTTTTCAGAATAAATAAAAAAATAATAATAATTAAACAATATTATTTACATTATAAATTAACAAATATCGCTAGTAACCATTATTTATATAACTTTCGTTCCGTCTTTCCTTTACGTGTTTTATTTTATTATTAATTTCAAATGTCTTTTATTGGGTTTTTCAAATTATAAAAAAGTAGATGCCAGTACTGAACATTTCTGGTGTTACATTTTTATAGACTTTCTGCCCCAACACTTGGGTATAATTATTTCAAATTACACATCACTACCTAAGTTTATAGATTGATATTTCTATTGATGATGAAAGGAGAGAGAGAGAGAGAGAGAGAGAGAGAGAGAGAGAGAGAGAGAGAGAGAGAGAGAGAGCATATATATTATTATTCAAAATAGCATACACACTTAGTGACATAATGCTAAGAGTAAATCAGCAATACCTGTTATTTATATGAAGTTCGAAACCAATTAGTCAATTTCAGTATAAAAGAAAGAACCATTAAGTTTTAATAGTTATTTTTACTTAACCAATAACGCATATTTAGATACCGTATAACCGGAAACATTTCGAGGTTTTTCATTTTCGAGGTTTGGTAAATTTGAAATGGGCGTGTTTTTATTTTCATGTTTTAGCAAATCTGGTTTGCGAAAATTTTGTTATTGTTGTTAATTAATAGTTTAACATCGGCTTCGAGTTGCTTAAAATCGCCGGAGCATAACGTGAAACAACAGAACACTCAATTGCAAGTGGATAAGGCGGTATCCTATTGGCGAGACAACTGATGACAAGACGTTTATTTAAAGCCAATTACGATTGGTGTGAGAAGTGTTCTAAGTCAGACAGTGTGGTGTTTGATGTTTAATCTGAGCTCGACATGTTCATTCATACTCGTATACAGTAAGCTGGCTCAGTCTATTCTCTTGTAGTTTCCTGAGGTCTGCGGTGCTGCGCATGGCAGGAAATATCAGGAAATAAAGTATTTCGGTAAATAGTTATTTTAATAATTTTATTAATGAATATTTGTGATTTATTTGGGGATATCTTCAACTATTTTCAAGGTTTAAAATAAAAACTACTACAAATAGATTGTAAAATAATTAGTATATTTACTACCAGTCTAGTGTAGGAACATAAGAGCCGGCACTCCAAGGCGAAATGCCAAATGGTGATCAGTTACGCTATATATACTAGAAAATATTTGTTTCGTCTGAAAAAAGTGGGGGGGACATTTCCTATGCTGTCCCCCCCAAGCTGAAAAGTGAGGGGGACGTGTCCCCCCTGTCCCCCACCGATTGACGCCCATGACTAGGTCAATGCATTTTTCTTACTTTGTTTCAAGAGGACTGCCACCCAGGTTTACCAAAATTCAACCTGAACAAGACTGAACTAGATAGATACTTAGATAGTTATGACAATATGCACTCATGAATCACTGTCAAACAGGAAAGACTCAAAATATACCGAAACTGAGTCTGGGTCTAGAGAGTGTGGCAAAGACACTATGGTGTCTGGTGCATTTTGACGTCTGCGTCTGTATATGTTACGTGTTATCAACATTTGACTGCGTTCGTATCTTTGGATATATTTTCTTCTGTAAAAATCAACAACAATAATTATGATTATTCCACATTGCTTAATATATATCTTTTCTGTTGTTTATTAAGAAAAATAAAATAATAATAATAAGGCTCGAACATTGCGCAGCTGACAGTCAGACAGTATTGAAATACAGCGCATGTTTTATGACGTTTGTTGCCAGATCTGTAGTTCACGCCAGCACACACGCGGTGTGTTTTGTTAGGCCCATTTTGTCACATTCGATTCAATGCGTTGAAATTTTGGACACTGGTACCACACTCGCTAGACCCAGATCCAGATCCAGTGTGTTTTGGGCCTTATGTTGCCAAGTTCGTTGCTTTCACATCAATAATGAACAGTATGTACACCAACGCACTGGACGGTGTTACAAATAACATATTATAAGAAAGTGTACACAACGTCAGAATAAAACAGACTCAGATGCCAGAATGCTATGGCATTGTTTACAATTGGCATATAACGAGCATGTCCTAAGATGTCTCAGAAGTCGTAATGTCTATCCACCAACTGTTGAAGCAGAAGGAATATAATTCAACATAAAGGATAAATTGACCACTGGAAAACTGAAGTCATCCCTTTTGTAGTAAAGATTAATATAACTGCATCAAATCGTATTTGCTACTTTGATACAGGACCGCATAACTAGCACAAAATAAATAAAGCAAGGGATGGTTATTATTTTATATCAAATGTATGGTAAAACAGAGTATTGTCAGTCCAGATAAAATAGTATTTTTTTCGTATGGGAGGGAGGGTAATCGAAACAACGAGTATCCAGATGGCCGTTCAATCAGCCATAAAAACATCGGAGGTGTAAACCTGGCAGCAAACCCCTGACACACACACACACACACACACACACACACACACACACACAGTTTCGTACGTTGTGTTTCGAATTAAATTACAAGTAAATGGCCACCAGCACACAAAATAGTTTTGGCTCATGTCTGATAACCTGACGAAGGCCGCCAGGAGGGAATGGATAGAACGATTTGAATTCAGTCGGATTTTAATTCAACTTGTGGGATTGTACACAGTGGGCCGAATTTATAAAGCCTGTTTATGTCTTACACGCGTGTAACTGCATACATTTACAATTATTAAACACCGACGTTTAAAGGGACATTCCTGAGTTTGCTGCATTGTAAGATGTTTCCAACTAATAAACTATTTCTACGATTAAACTTACATATTAAATATATTTTCTTGTTTAGAATATTAGTGTCTGTATATTCAATGTATTTCTGGTCGTCTTAATATTTGTAAGAAGTCCAAACTGGATTTTGTCTTCAAATAATTTCGTACGTACGAAAAGAAATATTTTAGGAAATAAAATGAAATTTAACCTAGTAAAAATATTAGAACGATCAGAAACACGTTTAATATACAGGCGCTAATATTTTATGCAGAAATATATATATATATATATATATATATTTTTTTTTAAATTTATTTATTCATTCACAGATACCCTGTTTACAATTAACTGCCCCAATCCAGGGAAAAAGGGACAGGAGGTCTACAAGACCCAGGAATGATACTTTAAGAAACTAATAACTATTTTGAATAACCTGAAACTTGACAACATTTGTATAATAATATATGCATGTAGTATAGAATAAACAGTAATGCTTCTGTGAATTTATTTTTTATTTTTAAACACACTTTCATACACTACATTCACACCGATATATTATTCTTGATAGCCTTTGGTGTATAGACAAGCTTGGTCCGAATTTAACAAATAATATTGTAATGTTTTAATATTGTAACAGTGGCTTGTACATTGCCCATTCTCTGTTAAAACTTTCATACTCACAGTTACTAAATGCTATATTTTGTTCTATTTAATATCTAGTGTTTAATTCATGTTTAAAATGAATAAGATTTGTTTTCATATTTTGTATCTTACATTTATATATACAAAATTTAGCAAGTAATAAAATGAGATCAAACACTTTGTCTGTTTTTATTTTTGTTTTTAATCCCATTAGAACCAGTTCCACACTAAGATTCATATTATAAAGGTGAGTACAAGAAGTGTTTAACCAGTGCATGAGATCTTTCCAGAAAGGCTGAGTAATCTCACAGGTATAGAACAAGTGTACTAAGGTTTCTCTTTCCTTAGAATAAAAAGTGCATTTATCGGTTTAGACCACTTTCATTCTTACAAGAAATGTATTAGTAGTTAATATCCGCAACAGAATTCGATACTGAAACCATCTGAGTTTTGTATCTTTTGTAGTTTTAAAGACCTTCATAATTTTTTTAGGCCACTCTAAGCTGTGATCAAAACACAAATTCCATTTTGTTTTAGCCTTATTTTTGTCATTGGAAGACATTAAGGTATAATATATATGTTTCGTACCACGAGATTTGGAAGTTAGTAAGGTTATCCATACTGTCTGATCATTTGATATATTTGTTTCTTCTTTATCTATAGCCAACAATTTGAGATATTTATTTACTGCTCCTATGATACCATAAAATGTAACAAAATCAGTCCGTATTTGATATAATTCAATAAACTCATAATGAGACAAGAAAGTTCCATTACGATTACATAGGTCGCAAATTTGAGTTACACCTTTAATATGCCAGTCAGAACAGAAGAAATATTTCTTATTAATTTTTATATTGTTGTTATAGAAAACGGGTTCCGTTAAAAATTCTTTAAAAGAAGTTATATTGATTTTATTTTGAAGGGCTGCTAAGGCCTGTAAGCAATTTTTCCAAAATTTATTAGACAAACTATTTGAGATTTTGTTCAGAAAAATATATTTGATATGTAATTACAATCGTTAAAAAGTTTCTGTTAGTCGATAACATCTTAAAAAATACAAAAAACTCAGGAATGTCCCTTTAAGAAACAGAGGCTTCGTAAATTCGGCACTGAATGTTTAGAAAGATGACGATTCGGCAAGAATACATTATTTAAAAAAAAAAAAAATCTGTTTTATTTAATCATTTCAACTAAATCCCAATCTTCTTTTAAAGCTGTCACGTTCACATTCGACCATTTCCACTTTTGGGTTTTTGAGTCTTTCTCACAATAATTCATAAACAGTTCATGGGTGTTAACATCACAGTCCAAACACTTTTTAGCAACAGGGTGGTATATCTGGGATGTAACCTAAAAACATAAAAAAAAACCCAGATTTGTATTCATTAACTTAATATATGAACTCCTACACATATGAGTGTACGTATGTACGTCTTCTAAAACAAAAGTTTTGTTCTGTTCTTGCGACTGTTTTTGTTGGCACTGTATCAAAAAATACTTTCAGTTACCAAATTCGAGTAATTAATTTAATAAAATGCATTTATAATATGATTTTTTTTTTTTTATCTGAAATAATTATAAGACATTTAAAAATAATTATTTGGTCTGTTATTTCGAACATAATCTATTTTGTCAATCATATCAAAAATTTGCTAAGGTTTTCCGCATTTAAATATATGTTTAAAGTATACTATAATACTAGTATGTTGAAGTAGTATATTAATAGTATATTAATGGTATATTTTCATGAATAAAAAAGTATAATTACCACATTATACTTGAATCTTTGGTTTCCTTTCTGATTATGACATCTGAAGAGAATTATTGGAACCTTTCCTGCTCCCATGCTTGTATCAAAGCAATATTCTCTCTTTCTAGGTCGAATATCTTTGTGCCATGTAAATTCGAATCTCTTTAAAAAAATAAAAATAATAATAATAATAACAAAGAAGAATAAATAGGACATATGTAAATAACAAGAAATCATGGTGAACAATGTCGCGATCGGCTCTTACTTGCAGCATTAATCTATTCTCTTCCTCTAGTAATACTTTCACAATTTCAGTTTACAATTATTATTATTTTACACAAAAATGGTACGCCATTAATTAATGCCAGCGTACGCTTTAAACAAAAAAGTGGATAAAAATATCTCTTGCACCAATTTACCATTTACATAATTAAAACTACAATTCGCAAGTCCATTTGCGAAAAAAAAGTGTGATAAAATATATATAAACAGTCAAACTGACAAAATACGGATGCGTTTTAGGCTCGAATAGTATCGCCATGTCAACTCCACCCTGAAATACATGTTTAGGGGCGGATCCAAGAAATATAAAAAGGACACATTTCGTGAAAAGGACAACCCAAAGAATTAATAAAAAAAACCCCAACAAAACCCCCCAGAAAACAGAGGCATTTGAATATATATATATGTGTACAAGTATACATGTGTATATACATTTTTTGGGGGGTGGGGTGGGGGACGAGGTCACTTGGACTATGGAAAAAAGGCACACGGACCAACTCGTGAACAGAGCAACCCAGTCCATTTTTTTCAGGCCATTTAGCGTGGATCCGCTTCTGGTTTTAATTGCTCATTGGTAAGGTCTAAGGCTACCAGTCACAAACAATTAACTGACTAACGTTTCTAGAAAGCTGCAGGAGCCAATTTCACGGTGAGCAGTAGTGCGTTTACAAGTATTAGATAACTATTGCACACAGAAAAGTACCGAATATGGATCAAGGCAGTGACAAAGAAAATATGTATATTTTGAATTCGCTGCTTGGTTTTAAAATATAATATGAATTTGTTAGCCTAAGTTTGCACGTAAACGTAAATTTACGATTGTTAAACAATTGATATAATTGCTTTAAACAGTATTTATTCCCAGTTATAATGCTGTTTGGGGATTGGCTAACAGGCAAAATGCCTATATCAAGGCCTCTCCTTTATAAATGTATACAATACAAATAATACAGTTCAAAATCTACATCAATTACCTTTACCGTGACTCGTTTTCCATACTGACATAATTTTCCGCATGTAACAGGTACCAAATACTTGTAAACGTATGACTACTAAACATAAACGTAAATATACGATGTGTTGAAAAACTGGTTCCAAATTCCTTGAATCTTAAGTGAATACAAGAACGATAACAATAAATAAAATATTTAAAATAAACATTGGCATAAAGAGATGAAAATTGGGTCATGAATATAATGCTCTAAGATTTAATTGCTGTCATAAACTAGTGTACACCATAACGTAAAGTTTTATAGAAACCGAACACATTGAAGGCGAGTGTGCAGAAAAATAAATAGTTTCGGGTGCTGAACTCTCTCCTATGTTCAAAGTGATATCAAGGCCCTTGAGTGCAGATGTTAAAAATATTACACCTTATCCGGGTTTAAAGGGACAGACCCTAGTTTTTAAACACTAATGCATTTTTTTCACTATTAGAGTCGTTTACGATCACTGAAATCAAACATTACTTATATTGTATTGCGTAGATTATCCATTTCCGTACAACCGAAGTGCTTCTGGTCATCCTGGTGTTTCTAAACACCACAAAATGCATGTTTCATATTTATAAAAAACCCCACATGCGTCTGAGAAGTAACAATTATGGAATCGTGGTTTAATCTATGTTTAAAGGTATTTCAACATCACAGACTCTTGTTTCACTGTTGTATCAAAATTTGATTTGTTACAGGTTTGTAAATTAATCAAACTTAGCGTCCATTTTTACGGGTTGAAACTAGGGTCTAGGTGAAAAATATGCCTTAGTGTTTAAAAACTAGGGTCTGTCCCTTTAAACTGAACTCCAAAAATTATTAACAGCTTGGCTAATTTGATCAGAAAATCTGTAGCCAAATTCATCTTACGTTACAAAAGCAAATATTGTGGTAGATCTTGAAAAAACACGCGATTTTCGAAGGATGCACATTTTAACTTTTTTTCGCATTTGCCACCACAATATAGACTCTACCACCTTACCCTCCCAATAATTTATGCACACCCGTCCCCACCGTATATGGTATTATCAATTAGCATGACTTTTATGGTAGCATAGAACTGCCATTGAGGTAACGACATAATTTAGGTTTAAGATTAGGGTTAGTTTTCACAACATGTTGTGATATATTTTCATATTATGCTGGCTTAGTTATATTGTCATATTGTTAAAACGCCTAAAAGTATGTCATTTTGTCGTAAAAACTATCAAAATTATGTTGTTATATCGATGGCAGTTCTAAGCTACCATACACTTTGAATGCTGCGTTTTTTGGTTTGATTGGCTTATATCCTCATAATGCAGTGAAAGTATCTGAATTGTTTCAGAAGAAAATTTCAGCCCTAAGTTCAGCCAAGGTTCGCGAACTATTTGATTGGTTCCCGATGTGGCCAGTTGGTTTAACGTGAAGCGCATAAACCAGTCTAGCGGACGTTTTTCTGCTATGTCTGGCTGAAGGCAGCCCAGGTGTGACGTTCAACGACAGTGGAAGGAAGGAACTGGTTTATTAAACGATGCACTCAACACATTTTATTTACAGTTATATGGCGTCGAAATATGGTTAAGGACCACACAGATATTGAGGGAGGAAACCCGCTGTCGCCACTTCATGGGTTACTCTTTTCAGTTAGCACATACCACGGCCTTTGGTGTACCAGTCGTGGTGCACTAGCTGGAGCGAGAAATAGCCCAATGGGCCCACTGACGGGAATCGAACCCAAACCAACCTCGCATCAAGCGAGCGCTGTACCAGTGGGCTACGTGTTGCCTTTCATCGACAGTGGATGCTGTGATTAGAACTACTGGGGAACACCGATATAGAGTAAGCAGAAACGACAGACACATACTTGTTCACCAGCTCCACCATTTCTATCAGAAATACACTCTTCAAGCTGGAATCTCTCGTTTTGACCTTTGAACCTGGTGTCAATACACAGCTGGCTAGCCATGTTTCTAATCTGAAGCAAATAAACAAATAAACAAATAAACAAACAAACACAAGCACACATAATAACAACAACAAAAATAATAATTTAAACATATTTAAAAACCACAAACACTTGTCATTTCACTAAGCATAATGAAAAGTTCTTTATTATTATTATTTGAACGAGTTCTAGTAAACAACATCAAAACTAAAAGCAAAAAAATAAAAAAAGAGTAAAATAAAACAAATATGTCAAACAAGAGTGTTCGATCCTACCGCCATTTACCTTACTATACCCCAACTTGTCGGGCTCCTATTTTTGTAGGGGGGGGGGGGGGTGATTTTTGCCCGAATTAAACAAAAGTGCCTGAATCTCGATTACAACATTTATTCATAATAGCATTACTGCCATACCGCTATTAAACAATAGCCACGCATTTTTACATGAATTACAACTAATAATGTGGGTAGAATGATGGAAATACATGGTGAAAAGTGTTCAGGCCAGCTGATTTTGCCCAAATTGTTCTGTCTTTTTTGCCTGAATTTGAGGATTTTCTCCAGGACTGGGTGGGGGGGGGGGAGAGGGAAGGCAGTTGCCCTCCCACCCTGTCCCCCATCTCGTACGCTTATGTATACACCATTGTTTTATTAATATTATATAAAACTTTAAAAAAATATTATATAGTCATATTAAAATTATGTATGGCATTTACCAATATTTAAATACATTATACACATTGTTGTTAATTATACTATGACAATACATTATATAAATAATAATAATAATAATAATAATTATTATTATTATTATTATTATTATTATTATTATTATTATTATTTCCCTTAACATTAATACTTACCTCACCATTTGCCATTGGTTTTGGTTCAACTAGTGGGTAATAGTCGACAATATCAAATGCAATCTCTGTCATAAACCATTTGAAAGGCTTGCACTTTAGCCTCTTTCTAATAGCTCTCTGCTGAGAAATATCGCCTGAATCCACGGTTTTTAAAAACGGCCTTCTCATAATAAGAAACTCTATATACTCGTCCATCCAGACATCAGCCACTCTTCTCATGTTCTGAAAAAGATCAACAGCTACAACTAGAGTTCCACTATTAAAAGGGCAGTCTCAAGGTTGCATAATGATTATCATACACACGCACGCACGCACGCACTGACACACACACACAGCACACGCACGCACGCACACATACATATATATACACATACATACATATATATACATACATACATACATACATACATAAATACAGATCAGTACAGTGCAGTGCAGTGCAGTGCAGTACAATACAATATAGTGCAGTGCAGTGCAGTGCAGTGCAGTGCAGTGCAGTGCAATACAATAAAATAAAATACAATACAATACAATATAATATATGTACATGTATATATATTATGAAATGTTATGATTATACCTTAAATTACATGTCTACAAAAATTACCTCCAAATATTTCCATTTACAATTATTTTAAAAAGTTATATTATTGTACAATTCAACAAGGGTAACTGAGAGATTAACATATATCTGTTCTCAAGTTTTGAAAAATCAATAGTTCTAACAATAGCTTAACTATAAATAAAGTTTTGTATATATACACATAACAGGAAGGGTTTAACTACCAATACTTTGTACACAACATTCCTTGAATTTTAAAACAAATCAATAGTACACGTACATGCAATAACACTTCGTAGACAAGCTATGTTCACATAGAAAATAGTAGCAACAAAAGCTTCATTGTACATAAGAAACTGTGGTGAACTGAAACACGCTGGGAACTGCGATGTAGACCATCTGTTCAAGTAGAGATTTTTAAGATGATCCTAAAATCGTGTTCCACGTTCACTATATGCCTTGATACACCTGTGTAGATAATGCTAAGATACATATTGATATTATTATTATTATTTATTATTATTATTATTTATTTTTATTTTTATTTTTATTTTTATTTTTTATTATTATTAATTTTTTTTTAATTTTTTTGGGGGGAGGTCTTGAAACAGAAATGACAAAAACGTACCCGATAGTAATAGTTTCCATTTCCACCTGAGTTATATGGAACAAACTTTCTATATATGTGACCAATTCGTGAACAAGGTATGTCCACCATTTTCCCGCCACATTGCCAAATCTAGAAAATACAGTAAATAAAAATAAATAGTTTATAGTTGATAAGCCAAGCATTAATAATACTTTTAAACTTAATTTGCGTTCCTCTTAATTTAGAACTATATCATGTAAAACATAACATAAAGAATGTTAATAAATGTGAAACCCGGATATTCAAGTTGAATATGAGGATAGTTTATTGACAAAAACAAAATCCTTTGTATATGTAATATTAATTTACAATCCAGTAATGTATTTCAGAAGAAGAATCATTGTAATCTGGGATATGCTTTTGAAAGATTTTCAAAATTTTAACCTTATAGGCCTAACTGGAACACCCCACCACCCCCTACCAAAAAAAACCAACAACAAAAACCCCCAAAACAAACAACAACAACAACAACAAAAAACTATAAACCCCCCACAAAAACAATAAAATAACAACAACCCCAATCCCAAAAAGGAAAAGAACAAAAAACACTCCACCCTCTCCCTTAAAAAAAAGAAAAACAAGAAAAACAACCAATCAACCAAACAAAACAAAACAAAATAAACATAAACAGACAGACAGACAGACAGACAAAGACAGACAAAAACAAAAACAAACAAACATACAAAAACAGCAAAAAAAACAAACAAAAACCGTATACTCAACTATGCCTATAGATCTCTCCGTTGCATTTCTGACGGCAGTTCTACGGTTTTGATATTGTTATTATTAAACTTGTTTTCAATGTTTAGCTTTGCTTTACCTTAAACGAGAGCTCATACTGTTCTCCTCCCCATATTTCAAGTCCTGGATCATAGCCTCCAAGTGTCCAGAACCATTCACGATTTATGGCAAATAATCCTCCAGCCATAATAGGGCTCCTGAAACAAATGACCTTGTTACTTCACTAGATATGGTATCTATGTGAGCCAACATCATTTTATGACCAACTCATGTTCTACCAAGAATAATTTTTCCGAATGCTGCCATTGGTGTTTTGATTAGTAGAATCAATTGTTATTTGGACCACAGTAAAATGGTTTTGGATAAAATTTGTTTGTTTTGTTTAACGACACCACTAGAGCACATTGATTTTATTAATCATCGGCTATTGGATGTCAAACATTTGGTAATTTTGACATATAGTCTTAGAGAGAAAACCCGCTACATTTTTCCATTAGTAACAATGGGTCTTTTGTATGCACCATCCCACAGACAGGATAGCATATATCACGGCCTTTGTTATACCAGTTGTGGTGCACTTTGCTGGAACGAGACATAGCGCAATGGGCCCACCAACGGGGATCGATCCTAAACCAACAGCGCAACAAGCGAACGCTTTACCACTGGGCTACGTCCCGCCCGACAAATAGCCATTAAGATTTATAACTGTATATATGTTACAAACTTGAAAGGCTCAGCCGGATGTTCCAGGTGAGACTTGAGGACGGGTAATCTCTTGTACAGGAAGTTCCAGTCAAAAGCTCCCCTGGCTCCTTCATCTTGGGCTTTGTAGGAAAAGGTTTCATAATCAATGACGTCAATAAACGGACAAGTCACTGTCCGTTTGTCCTCGGCTATGGGTTCTGGTAAATATATTTAACAATGCACATTAATAACACACTAGCCGCATTTTGCTACAGTCCTAAATTGTTCTGTCATCTGTATTATTATTTGGACTAAAATAGTAAAGCAGTTTTTCTTTCCTTTTTTTTAAACGGCTAAAATGCACGCGCGCACGCACACACACACACACACACACACATACAGAGAGAGAGAGAGAGAGAGAGAGAGAGAGAGAGAGAGAGAGAGAGAGAGAGAGAGAGAGAGAGATTCGTGCACACACACACACGCACAGACACACACTCATACACACAGAAAGAGAGACACACACACAAACACATACACGCACGTGCATGCACGCACACACACGCACGCGTACGTACATTCAGATCTTTCCCGACGGGACCAATACTCACCGAGCAATGGAGGCAGCCAATTTATATTGGCCTCACAATGAGAATCTAAGAAAATGAGAACTTGTCCCGTGGCGAGCTTCGCTCCTAGAAGTCGAGCTCTGATCAGACCTTCACGCTTTTTGGCTCTGATTACCCTCACGTTTGTAAAGTGTTCTTTCAAATAATCGTCTAGTTTTTCTTTGAGAAACTCTTTATTACTGTAATCATCTATTAGGAGTATTTCTTTTATAAGATGTTTGGGTGATCGATTTATTATACTGTGGACTGTTCTTAATAATGCTGAAAAATGTTCATTGTGGAATGGAATTACAATAGTGACTGTTGGCAGCTTGCTTAAGTAGAGTTTTCGTCGGCACCTGGAATGGGAAGAAAAAAAAGACACAAATACGCACATTAATAAATTAGCATAATTAGTAAAGGGTTAGAAACTCGGGACAACAATATATATTTTCCCTTAAAACGGTAACCCACAAAGGATTTTTTAATTTATTTGTTTTTCTCTATCATTGTCCCTCTTTGTGCCACTGTGTCTATTTCTATCTATCTATCTATCTATCTATCTATTTATCTATCTGTCTGTCTGTCTGTCTGTATGTATGTATGTATGTTTATCGTGCCAAAAAGAGACTTTTAAAAACACTAATATAGCTCCACTACTCGCTGATTTGTCTCTGTGCATATGAATCTGAATTTCTGACTATTCTGTTTTAATAAAAACAAATGAATCTGGCTAAAACTTTTAACTTTACTTTGCGCTATATTGATGATCTTATATCATTCAATAATAGCATAATTACAGATGACCTTCCATTGTTTTACCTATACCTATAAAAGAAACATCTGAAGGTATTAAATTCATATCTCAGTCTATACATAGAGACTCAAAGCCACCTGGTCTTCAAACTAAGCTGTATGACAAAATGGACGACTTCAAGTTTCCAATAGTCAAGTTTTCCTATATGTCGAGCAATATACTTTCTGCTCCAGATTTTGGTGTCTACATATCAAAACTTCCAAGATACCTTAGGGTATGCTCATTGTATGCAAATTTCAAACAACACCGTTTAGCACAGAAGTTGTTCCATCAGGGTTATGATGTTCATTGACTCCTGACGGCATTCATAACGTTTTATGGTAAACATTAATTATTTTGGAGGCTATATCTACTAAATACGATTCATCGCTGGCCAAAATGATGGCTAATGCTATTCCATATTTTGAACTTGTTCATACCTTTTGATCTCTTTGTGAAACTGTTGCACATTTATTTTTTATCGTTTTAGATGAAGTGACGAACGTAACAGCTATGGTGGCCGTACACATGACAGGTACCACCGGTGGGGCAGGATATGCTCATCTTTTGCGAACACCACAGTATCATTATTGTTATGACAATGATTAGTGAGTTCATGTCACCGCAGCTACATTTATTCCAAGGAGCACTGCTAGTTTTTATTTAAAATAAATTAGCAATGTGAGTGGCAGTCCTCTTTGTGGCGGTGCAAGAAGGATGTATTGCTTAGTAAATAATTTACTATTGAGTGGCAGTCCTCCTATAGAAGAGGGCACTGGACAGATTCGTAAAACGACCACTATTTTGCTAAATGCTCATTCGACTCTGCATTGTGCAGAGATACGGTCTTGATCGCGGATAACAGTTTTGTCTTTCAGATTTATTATATACATGTATCTCACCCTTCGTGTCTGATGTCGTTAATCGATCTATCCAGTGCTATCATATCACTGACGTACGCATTGAAACCGTTAGCGTGGTACAATCGTTGTTTAGCTGTCTCATTTACTTTACTTGGTATCAAGGCAGCTCCCTGCTCCCCCGGTCCTGAATAAAATCGTAACAGATAATAATTACACATTAAATATGACAAAATATTATATAATCACATGTATGTATTGATGTATAAATATCTATATGTTTTATGTGTGTCGAGGTTGACTGTTACATACATAGATATTAACGCACTGGCGCAGGGGATAATTAAATCCTTTCTGGCCTCACAAATTTCCCCATGCCTATGCTGGGACTTGAACATATGGCACCGAATCTCCCGAAACTTTAGACTTGCCACGACTTGCCACGACTTGCTTTTGCTAAACGAACTTTTTTTTGGGGGGGGGGGGGGGGGGGACACTTATAAAGATTGTCCCCCGGCGTTGAAAAGTGAGGGGGACGCGTCCCCCCTGTCCCCCGCCGATCGACGCCCATGCTGTGACCGAATATGTATTGTCAAGCATTTCTTAGTTGAGAATTCAAACCAGTTATAACACTGTACACTCTCTGAAAGGAAAGAAAGATTTTAAATTATTTTATTTCATTTTATTACTATTGTGTGGCAAAGAAGTATGACAGGGCGACGATACTCAGGGTCATGGTGCCAACAAACAGCAGGGCGACACCAAATTTCTATTTATTGCCAGTTAGAACACTGTATTTATGCAGGTGCTTTTATAGCAAAAGTAAAGATATAGCTGCCATTATGTGTGGCTTCTTACCCCTGGGTTTCATTTATTTGATAACCCAGATATAATGATTTCCTGTTTCTGAGGCAAATGATAGTAGTAGTAGAAGAAAACAACTGGTTTTATGACTGGGTCACATGCTGTACATAAATCATAGAACCAAGGTTAGAAAGTACAACATCCGGTTAAACAGCCCGTGAGACACTCCATACATTTAAAAATATTTAAAAGCACATTGTGCTAACTTCAAAGTAAAACATTATTTATTAAGCTTTTCTTATAAAATGCAATACTGTTATATATATGTGTGTGTGTGTGTGTGTGTGTGTGTGTGTGTGTGTATATATATATATATATATATATATATATATATATAGAGAGAGAGAGAGAGAGAGAGAGAGAGAGAGAGAGAGAGAGAGAGAGAGAGAGAGAGAGAGAGAGAGAGAGAGAGTTGAATTTGATTGATAGTTATAGATTAAACTGTGCTAATTGTACCTTTTCTCTTCCGTTCAGTTTCGATAAGTTTGTAATCATGCCAGTCTATCTTCTTTAATTCATGTTTTAATAATTCCTGCAAAATAATGCCCGAGGTTCACTTTTATTTATATGACTATCGATGTATTTATTTATTGGTGTACCTTGTTTTGTCAAGTAAATGCATTAAACTTATATAGTATATTATTCAAATTGCAAAAAAAGATTGATTTACAATCACCAAAACTATTTACAACACAGTCATTTCACAACCCGAATCAACATAAATATATTTAATAGCGTTACCAGGTGTTTGTAGTATAGGTTTCTTCATTGACAAGCATCATCAACCCAGTTATGTATGTCATTTGGTTCAAAATGACAAAAAGAAATGATGTCGAATAATGCAAACTGCACCAGGTGTTACGCTACCAAGTAAAGTTTGTTTTATTTAACGACGCCGCTAGAGCACATTGATTTTTTATCTTATCATCGGCTATTGGACGTCAAACATATGGTCATTCTGACACTGTTTTTAGAGGAAACCCGCTGTCGCCACATAGGCTACTCTTTTTACGACAGGCAGCAAGGGATCTTTTATTTGCGCTTCCCACAGGCAGGATAGCACAAACCATGGCCTTTGTTGAACCAGTTATGGATCACTGGTCGGTGCAAGTGGTTTACACCTACCCATTGAGCCTTGCGGAGCACTCACTCAGGGTTTGGAGTCGGTATCGCGATTAAAAATCCCATGCCTCGACTTGGATCCGAACCCAGTACCTACCAGCCTGTAGACCGATGGCCTGCCACGACGCCACCGAGGCCGGTTTACGCTACCAATTCACAGACTAACGCTGGTTATAGAAACGTCTTATTACTATTAAGTAACGAGATTCTGTCTAATGCAAAAACCTACAAAACTATATCGCAGATTTCTCCTTCTCACCCACAATTTTTTTTTTTAAATTGGCATTTGAAACAAAGGCCGAATGTCATATAGAAACTATAAAATACTACATTTATAAGACTTAAATTTCTTCGTGCTAATCAATAGCCCATTATTAACCAAACATATGAATGTACACGTTTGTATTATGGATTGGGTTGTCGTTAGTTCACCTTTCATTGTGTGCTTTATTTATTAATTGTATCTTGATCTCTAAATATAGCTTTATTAACGTCTAAGTTTAGAGACTGAACCCAATATTTATAGCAGTAAATTATTCGTTCAATTCTATAACGTTTTGTTTTAATTCACGTTAAATCAATACAAACGATATACTTTGAAGACTATTGCTGTAGATGGACGCATTTATTATTATCCATAAAGAAGTAACTTGATACATTACCCCAAAACACATTATAAACTTTACAGTATATATACAAAAAGTAGATACATGTAGTTTAATTTCTGTAATATAATATAGCCATAACTGAAAATGACTGACCTTTTCAGAAAAAAAACGGTAAAACTACTATATACTTAACATTGTCTTTACTTCTATGGATATTTAAAATGTCGCCCCAAATTTTTTTGGATCAGTTATATATCCCAGTTAGTTAAGAGGTAGCAAATGTCGCCACAAAACAGTTTAGTTCAGTTACATATCTCAATTAGCCAAGAAGTAGCAAATGTTTATTTCTAGGCTAAAAACATAAACTGCAATTTGGCACACCATATGCTTGAAATTAGCAGGTGCAGAGTAAATAAAAACAATTCCATATCCTGTCATATTTATAATGCAAGGTTCTGTTTTTGGATTTGGTTGTAGCCTATTATAAACACAATAAAACAATAGAAAAAAGAGAAAACAGGTTTTATTGATGTAACAGATAAAAATCAACCTGCTCTACCAACTGAGCTAATAGGGAAATTCCCACTAGTAACTGCCAGTAGAACTTCATACCAACACTACTACATACTCCCCCACCCCCAAGTGAAGCTACATCCCGGAGCTGTGGGACACGGGCAGGTGAACTGTTATGGGTCCTGACTGGGTTATAATTGTATTCATATGTTAAGAACACACCCAGTCCCTACGTCGGCTCCAAATGTAACATAAAAATCAACCTCCACTGAGGGGCTTCGAACCACAGACTCTCAGTACGACAGTCCAGTGCTCTACCAAATGAGCTAATAGGGAAATTCATACTAGCTACTGCCAGTAGGAGCACTTTATACCAACACTACTACATAGACATTATCGGATGTATGAACAGTGAAATTATGGTAACTACAACATAAGCCATAACACACACCATATTAAATTACGTGACGTTTGACCTTTGAAATTATGTTTAGAAGCCAATTACAAAAAATATGATTGTCTAATTAACTGCTTTAAGGTTGTAGGTTAAAGAAGATCCAGAAAGATATAACAGTGTCTTACTAAAATGTTGTGATGGCGATGGTGACGTCTTCCATCATGGTGGTCGTGGTGTGATCTCTTCTGTTCCATGTTTGAAAAATCTTCTACATTTGCTTTTTTTCTTCTGTTATGAAATAATAATCCAACAGTTATAAGCATTGCAATATAAAACACGTATTTCAAGATGGTCGCCGTGTGCCTTCTCATACTGCGTGTTTAAACTCAACTACTGATGTGGAATAGTCTTATGTATTCTGGGCATGTTTTGATCCACATCACGATATCGACTTTACAGTAACACGGGAAATAGAACCTGCAGATGGTCATATAAACTTAACGACCAGCTAGCTATGCACTTGTTGATTTTTAGCTGTCAGCCATCATGAAATATTGTGACCAAAACCACTTCTTCTTCTTCTTCTTCTACTACTACTACTACTACTACCACTACCACTACTACTACTACTACTACTACTACTACTACTACTACTACTACTACTACTACTACTACTACTACTACTATTACTGCTACTGCTGCTGATGCTGCTGCTACTACTACTACTACTGTTGCTGCCTCTGCTGCTACTACTACTATTGCTTCTGCTACTGCTACTATTGCTAGTGCTGCTACTGCTGCTACTGCTGCTACTGCTGCTGCTACTGCTGCTACTGCTACTACTGCTACTGCTGCTGTTACTACTACTGCTACTGCTACTACTACTACTACTACTACTACTACTACTACTACTACTGCTGCTGCTGCTGCTGCTGCTGACGATGCTACTACTACTACTATTACTACTTCTTCTTCTTATTATTTTTATTATTAGTTACATTAGTTCATGTACTGCAGTTGAAAGTTAACCATGAATGACTTTATAATGTAACAAATATGTCAACTTCTACTGAGGGATTTGGACCATGAATTCTCTGTACACGTTTAGTGCTCTACTAACGTTGATATATTTGATTCAGTGACCAGTATTAATAATGAATGTTTTTGTCACGAGAACAGTTTTCTCTATATTAAGACAAACATGACACTGACAGCAACCGTAGAGCACGGCGGTGTTAAGACAAGACTTTATTCACACTCGGGCCGTTGCACAATGGCATAGGAGGAATATATACATAACCATTTTGTTAGACACACGTGACAAGATGGTTGACAGTAAATACATTAATTACCATACATAGACACATACACAAACACATACACATACAATCACATATATCAATATATTATGTAATAGTAGACATTTAATACAGATATATACGGGTTATACGGGTATCCAAAAAGTCACATTAGAAAACTAGGAAATACTGTGGGTGTAGTAGCCTTACACATACCCACTGAATGGAACCAAGTACTTTGCAGCCTTCAGAACCACCGAGGCCAGTACCATCCAAGTCCTCCTCATCAATTCATCTGTCTGTCTGTATGTATGTATGTATGTATGCATGTCTATTTGTCTATATATCTGTCTGTATATGCACCTATGTATGTATTTGTCTATCTGTCTGTCTATCTATCTATCTATCTACATGTATCTATCTATCTAATTAATATAATCCCAATAATTTCTTGCTATAACCAAAACAAAATATCATCTTGCGTGCTGTATAATATTATGGAACATTTATTGTGTATTGTATTAATATCCAACACACAGACGAATAACTTGATACACAAAATAAAACATCGCGGTATGCGTTGAAAGAAATAACATTGAACAGTATATATCAGCAGATGTAGGTTGGTGTGCATATTAATTTATACAAGTACAGATCGTTACGTTCTATTGTGCATTCCCATGTGTTGCTCGCTGGTCGTTTTCTCTCTGCATCAATGTAGAATTTGTCAAAGTAGTTTATGAGATATATGACGTATAAGTCAGCCACAGTCACTTACAGTGGCAGCTTTGAATATGACTTGGGACAAAAAAAAAAAGCCCAAAAAGTTTAAATACACATGATTAATCTTAAAGTGTGAATGGTCAACAACAAACAAGCAAACAAAACAAAAAACAACCCCAAAACAGTTATTGCGTTCGCACAGTTTATTGATCTTCGAATTTAATCTCAACGATAAAATCATTAACGTATCGAAGTTCGAATATCTGTACAAGGCAGAGTTTAAAGGGTGTTTTAACAAGAACGTGAAGTTCTACTTATATGAATCACTACAGTTCTCAAATATAAGGGATGACACGTTCTTACTGTTTCGTCTGTAAGAGGACTGTCACTCTCAAGACTAGTCTGTCAAGATGCACTTAAATGTGTGTGTGTGTGTGTGAGAGAGAGAGAGAGAGAGAGAGAGAGAGAGAGAGAGAGAGAGAGAGAGAGAGAGAGAGAGAGAGAGAGAGAGAGAGAGAGAGAGAGAGAGTATTAAGTATTCTCAAAAGATGAACATATTACTGGGGTCATATTTGACTGACCCGTGACTATTTTTCTGGGACCTTTAGAATGTTTTTTAGATCCCATGTACTTCATGAAAGTTCCGGTTAACTTCACAAGAGGGCCAAATCCATGATGGGAGGCATACTGGAAATCGATAATCGCCATATCTCATTTATTATGTAAATTAGAATCATTAATAAAGTGCATATTCACATTACACAGAGGGTGCCTAGTGTTCTGGTGGGTTTACTTTTGCAATTTGAGGTAATCTTGACATTCAAATCCAAGATGGCCGTTGTCCACGATTATGATAATTAAAAACAGCGGAACTCTTTAAATATATGGGGCTAAATCATAAATAAGGTGACTATTTGCACAAAAAGGAGGATGTACAATATTTAGGTGAATTCATTGCTGCAATTTCAGGTCATCTGGATCTTCAAATCCAAGATGGCCCCTGTTTAACGTATTTAAAACAACATGCTGGAGCCCTTTAACTGATTGAGATAGAATAATAAATAAGGTATCTATTTACACCAAGCAGGGGATTCACAATTGTTTTTGTAGGGTCGGGTTTTTGGGTGGATGTTTTTTTGTGGGGGTTTTTTTGCAATTTGGAATCATTTTGAACTTGAAATCTAATGTGGAGGACGTGGCAGCTGTACTGAAACATTAAATAGCGCAATATATTTCAAAATAATTTTTATATAGCCTACGAATAAACTGCAAATTAAATGAACAAAAGTTCGTAATATACGATTGGTCATAACTGACACCTAGTCTATTTTACAAAATTGAACTCCATTCGTCATAACTATAATTGGTATTTTTGATGTTGTGCTGTTAACATCTGTGTTACTATCTATGTACAATCTATGTACAAAATGTTCCACAGTTAAGGTTCACGAGATTACTTGGCAGATGTTGCAAACGGCACGGCATTTTTCATTGAGCTCCAGCCAAGATTTAAAAAAATAAGGTTGTGTGACAAAAGAAAGGCAGAGCTGAATGAAGGTGTGCATGCAGTGCTATTCTAGAGAGTCGCTATCTGTTGGGAGCTTCACTGTCGGCAGTCTGTTTTAGTTTCTGCACGATTTGAGCTTTTCGTGTCACCATAGCAAATGTTTTAAGGGCATTCATCTTTTTAGTGGAGATAGGAAGTGATGATCCAAAATGGCGCATGAGAGCTTGATCCAGCATACTCTCCATGCTCTTCTCAAACGCAGCCCTTTTGCCATGACCAGATAGACCATAGTTACAATCGCATTCAGTCATGTTGTGTTTTAATTAATAGAAGGTCGCCTTTATCTTGGTCAAGTTTAAACTCTTGTATACTTGTTTAATAATAGACTGAGTATTCAACAGATGATGAAGGCACCACTCATGGAATTTGCCCTGGACAATAGACAATAGACACTCATCTTATTATGTAGTGAATAAGAATCGTTGCGGTCCTTCTCTTCATCTAGCTTTGCTGTCATTCTCTTCTCACTCATCCATCGTCTCTTGGTCCTGGCTGGAGTTTTGCCAATGAAAAATCTTTAGAGAGAAAGTGCAGGGGATAATCTTTAAATGCTGCCCCATTCGCCAGACTTCTCTAGCACTCCGATGAACACCTAATATGTTCAGTGTTGTGAGACAAACTAGCTTTCAGTTACAATTTATCATACATTCCGTTTATTCATTGAATTTTTGAATGTCCAGTTTAGTGGAAATAGACACCTCATTTATTATATTATTCTATCTGAGTTATTTCTAGCTTGGATTTTAATGTGAAGATGCCTTAAAATTACAGAACTAACTCTACAAAACGATTAGGCGCCCTCTGTGTAATGGAATGGAAATAAACACGTAAGTCGTGATCATAACTTACATATTAAGTGAGTATGGTAATTTCCGATCGGCGGCCATCGTACATTTAACCCTCTGATGGAGTTAGCCAGAACTTTTACGAGATACATGGGGGCTCTATTTTTTTCTTCTAAAGGTCCCAAAGACTTGAAATCCTCCCTCAAACTTTGGTCACTGAAAAATGGTCACGGGACATCAAAATATGACTCCGCTATATCCTGCCCAATCGGTGGCTAACGCCATGTATAGTGGTTTTCACTATCAAATCCGTTTAATTCATATGTGTATAAAATTATATGTAATGATGTATGAATACCTATATATTGTATGTATGTCGAGGTTGACTGTTACATACATATATATTAACGCACTGGTGCAGGGGATAATTAAATCCTTTCTGACCTCACAAATTGACCCATGTCGTTGCTGGGACTCGAACCTGTGGCACCGAATCGCCCGCAAATTGTAAGACTAACCACGATGCGTTCTGAGCTATTGAGGAATCCATAAAAAGGATGGGGCCTACATTCAACAGCTGCTGAATACTCAGTCTATTATTAAACAAGTATGCAGCTTGGCCGATATAAAGGCGACCATTCTAATAATTAAAACACAACGTGACTGAATGTGATGGTAATTCTGGTCTCTCTAGTCATGGCAAAAGGGCTGTGTTTGCAAAGAGCATGGAGAGTATTTTAGGTCGAGCTCTCCTGTGCCATTTTGGATCATCACTTCCTATCTCCACTAAAATAATGAATGCCCTTAAAACATTTGCACGAAGAGCTTAAATCTTGCAGAAGCTCATGCTAGAATGTGGTACTAACAGAAGAACAAAGCAACAGACTGCCGACAGTGAAGCTCCCATTAGATAGCGACTCTCTAAAATAGCATTGCATGCACGCCAATTACCCCCACCTTCATTCAGCTTTGCCTTTCTTTTGTCACACAACCCTATTTTTTTAATTTTGGCTAGAGCTCAGTGAAAAATGCCATGCCGTTTGCAACATCTGCCAAGTACTCTCGTGAACCTTAACTGTGGATTATTCTGTACATAGATAATAACACAGATGTTGACAGCACAACATCAAAATCTGATTTGTTTAAGAGACCGATTATGGTTATGACGAATGAAGTTCAATTTTGTAAAAAAAAAGACTAGGTGTCATTTATGACCAATCGTACATTAGGAACTTTTGTTCATTTAATTTGCAGTTCCAGCTTATATAAATATTATTTTGAAATATATTGCGCTATTTATTTAACGTCCTCCCATTAGATTTCAAGTTCAAAATGACTTCAAATTGCAAAAACAACACCCAACCCTACAAAAACGATTGTGAATCCCCTGTTTGGTGTAAATAGATACCTTATTTATTATTCTATCTCAATTAGTTAAAAGTCTCCAACATGTTATTTTAAATACGGTAAAAAGCGGCCATCGTGGATTTGAAGATCCAGATGACCTGAAATTGCAGAAATGAACTCACATACATGCATACATACATACATACATTCATTCATACATATTAATAACTGGCGCAGGGGATAATTAACTCCTTTCTGGCCTCACAAACTGTACCATACGGTTGCTGAGACTCGAACCTGTGGCACCGAATCGCCCGCTAATTGCAGACTAACCACGATGCGTTCTGTATGTATGTATGTATTGATGTATGAATATCTATATATTGTATGTATGTCGAGGTTGACTGTTACATACATAGATATTAACGCACTGGCGCAGGGGATAATTAAATCCTTTCTGGCCTCACAAATTGTCCCATGCCGTTGCTGGGACTCGAACCTGTGGCACCGATTCGCCCGCAAATTGCTAGACTAACCACGATACGCTCTGAGCTATCGAAGCTTCCATAAAAAGGAAATTCTTTAACTCAACCATATGCATGGGGCCTACAATCTACGCGGTCGATCCCGCTTACGTGCATGAAACAGTGGGCAGACCTGGCACTGGCTAGTATGTATGTATGTATGTATGTATGTATGTATGAATACTTATATATTTATCTATGTCGGCGTATGCGAGAGAATACCTATATATATATATATATATATATATATATATATATATATATATATATATATATATATTGAATCCATGTCGGTTTCTGTGTGCGCGTGTGTGTGTATGTAGGTAGGTAAGTTGGTAGGAGTACCTATATATTGGATCTATTACGGTGTGTGTGTGTGTGTGTGTGTGTGTGTGTGTGTGTGTGTGTGTGTATGCGTGCATTAACTGCGTCATCTTTAGATTAGAATCGCCTATACTAAATCTGAATTCACAACCTTTCTACTGTGCGTGTGCGAGTATATAAAGACGGCGTGCTTGTTATGTAGCCAAGTGGCATTTGTATTTCTAGAATCAGGATGGATCGATGGCAAATTATAATCAGTGTTGTCTATGTACGTCTGTCGGCTGATATTATTTTATGAAAGCTAGAAAAGAAATCTTCATTCTTACTGGATTTGTCAGCTGTCAACATACCACAAAAAGAAGAAGTAATTATTGCCATTGGAATGCAAATTCTGCGAATGACTAGATCTATCACGTGATTTGCACTCGTTTTTAACATGTTCGATTTTGACGCATGCTTGGGACATACACGGAGGAAACTACCAATAGCCAATCCACTATGGAATCGTGTGTTGATGAGTTTGTGACTGAACGATTGTAACAACTTGTTAACTTCACTAAACAGACTGTAACTTGCGATATTTTAATTACTTTAACGTGTAAATAACGGTAATTTGTGTAATTATATTGTAAATATTATTAGTAATCCAACGCAGTGGCATATTTTAGCCGTATGACTCTGATAGACGACTGACAGTTCTCCAACTTTTAAGTCCGCTAGACTTGATCGTCTGCTACAGACGACTGTTTTTGTTTTCTCACGGATTACTACTTATGCTAACTGACAATGAGACGAAATACAGTGACAATTATAAAATATTTACTTTTTGCAGCGTTTCTTGTCATTGTTGGACCATTAACGTTGAAATTTTTGTTTAAAAGTGGACCAAAAGATGAATATGTAGAGACTGGCAGAGGACTCAAGCTACCACATTCACCAGACAGAAAGGATCAGCATGAAATTCCAGTAAGGAAATGCCTTTATATTCCTTGATAATTAGTAATAGCCAGTGTTTTGTAATTATTGCGAAAAACCCCCAAACATTTGTGCAAATTTTCAGTTGTCAGTGTAAAATGGCGTCTGCCACAGTCAAAGTTGACCACGAGGATGATGATGAGGAAATGTTGCCAGTGACATCATTGTTACGCCGTAGAAAATTCCACACCACATATTGTCTTTCAGTTCTGCATCTTTGTAGTTGCAGCTGCTTTTATCATAAAGCACTGGATGTTCTTGGATGGCTATTATCAGTTCTTCCTTTTTCTTTTCTTTGTTTGACGGTGCTATTTTTTTTAACCACGTGCTTCTTGACCGGGAACAGGAAATGACATTGCAGGCGAATTGTCAATGCGTACGAAAAAAATAGGATTGATTCTATTTTTTAAATTCGCTCGCTCTCCATTCATACGCGTGCAGTATGAATTCACAGTATAGTTTGTGTTTGTTCTATATTTTTCACTCGCTCACCTGTCTAATTCGCTTGCGAATTCGCGTATAGTGTGTAAAGGCCTTAAAACATCTGAATCTATTTGGATTTGCATGAAATATTTTTTATTTTTTTTTATTAAATTGAATAATCAGTGAGTAAAATGTTACCGAATTAATCAAATAAAATAAAAAATAGTCTGGTTATCAAGCTTCTGTTTAAACTGGCTTCAAAAGCATAGCATACATTCAAATCCGTGCATGTTCGAAACATAGTGGTTTATCGAGAATAGTCTGGAGTCAAGCGGTGGTTGGCCCATTTCTATGAACCAAATTTCCAACAAAGAGAACCGAAAGGAACATGTTTGTTCAGTTCTTACATAATAGGCTAACAATAGACCGTAATTAAGTGTTCCCAAATTTAGTAATAAATACATCAAAATTTTTATGTTAGTTTGCTGATATTATGTTCCTAACCTTGAATTAACAGCTCTTTTTAATCAGTAGGCCTATATCTTTTTGTCGGTTGTGGAAATGTGTTTCAGTAATATCCATACAATTATTGAACCAATGTGCAAAATGCACCGGCAAAAGTATCCTATGCACTTTTACAAATAAACAATCTTTAAAAAGTAATGGGCTGCGTTCAGCCAGAACAAGCGGAAAACCGTCCACCAAACAGGTTTGTGCGATTCACGGTAAACCAAATGATCACATTGCTGGCTGAACTTGGGGCTGGTAAGACGCCTAAAAAAACACTAACTGCAAAGAAAAAATGGAACCAATAACTAAACATTTATTTAATTTAAAAAAAAAAAATTTGCTTTAAAATTGGATAAACTTACTGACAAATTGGTTATTCTTTCCAGTAAATAGTAAGGTTTAAAAAAAAAATCCATAAAAAAATCCATATACAGTTAGTAGCATATGACACAGAATTCTATATACTAACACTGTTGATAAAGTTCTCTGAAAATGTTTAGAATCGGAGGATTCCTGTGGACTGCTTCTATGGGAATCCACATCGATTCTCGTGAAAAAAAGCCAAATTTTTAGCCCTGTAGGACTGGCTGATTTAGCTGACTGCCGTATCCACAATCTGGATGGTTGGAGATGCCTAACCTTAGCCCTAACAAATTTAATAGAGCATCTCCAGCAGATTTGGTGAACATGCTAAATGCACTTTCCAGAAAAGATAATGTTTGCTTATGTGAATATTGATGACGTATCCCTTGACGGTAAAATATGAACACAATTATTTTTTTAGTTGTTATTATTAAATTATTATTATCAGGTGACATTTTGTTCAGTATTTTGTTGTGGACCTCCTACGATAACTACGAATGTATTAATAGTATTGTTGTTATTTTAAACTCATTTAGCCAATCTGATTAAAATTAGCTCTATTGGTCTAACAGCATTGCGTAGACTCCCATGTCCAGGTGACATTTTTCATCTATAAATAATAAGTTAAATATCGACCAATTACACTTCGCTTTTTATAACGTTATTCGGGAGCATACAAATTCTAAAAATATTGGTTGAGACTATTTATGCAATATGCAAACTTGTTGGTCTATTTCAACATTAAAAAAACAGGGGGAAAAGTGCAGTAATAAACACTGGACTGTATACTAGTATAAACAGATTTTATGGCTATACCATGACAGGGGTTTTTTTTGTCTTAAAACTTATATTGAAATTAGTTTCCGGTATACTTCGTAATTCACCCGAATCATTTCGTATACCCTCGGCATAATCCCGAATGTTTTTAAATTCTTTTCAACTCACTGGCATGATTTTGCAAGTAAGGTTTTGATTGGTCGAATGAAAGGTCAACTGGACATGAGCTCCAACGGGCTGCTGTTAGATTCACATGTAATAGTGGAGCTAATTTTAATTAGATTGTAATGTGAAGTTTCATTTTAAATGAGAAAATGTTTAGCTGCCTAACTAAAAACTGCTTAAACATTGCTTGACTTTCTCAGCAGAAATGTTTGGGTAGGGCAAATTCATTTTAATGTTTAAATAGGACAAGTGGAACTATGGAAGCACTTGAACAAGTTGGTGTTGAGACTTACTACAGATCCCCTGTAATGCATTTAATGTCTGCAGTGCAACTATTATGTAACACATAATCAGACAGGGGTATACCTTGAAAATGTAATATGGTTTGTCAAACGCCATCCATCCCTTTGTTTTATTATGCATTCCATGATATCCTTCCTACTCTAGAGAATCATATACTTGTTGAATCGGCCCATATTTTGCTTAAGACCAATTTATGAATGTAAATATTATATAATGCGATAAATGTTTTTAAAATGTATAATCACAACATTAAACATGCACTTGTCTATCAGTTTTTTACTTTTTAGTTCAGTAGTTATCAAAATGAAATTCTTTAAATTTATTCTCAAAATTAGAACTAAATATATTATATAATATATTAATTGTATCTAACATTGTTGTACATGTCATAAGATCTAAGAGCAAAGATATAAAATATACACCAGCAGTATCGTCTAATCAATATTTCATTGTGACTGTATATGAAAAACCCTAAACCTGATTCTTAGCAAGGCAATGACTCATGGGGATGGGGCGTGTGTGTGTGTGTGTGTGTGTGTGTCTGTCTGTCTGTCTGTTGCTCCTCCCAAATACAAAAGGTGCTCCATTTAGTTTAAACACGCTGTTTCGTTTTGCTGGGGAAAAACCTATATTATTGTACCCAGATTCTTTAGAGATCCCTTAGTTATTTTGGACTAGGTACACTCCAGGCTAACTGTGTTGTGTTACAAAATGTAATTGGCTGTAGGCAGATATGTAGTGGTAACAGTAGTGTGTGTTTGATTAACAAATGGCCGTTTTGATAACATTACTTTCAAATCTTATTTCTAAAATATCCTAAGGCTATTATTCACGTTTAGTCCAGCACATATATGTGAATGTATAGAACTGATGTTATCATCCATTAAAGGCTTTTGTAGGAGATATTGCTGTCACTATAATCTGCGATATTCTCCTTGGAGATATATTGCTTCTTTGGTTACATCACTGTGTGTGTTTCAACGCTAAACCTATCATTAGTGACGTCACGCCACTGTCGTTATGCTGGTTAACGAGTCTACCGCTGGCAAATATAGTGACATTCATCCCACATTGTTTACAACTGTCGCAAATGAAAAGAATGATAATGGATGATAAAAAGAATACCCCCCTCATGTATTGTGATATCATAATTTATCAGCACTCGATAAAAGTATAAAAATCATCGGCAAGCCTCGGATTTCATACTTTTATTAACTCGTTCCGATAAATTATGATATCACAGGACACTCTGGATGTATCCTCTATTTGTCAGACAGTATGCTAGGACATAGTATTAGTACACATGCACATATACCTCTATGCATTGGATTGTTGTTAAATTAAAAATAAATTGTAAAATAATACATGCCTTGTCCAAGTTCTAGTATCAGTGATGGACAGAGTTAATACTTGTGATAGTATGTAAACCATATTTCATGTGCCATATATATAAACCCGGGTTAAGTGACCACTTAATGAAACAATAACATTTGCCTCTCAAAACAACTGGCTGCTTAATACAGGTAATTTAGCACTACACATACTGTATGTGTTAGTTTTGGAGTATAATCTATAGATGACCACTTGAGCATGTTTGTCTGGAGTATTTCATTATATTGGCTATGCACCAGGTGTCTGATGGTGACAGCTGGTGACAATAGGGTTTAAGCTGTTGTTGGCCAAATTGTCATATATAAAAATTGATAACATATTTTGCCAGTTAATTAATTTGAGAATTAATTTGTTTTAAGGAACCCATAGTTATTTTGTGTTTTATTTGACATAAAAAAATATAATTTATTTAAGTTGTATCTTTTCCAGTAAAATTTATTGTCACATTTGTTAAACCTAACCAATAAATTTTCAATTATTGTTGGTCAATAGAACATTGATCACTAGGACTAGCATCATTTAAATTGCACTCTTTACTTGTCTGAAATGAGAGTGTTAGTAAATTATTAATAGTTTCTACCTCTAATATTATCAGATACATATGAAGGTAAACACAGGGTTCATAAAACCAGCCTGCAAAAACATGTCCATTTTTAGATCTACATGCAGACTATATTTTTTCAAACAGGTCATGTTTCATTTGGTTTGCTATTTGAAAAAATTAAATAACAGCAGGTCATATTTTACTTCCTATTTCAAGCCTTGGAGCAATGTTTTTTTCAAGTGGTCGCTGTTCAAACAGGTTTTACTGTATTGGTACACTCAGTCCAAAAGAAAGGACAGGTTTCTTTCTTTAAGTCACATACAGAACTTTATTAAACAAACACAGGGTGTTGTCCTTTAGCTGACTGTGTACCTGGTTTAGTCTTGTGGGAATAAAATCAATTTTGGGGACTTCCTTAAATACCAAATGCAAATGTTTTTAGTTGAATGAAATAACTATTGATTAAGATTTTATATGTGTATGTATAGAAAACAAATATAGTGTTCTCGAATTGAATCCATTGGGGACCGACTAACTGCACTTGTCTAGCAGGGTATCTGTTAAATTTAGGACTTTACGAAAATAAATCTAGTTTAGGGAGAATTTGGTATTAAACAGCGACATACTGTTTCCAAATATATTATGTTATTTGTTTGTGGACATAAATATATGATGGCTTGAATCCTATTTTGTCACTTCCTTTTTTAAAAATATTTATTTAGGAACCATTAACAACTACAATGCACGATTGTAGGATGAAAATTATTTTGCAAATACAGCGAGCCCAATGCCAATCCAGCTAGCCCTACCACATACCACTGATAAAACATAATAATGCCAAATGAAAAAAATATGTGTGGTCCTGCTTAANAGGGGTTTAATTAGATTAAAATAACTTGCCCAAAAAATGCATTTCTACAAATATTGACCTCAAAATATTTGCATCAAAACAGCTGTTAAGTTTAAAATAATGAAATGCATTTCTGAATATTGACAACTCTCCAACAGCTGTTAATGACAGTTCTAACTAAAACAACCTTCCTGTTGTGCCCAAATTAGTGAGATCTAAAGCCCTGGGTTACCTGACCGACCCTAATTGTTTTCGTTGACCCTAAATGTTTTTGTCACCCGCTGATCTTTAAAACAGTGAGACGACGCAACATTTGTTTGAAATCTTACTTTATTGCTCTTTGCCAATACAGGTTGACAGTTTTTAGTAATAATTTTTATATCTTACCTATACCTACCCTAAAAAGAATTCACATGTAACCAGAACCACATATATTTTTTTATTTGGCCTAATATGAAGGAAGGACATGTTTTATTTAACGGTGCACTCAACACATTTTATTTACGGTTATATGGCATCTGATATATGGTTAAGGACAACACAGATACTGAGAGAAGAAACCCGCTGTCGCCACTTCATGGGCTACTCTTTTCAATCAGCAGCAAGGGATCTTTTATATGCACCATACCACAGACAGGATTATTACACCAGTTGTGGAGCACTGGATGGAACGAGAAATAGCCCAGTGGGCCCACCGACGGGAATCGATCCTAGATCAATTGCACATCAGGCAAGCGTTGTACCACTGAGCTACGCCCTGCCCTGGCCTAATATGAAAAACAGATATTGCAAACTGTATTTTATAATTTTACACATTTTTGATCATATGGTAAAATGGTCTTCTGTAAAATGCACAAGTGTAACAATGTTCAGGGTTTCTGCCAGAGGGTAAAATGGGTATGGCACCATTTGGGTAGATTTTATTTTTTAAAGTTAACTTTTTGACAAAATTAATTATTCTTATCATTACTGAATACTTTTCTTAACCCTAACTCTAAACGTAACCTATTTTCTTTCTGGAAGAGGCCCTTATACTGTGTGGTTGCATTCAATTCCATAACGCCATACCCACAAATTTGTTTCTGGCAGAAATACTGATGTTGTATATACCCGGTAAATAGAACAAGATATGTTAATAAATGTTGATAGAGGACTGTATTTTGTGTTCTACTTCATAGTTCACAAAATAAACAGGTGTTAGTATATATAAAAATAAATACAGTATGATCAAAATACATGTTTCAATGTCAAAGCTGTTTTATTAATCATTTAATATTTTTAGTGAACAACTGCTGTAGTAATGGCAGCTATGTTAGAATTGAACTGAAGTAACCAGTAGGTTTATTAGCATTTTTTTTTTTTTTCTTTGTATCATATATCCAGTTTTACAGATTTTCTTTCCATGTAATTTTACGGATAATTTGATTTTGGAGGGGGGGGGGGGGGGGGGGGGGGGGGGGGGACTTAAAAACAAATGCTTTCATGCACTATTTTATGTTCAAGTTGTGACAGTGCTTTCTTGAGTTGTTATACCATAAATGTTAGTAAACAGCCAATAAAGGGAGAATCCAAAGTGGCTGCTTAATACAGGTCAGTGTATGCTACATCACCGGTAGATGATTTGGGAGAATAAACATTTAATACAAATAGCCATTAGAGCAGGTTTGACTACATTTATTTGACTTCCAGCTACAAATGATATCCACACAATTTACCTCCAGCTATTGCTAAATTACATGCATTGTCTGATTGCTAGATACATGCACTGATAAATCTATATTTTTCACCTGCCTGGTGGCAGTTGTCACAGCATGTAGAATACTTGATAAAATAAGATTACAAAACAACTGTAACAGCTAAAACATGTTTCATATGGTATATACTGGAGTATACAGATTCTAATAGACCAAATCAATTCCTATTGCCGATAATGTTAATGTTTAATAATAAAACTGGTATAAGTAGTGTATCAACACACCCATGAAGTACAGCAATAAAAAGTGTGGCACCTCCCATCTAGTCTACCTACAAGAAAATGCGGGGTCACATACCATTTAAGAGATTTAATTAATGTTTTTAATAGCAACCATCATTTTTGCTGAAAATTGCAGATCCATTTTTGGGGGTACCCTGCATTAGTTTCAACCTCTGGTATATACTGCATAACAACTGTATAACAAATACAAATGTGTTTATTTATTGTCAATGGATAATGGTATTTGCACAAAATTTAATAATCAATTTCACATATTACTACAATCACACCCACAGCTACTTTTACTCCGTAAATATTTGACGGTGCACGTCGAACTTTGACACGGAACTCTCTTCTTTGGTACTATGCAACCTACAGAGCGGTAGGTAAACTTGTGGAAAATAATCAATAGACTCCACAGAAACAAGTTAATTATTTTTTGGCAAATTTACACAGTACAATTTTCAGCTTAATGCTTTCTACACTAAGCATACAGTGCTAAAAAAAAACAAAAATCCAAATATTTAACAGAAAAACATTTAGAAGACATTCCATGTATCAATTTAAACAGAAGAATCCATTCCGGGGCCTAATTCACAAAGCTTTCTTAAACTCTTTTGAGCAATATTGCATGGTCTTTGCAAGTCTTTTTGCATTGCGCTATGAGAGAGGGTGGGATTTAGCCCAATTGTAGCTCACCTGATACGCAGTCAGTCTAGGATCAACCCTATCGGTGGAACCAATGGGCCATTTCTTGTTCCAGCCAGTGCACCATGACTGGTATATCAAAGGCTGTGGTACACACTGTTCTGTTTGTAGGGCGAGACATAGCCCTGTGGTAAAGCACTCGCTTAATGTGCGGTCGGTTTGGGACCATTGGGCCATTTCTTTCTCCAGCCAGTGCACCATGACTGGTACATCAAAGGCTGTGATTTGTGCAATCCTGTCTAAATGATGGTGCTAATCGCAAAGAGTAGCCCATGAAGTGGCAATAGCAGGTTTTCTCACTCAATATCTGTGTGGTCCTTCACCATATGTCCGACGCCATATAACTATAAATAAAATGTGTTGAGTGCATCGTTACATAAAACATTTCTTTCTTTGTTCTGTTTGTGGGATGGTGCATATAAAAGATCCCTTGATACTAATGGAAACAATGTGGCAGGTTTCTTCTCTAAGTCTATATATCCAAATTAACAAATGTTTGACATCCAATAGCCGATGATTAATAAATAAATGTGCTCTAGACATATAGATCACAAAGTTGTGAAGGTTTAGTGAATTAGGCATCAACCCTTTAATCAACCATTCAGTGAGTATATATTGCTCTAATAAGGAGTTGGACAAAAGAAAACCGGCTCCGAGTACACAATTGCAATGCACCCAGAGAGAGTTGGACAAAAGAATACCGGCTCTCTCTACCAATTCCCAAAACTTGCCGCGGGCAAAGGCACAAGGGGCACTTGGACGGGAGAGATGGAAGAGGAGGCCTTCTAAGGGCCCTATGGGCAACCTAGGGAGACACCTTAGCACCCAATAGGTCCAATTAACGAGCTACTCTCGGCATACTAAAATTCCAAACCTACTCATAGCTCCCATCTTTCATTTTTGGCAGACCGTACAAAATTGCGCCAAAAATCCTTCACCTAAAATGTGCACCATTTCTCTTTGGCTGTAATTATTAATTCCAAATTCCATAGCATCATACCACCCTCCGCCTGTTACCGGTCATGGCCGGACTGCTAGTGCTCTCTTGCACCTGCCAGTGCAGGCAGTCCCTCCTCCTACCCACCCCAACCTTTTCTGTCCTGGACGGAGAAGCCAGCCAAGGCCGGCACCTGTGCCCAGGAAAGACGTGCGCTAAAACAGCTTGCTCTAAATGTGCACGTTAAACCCTATTGGATTAGATTGGATTGGATTAGGGTCTCCTTTTTGTACTGTCTGGAAGACTCTTTATTGCAAAATGAAACTAAAACAGTCTTACTACCTGTTAGTTGCAAGGGGTTCTAAAGTACTGGCAGGACTCACACTGGAAAAAGAATGGTTTGAACCAGTTTTTAGATATGCAGTGTTTTCCAGAAAAAATTGTAAAAAAATGGGTTATTCAAACAAATTGTTATTATTTTAATATTAGCCGAATATTAATTGATTTAGTCACTGTGGCTAATTAGGGTATAGGTATGAGGTGTGATTTTTTTTCCATCTGCACTTTTTAAGGAGTGATTTTTTTTCCAATCTAAGCATTTTGAGGAGTGATTTTTTTTTCCCCCATCTGGGCATTTTGAGGAGAGATTTTTTTTCATCTCAACATATTGAGGAGTGTGATTTATTTCCCCATCTGAGCATTTTGAGGAGGGTAATTTTCCTTATCTGATTCCTGAACATTTTGAAAAGTGCAATCTTTCACTCATTGGTTTTTTTAAAAATAAAAGTATGCTACAGCATAAAAAAAAAAAATCAACACCAAATGTATATAATTAATTTTTAGTTTTAGTAGCAAACATAATTAAAGTGTGTTTTTTTGTGTTTGTTTTCCAGGAAATATCTGATACTGAATTAAAGAAGATAGACTGGCATAACTATAAACTTATAGAAGAGGAACGGTCGAGAACAGGTAGTGACAGACTGCTGATCAGAGCCATGCCACCTTGCATTTTTTTTTCATTTCAACATATTTTCGTGCTTATATCCAGTTAAGGTTCAAGCACGCTGTCCTGGGCACACCCCTCAGCTATCTGGGCTGTCTGTCCAAAACAGTGGGTTAGTTGTTAATTGTTAGTGCTTAGTGAGAGATAAAAGGGTGTAGTGGTCTTACACTCAGTGGGAGCGGGTACAGGGCTACGTGTCTGGGTGTCTATGGGGATATTAAAAAAAATTAGTGGCCGTTTAAGACAATTGGCTACATAATACAGGGTTGTGGAGAACAGAATAATGTCATTTTATGACTGGTGTTTGTTTAACGGAGATGACAGTTTGTGCTGGTTTGACTGTATTTGGTGGATACACAAATGGCCAGATATTTTATTAATAATGTAATGCAATTGAAATGCTGTCTTCTTCCCAGGTCCAGGAGAGCAAGGATCTGCACTGATTTTAGGTGCTGAAGATGAAAAGCATAAAGATGAACTCTACAAAGTCAATGGCTTCAATGCATTTGCCAGCGACAAAATTTCACTGGAACGATCTGTTAAAGACATAAGACATAATGAGTAAGACCACTTTCATAACTATTTGTATTAGGTTTTGACTTTAAGCATTGGTTTAATTTTTAAGTTTGGCTCAGCATTCTTCATGTAAAATTGTTTATGCATCACACCTCATTATGTTTGTCCAATAAGCAGGATATGGCTCATTGGTAGTGTCCCCACCCCACCCCAACCAGTGCCCCACAACTGGTACATTAATGGCTGTGGCATGCACTGTTCTATTTATGAGAAACTGCATATGAAATATCACTTGCTTCTTTTCTGATTCAAATAGCATGTGTAGGGCAGCATCTTTCTTTTCTCTGTCCCACCCTAGAATTGAAATTATCATATAGTATTATATATATTTGTAAGGAAAAAGATTTCCCACATGTCTGTGAAATGCTTTGCCACCAGAAGGTTAAAATTTAAATTTGGGCAAATCCTACCACTTATAACAATTTATTGACATTCCAACCAATTCCCAACACTGTTTAAGTAAATTTATCTTTGTCTCTTTCAGTTGCCGAAGTAAAAAATATTTGAACCGATTGCCAAATGCTAGTGTTGTGGTTCCATTTCACAATGAACATTGGTCAACATTACTAAGAACTGCTCACAGTGTGATAAACAGATCACCCAAATATCTAATACATGAAATTCTTCTAGTTGACGATTACAGTACCAAAGAATTCCTCAAAGAAAAACTTGACAATTATTTGAAAGAACACTTTACAAACGTGAGGGTAATCCGAGCCCAAAAGCGTGAAGGCCTGATCCGAGCTCGGCTTCTAGGAGCCAAACATGCAACAGGACAAGTTCTAATTTTCCTGGATTCTCATTGTGAGGCCAATATAAACTGGCTGCCTCCATTGCTTGGTATGTATATTAGTAAGGGTCTCCAATTAATCTGAGATTTATAAACTGTATTATAAGTACACTTGGACCTCGTTACAATGACCGTTGTTACTATGGCATTTACAATCCAACCACAAATTGTTGGGAACAAATGTACATCAATGTTATTCTGTTCATTACACCGGAATTCACACCTTCCGACACTGACAGAGCAAATTATGACAAACATGCATCTGACGTCTGAAAAAAGCATCTTTACAACAAAATTACATAATCACATATGCTGTATAACTTTGGCAGTACACTCACAGCCACCTGGCATCCTTGATTTCATCACCAGCCGTCGGTGTTACATGATGTCCGAGTTACTGATATCGGCTAAATGTGTAGACTTGTATTGCTTTTAAAAATAATCCTTTTGTAGTTCAATTAAAGGATTAACTTTGAACAATAAAGTTTTTTAGTTTTATGATATTTTGTAAATGAAGTAGGTACCAATCATAGATTTCTTTAACCAGGGAATGATTAGATTGACAGTGAATATGCCTTCAGTTACTATTAATTGGTATTTTTTCTTACATCATTTTGACAAATTCATTCGCTACAACGGCAATTTCGATATAACGACAAAGTGACCCAGGGACAATCATAATCATTGTAACAAGGTCTGACTGTATACAGAAATATATGCTAGTATTACGTATTATAACATTTGTAAAACATGCTCATATTCATGTCCAGTCTTAAAATCATGACTAAATTTATACTTTGTAAGTTTTAAGTGATAAACACAGAGCCCAAATTATATTACAAAGTTTACTTCATGATCTTTATTTGTTTTGGACTATAATCACAACCTACAACTAAAAATTGCCCTAATACTCCTTTTGTTTTCATAGTAATTTCTTTACTTGTGTTACTTTTGTTTAGTTGTTTTGGTTTTTTTTTCAATATATGTCCCAATGATGATTGCTTGTGTTAACAGAACCTATAGCCCAGGACAAACGGACAGTGGTTTGCCCATTCATTGACATCATTGACTACGAAACTTTTGCTTACCGAGCCCAAGATGAAGGAGCAAGGGGAGCCTTTGACTGGGAATTCTTCTACAAACGACTACCTCTTCTAAAGTCTGATCTAGAACACCCTGCAGAACCATTTAAGTTCGTACTCATTTTATTATTTAGACAAAACAAAGCACTCCTTGTAAATTATTGGCATAAAGATGAAGTTGAATTGTAGAATTTTGTAATAATGTTTTTCTTTTCTGCAGAAATGTTAATGGAAATAATAATTTGTTTATCTGTTATGAAATGTTACAATAAACAGTACTTTTTAATATGATCTAGTAGATTCCCAGTAAAACACAGGTCATATGGTTTTGGGAAGGTGGTGGTGGTGTAATTTTGGGTCATTTACTGTTCGAAGTATTGTTTTATGAATCATATTTTGTTTAGAAAATTTAGACTAACGTAATGATTATCTGGTCAAATAAAGTTATTTTGTTTTGTTTTAGGAGCCCTGTTATGGCTGGAGGATTATTTGCAATAAATCGTGAATGGTTCTGGACACTTGGAGGCTATGATCCAGGACTTGATATATGGGGAGGAGAACAGTATGAGCTCTCGTTTAAGGTAAAGCAAACAGACAATCAGTGGAGCATGGTATATGCTGTGAAAATATTACTGGTTCAAACATGGTTCGAAAATTTATTTTATTTGAGATATTTCACAGATGAGTATAACTTAAAACAATATTAATTACTGTATGTTGTAACTGGACTTATATTTTCTTTCATACCATAACCTGATCTCAAAGATATGACACTTGCCCATTCCATTGGACTGATCTGAACATTAGCTAGAATCTGTTCTAGTCATGTGATATCCTCTTCCTTCTTTCTTCTTCATGTTTATGTTTCAGACTGATAGTACATTTCTTTATTGTTTACATTTTAAAATTTATTGTTGACATGTGATGTGAATAATGAGCCTAACAGAAGCAAGTCTGATTCAGCTGGTATCCCTTCTTTCCCAGTATGTACAAATAACAGCAAAATAAATGTAATATATCTATCATTCAATAATTCACAATACCATTTTTTTTTTTTTTAAATAAACTTTAGATTAGATATTGTTTGTATTGTACAACTTCCAATTCCAAAGCTGTTGTAGCGCACGCCTGTCCTGGGTACAAGTACCGGCCTCGGCAGGTTCCTCCATCCAGGACAGGAAAGGGTTGGGGAGGGTGAAGGAGGGACCGCCTGCACTGGCAGGTACAAGGGAGCACCAGCAGTCCAACCGTAGTTGGTAATAGGTGGGAGATTGTAGAACATTTTGACTTGTGTATTTACCTATATGATTGTAGATTTGGCAGTGCGGTGGGCAGATGGTCGATGCTCCATGTTCACGAATCGGTCACATCTACAGAAAATTTGCTCCTTTCCCTAATCCTGGAGTAGGAGACTTCATTGGACGAGTGAGTGTTTTCTTAAATTACTTTCTGGCATGTGCATCTATTCCCAGAATGACAACGTTATTAAATGTATTTTACTATTATTGTAGAATATTGGTAAGTAAATGTTTTTGAATGTTTACATTTAGAAATGTATTCTCTTTCTGCATGACACAGATGTCAAATTCAGTTCTTGTTGTGACTCTTGTTTACCCAATAATATGAATTAATGCTGAATTTGGCAAATATATTTTATTATTAAATTGCCAAAAGACTAATAAAACATTCAAATAAATATAATTATCTAAAGAGCCTTATTATGTTAAATTTTGGTTGGCTAATGGACACTTGAATTTGACTACAGATTTCCTGACAGAATTTACCAAATTACTAATAATTGTTTGGTCCAGCTTAACCGTTTCCTGTCTGTGCTCGAATGACGTCGTGGACTGAGCCTTGCTAGTCATGAAGCAGGCATACTTTATTTACATTGTTATTTGTCACGCTATTATCATATAATATGTTTATACATGTAGCTCATAAAGAGAGTGAAATTATTTATGTAAAGTTTTTTCTCTTAAACTAAAGCATGTAAAGAAAACAAATTAAAAGTTCATAAGTAATTTATAATTTTATTGGATATATTTCATAGTGGGGATGATTTCTAGGACTGACCAATTTTATGTTGAAATTGTCAATTTCACTGAAAAGGGGTTTTGTAAGTAGGTCTACTATGTCTAAAATACACAGTTTCCTATATCTGATGCCACAGATCGTTAGTTGGATCATGTTTTAGTTCACTTACGGTATAAAACGTATATGTTGACTAGTACAAACATGAAGAAATCTGATCCGCCTATCTGAAAGACTGTGACTTGCTTTCAGTTAGGGGTATCGGGTTTCTTGTTGTAGCGTTTGTACTAATCATCGACATGTAAGTTGGTTCTTATAAATGTACTAAAAAGTGATCCAACTAAAGGTATATGGCATCAGAATTAGGATACTATGTGTATTTTAGAGACAGTACTTAACGACACCTTGATCACTGAACTTGTCAAAATGGAAAAGGCCCCTATTGCTATTGTTTATGGTAAATTCGTCAATTACAACAGGAGTACATCTATGAATACATGTACATAAAGTGATTACGTCATGGTGTATGTACATTATACTATTGAGGGTGTTTATGCAACAGACAATGGCAGCTACAGTAGGTATAGTAATAGCGGCATGTCCATGATGTTATTTAATTAGCAGCACGCTGCACACTGTCACGTTACGAAAGGGTTAAACTCTGAGTGAGTTCATGTGATTTATGTATAACTAGCACTTAAAACGTACATGCACTTTAGGTATAACTAGCACTGAAAGAGTACATGCAATTTAGGTATAATTAACTGAAAAAGTACACGCAAGCACATGTGTATAATTAGCACAGAAAGAGTACATACAATTTAGGTATTACTAGCACTGAAAAAGTACATGCAATTTAGGTATAACTAGCACTGGAAGATTATATACAATTTAGGTATAAGTAGCACTGAAAAAGGACATACAATTTAGATATAACTAGCACTGAAATTTAGATATTACTAACATTGTATAACTGGTACTGTTTTATAACAGTTGGCATAACTAGCACTGTATTGCAACAGTATTATATGCATTGGTTGTTTCAGAACTATAGAAGAGTGGCTGATGTGTGGATGGATGAGTATGCGGAGTTTATCTACAAACGTAGACCTCATTACCGAAGTGTTGACCCAGGAGACATCTCAAAACAGAGAGAGATCAGGAAAAAGCTGAACTGCAAGTCATTCAAATGGTTTATAACAGAGGTTGCTTTTGACCTTGTGAAGGTTTACCCTCCAATAGAACCAAAACCAATGGCTGAAGGAGAGGTAAGTTTTTATTGTTTTTCACTTTGTACATCTTTGTATAGGCATGGAAATGAGTATAGTGTATGGTAACCAGTGTACAGGTGACCACAAAATACTGGTGTAACATATAGGTTATGATAAGTTTATCAAGTTTTGCAATATATTCCATTATTTTTAAAGTCCTCCACAGACAGACACAGTAATACTTTGTTATTCCTTCATACTCATCATACTGATATTGTATATTTAAATAAGACGTAATCACTTATCAGAATTTTTATTAATAAGACTTTGTCTGGAAAGATGTACCATTCTCAACTTTATTGACGTAATTGTCATGATGGGAACAAGGCAACAACAGTTTTATTTGTGTGGTTCCAATTGTTAAGTGCAGATCTGACAAGAATTTTATTTGACAATACTTTTATTAATGAGGCTAGTGTTTCTGTCTTGCAAGGTTGCCAGCAATCTTTTAGGTGTGACCAAAGTTTTTGTAAATGTAAAAATTTTTCTAAATTCATACCATTCTTCCATCATTAGAAGAAATGAAGAAACATTGGATAATAATTAAATTTTTGTTACATTCTTTGCAATATAACGTCATCCCATTGGTCCAGATGTATAAATGACAGTTTCTTCATTTAAGAATTGACCACAATTATTTTTTGGTTCATGCAAGTATGAATCGAAAAAACGATTACACACTGTATGTCTCCGCATAGAGGGTCGTACAAAGAGTGTGCACATTGTTTTTTCAGTTCATACTTTAATGAACCAAAAAATAACCGGTCAATTTTTATAATTAAATTTATATGCATACTTTAATAATACATAACTGAATTTATTTTGTTTAGCTGTAGTATTGTTTGTGTAAACTTCATTGATACTTATATCGCGTAGGAATGCAAATGTTCATTCACTATTATTTGAATCAGGTAATTTTTAAATGACATCATTTGGTAAATGACGTCATTTTGATAAACAAGTATATGGATCATTTTTTGTTATATTGGAAAGAATTGTCCAATTCGTGTTTAGTTTATATATGTGAATGAAGAGAACATTTACACTGTCGAGGGAACCATTAATTTTTGTCAACAGCTTTAGAACAACCCTTATAAGTAAGTTTCAGGTGTGAACGTACCTACATTTCTTTGGCCACTGAACGAGTCTTATGTCATTAGCGAAGAAGTGTTATTGGTTTTTTTAATTATCAATGCGTTTTTCATTTATTTATCATATAAAAAAGTGTACTATTTTGTGGTATCTGTGTTACAATGTTATTGCTTTTGTATCTTCAAAATATCTAAATATGGATGCCTGAATAATCTGGTTTGTTACACAGAAGTAGTGGGAATCAGCCATGTGTATGTGTGTGTGGGGTGCGGGGGTGGGTGTTGGTGTTGGTAGGCATGACTTAAATGTTTTCAGTTCATCGAGATATGAACGAAGGAAAGTAGGCACCTCTGGACCAATCAGATTGCCTTAAAGTGTATAAATGCGAAGAAAATTTAATTATTTTCATGTGGTGAACAGATTACGAAATGCATACGCAAAATTCAACAACTTGAGTCTGAATCTGGTAGGCAACAGGATACTAGTATACGCAATACACAGTACTTGAAAAATATTAGCATGCACCGCGTGCACCCAGTTTTAAAAGTTACATGCACACGCAAAAATCAGCATGCACCGGTGCATGTACTAACACTGCATTTCGAGCCCTGGTATGAATTTTTTTTTTATCAGCAAACTTATGTAAGAACGGCTTTGCCGATTCACACAATTTGCCAGTTATTTTTTTTGTTCATTAACGTAAAAGAAATAACAGACAATCGTTAAATAAAAATAATAATAAAAATCTAGAGTCCATGCCTAGAATTAACTCTCAGAAAATTGATTTGACAAGTTTTAATCTTAAGTAGTGGTTTAAGCCATAAATGACTCCAAAATAATTTTGTTACATACATACATACATACATACATTACTTACATACTCTATTGCTCTGCTGATAATAATTCCAGACAAGAAATTCCAAATTAGGAGAACACTACCACAAACCTATCAACACAAAAACAAATAATAAAGCTACATGATGAATCATATGGGATGAGGGCCTTCCATCATTGGGCAAGTATGAGGCGAGGGCCTTCCATCATTGAGCAAGTATGAGGCAGGGCCTTTTATCATTGAGCAAGTATGAGACGAGGGCCTTTTATCATTGGGCAAGTATGAGGTGAGGGCCCTCCATCATTGGGCAAGTATGAGGTGAGGGTCTTCCATCATTGGGCAAGTATGAGGCGAGGGTCTTCCATCATTGGGCAAGTATGAGGCGAGGGCCTTCCATCATTGGGCAAGTATGAGGTGAGGGCCTTCCATCATTGGGCAAGTATGAGGCGAGGGCCTTCCATCACTGGGCAAGTACAAGGCGAGGGCCTTCCATCACTGGGCAAGTACGAGGCGAGGGCCTTCCATCACTGGGCAAGTACGAGGCGAGGGCCTTCCATCATTGGGCAAGTACGAGACGAGGGCCTTTCATCATTGGGCAAGTACGAGGCGAGGGCCTTCCATCATTGATCTAGTATGAGGGGAGGGCCTTCCGTCATTGGGCAAGTACGAGGTGAGGGCCTTCCATCATTGGGCAAGTACGAGACGAGGGCCTTTCATCATTGGGCAAGTACGAGGCGAGGGCCTTCCATCATTGATCTAGTATGAGGGGAGGGCCTTCCATCATTGGGCAAGTATGAGGCGAGGGCCTTCCATCATTGATCTAGTATGAGGGGAGGGCCTTCCATCATTGGGCAAGTACGAGGCAAGGGCCTTCCATCATTGGGCAAGTTTGAGGCCATTGCAAACATGTGATTAAGTGAGAGGCTGCACATGTATAAGTTTAACCCATCAGTGATCAGGTTCTTTTTGGAGTTTTAACTAGTACTGGATGGAACAAGTCATGTGTGCCATATGTATAGTTTTAGCCCATATATGTTAAGGTTCTGGTTGGAGTTTTAGCCAGACCTGTCAACCTTTAGTCAAGAGAAAGCAGGAAGTGTGTGTTGAAAAAACAGGAGATTTTTTAAATGCACACAATTTAGCACAAAATTGCAAGATTTTAAAATTATTACAATAAATTATATGAACACTACATAATGTCATATATACTTGTCAACCTTAGATCTTGGCATTAAAAAAAATTAATTAAAACAAAAATATATATATATATACTCTTCAAAAAAAGAAACGCAAAAGGGTACAAATGGGTTATAACTCCGATTTTATGTTTCCTACCGGTTCATGCTTTGTGAATATAAGGTCATTGCATGTCCCAAACACATTCCCACGGTTACATTCGATAAAACGCAGCTACTGTACAATAAAGTTCCAAAATGTGAATATTCGCAAAAACGCAGCCACGTGCAAACCATGTCACCACTGCACGTGCGTTGTCTGCACGTGCAACATGAACACCGACAGTATAAAAGTGCAGGGTGTTCGCTTGCCTGGCCTCTGTATCTGGCCGACAGTTGACAATCCAGGACATGCCACGTCTCAGTGAACCGCAGAGAAACAATGCCATCGGCCGACTAGATGCAGGCGAATCCAGAACGGCCGTTGCCAGGGCATTCCATGTGTCCCCAAGCACCATCTCCAGACTGTGGGACCGTTACCAGCAACATGGATCAACACGTGACCTCCCTAGATCCGGTCGACCACGGGTCACTACCCCCGGGCAGGACCGCTACATCCGGGTACGCCACCTTCGGGAACGATTGACTACTGCCACCTATACAGCCGCAGCAATACCAGGTTTGCGCAGGATATCCGACCAGACGGTACGGAACCACCTACGTGAGGTAGGAATTCGTGCCAGACGTCCAGTTCGAGGTGTCATCTTAACACCACAACACCGTCGACTCCGACTGCAGTGGTGCCAGATTCATCGACAATGGCCTCAACTGCGATGGAGACAGGTGTGGTTCAGTGACGAGTCCCGATTTCTGCTCCGACGTCATGATGGAAGATGTCGCGTGTATAGGCATCGTGGTGAACGTTATGCGGCAAACTGCGTGCAGGAAGTGGACAGATTCGGCGGGGGTAGTGTCATGGTGTGGGCAGCCATCTCACACACTGGCAGAACTGACCTGGTCCACGTGCAGGGCAACCTGAATGCACAGGGCTACATTGACCAGATCCTCCGGCCACACATCGTTCCAGTTATGGCCAACGCCAACGCAGTGTTCCAACATGACAACGCCAGGCCTCACACAGCACGTCTCACAACGGCTTTCCTACAGAACAACAACATTAATGTCCTTCCTTGGCCATCGATATCACCGGATTTGAACCCAATTGAGCATCTATGGGACGAGTTGGACCGACGCCTCCGACAGCGACAACCACAGCCCCAGACCCTGCCCGAGCTGGCAGCAGCCTTGCAGGCCGAGTGGGCCACCATCCCCCGGGACGTCATCTGTACTCTGGTTGCTTCAATGGGCAGGTGGTGCCAGGCAGTTGTCAACACACGCGGAGGCCACACCCGGTATTGACTCCAGATGACCTTGACCTTGGTGGTGTGTCCTATCACTTACTCACAATGGACTAGAGTGAATTGTGAACAATCCTGCAACATTTGGTAATTATCGGACTCACCATTCAATAATTAAATCAATTCTCCAAATGTTACGACAATGTGGTTTTGCGTTTCTTCTTTTGAAGAGTATATATACATTATATTATTCTCTTTTTTTTTTTTTTTAAGTTTAAATTTTATGATGATTTAATACATATTTTTAAAAATAACTCTTTTATCCATAAATGTTAAGAACACAAGACATTTAAACATTAATTAGTATATTTACGGTATTACACTTACAGATTACATTACATCATCATTTGTGGTTTGTGTATCGAAATCGTGTGAAATATACTGGAATTATACCCATTTTTGTGAGTAACTTTATGTCAAACACAACTCCATCTGTGTTTTTAGGGTTGACAGGTCTGGTTTTAGCTACTACTGGATGGAACAAGCCAAGCTTTATGCTATGCTATATTGAAAAAGGGTGGAAAACAGATATTGATCAAACACAGTCTGCTGTAACCCCCAAAAAGACATTTATACCTCAAAACCTATAGTTCATTCCATCCTCCTACATATTTTTTATTCTAAATAATTTCAATTTTGTTTGATCTAAGAAGAAAAGTAAAAGTGTTTTGGGCGAAACATGCAGTAATAAACTCTGGATTGTATACTAGTTGTTTTTTTCATCTTGAAACAAATTTTATATAAAATTTTATATTGAAATTAGTTTCTGGCCTACTTCGTAATTCACCCGAATCATTTTTGTATACCCTCGGCATAATCCCGAATGTTTTCAAATCACTAGCATGATTTTGCAAGTAAGGTTTTGATTAGTCGAATGAAAGGTTAACTGGACATGAGCTCAAACGGGGTGCTGTTAGATCCACAGGTACTAGTAATTAACCAGTGGAGCTAATTTTAATTAGATTGATTTAATGTCATCTATGGAACAATTTTCATTTCAAATTCACAGAAAATTTGCACATCTTCATCTTTACGAATGAGCTTAAGACTGTTCATAGGTCATTCATGAATACAAATTTGGTATTTTGATTTTCCTGTCTCTACACAAATTTTTGATTCATCAGCAGTAAAAAAAATTAAAGAAATCAAAGCCAGGTTATTTACATGTGCTGGCCATGTGCTTAAAAAGTATTGGTCACAAGTTGAACAATGTGTGTCAAGATTTTTATTAATCAATTGGTTAATGTGTGTATGTAACAGTCGGTAGTATTAGTACACTATAGAACATAATAGTGTTCAATTTGCGTCTCATATTCATTATCGGCTTCACAAGTAATTGAATTCATATATTCCCAGGTATAATCACTGTTGTCTAAGTTGCTTATAGTGATGGTAGCCATGGTAACATGGTTTGCTGAGAATCTTTCTACACTGATGTTGTCATCATCAGTCTTGGTGAGATCATTCTCAAACCCATTTTTGATGACTCTGAGGTTTGGAGTTGGAATACCTCTTGCTCCACACTTAAATGTCAGACTCTGAAATACATAATGTGTATATTATTTGCATTATAGCTATCATTTCTGCTATCTTTTCACATACCGGTGTAATAGCCCAAAATATACCCCTGCCCGGGGTATAAACTGGACTAGCCCAGAATATACCCAGAATAGTCTGTATTTCAATGTCCAGAGGGGTTTTTTTTTCATCATAATTTATATATTTTGGGCTAGAGAATATCGAAATATCTCCTAAAATGACTAATCTGTGATAGTTTTATTTTTATGAAAGCAATAGTTGCTTTTCTTTTAAAGCGTTTATTATTATTATTTATTATTTATTTTATAAAAATGAGAGTTAGGGTTAGGGGTATAAAACAGGCTAGCCCACTTTAACCCCGGGTATAGTTTGGCGGGGGGTATATTTTGGGCTGTTACACCGGTATGTATAATTTAAAACAGAAAATTCAAGAGTGATCTTAAATAGATTTGTAAGCTACATGTATCTTATCCTAAATCATCAAAATCCTCTATCAAAAACTATCCCATTTTACTTCAGTCACATTTTAAAGACTCTTGTGCTGGGGTATCATTAAACATTGATTGATTCATTCAATTCATTCATTCATTTATTTTTAAGAAATGCACATGTGTTTGGTGGTGGTTGCAATCTTCAGAAGAATTAGACAGCAATATCTGTTTTATGAGAATCTAGCACATTTTAAAGTATGACTAGCAGGTGGTCTAGAGAGTGAAAAGAGAAACTATGTGTTACAAATTATCTTTCTAAACAATTATAAAAATATATCAGTCAGGGGTGCAGAAAGTACCTGCCCGCTTGCTAAATGCAAGTGAAAATTCTGACTGATGAGTTAAAAAATGCAACTAACAGTCCGGCGGGTGATCTGTTGGGGTTTCTGACAAAATTTTATTTATTTATTTTATTTTAAATATATATATATATTTTTGCATTGAATCGGCAACTCCGTGTCAGCTATGTCAGAATTCCAAACCATTCAAACAAACAGTTCAGAATGATGACGAAATACAAAATGGTACATGTACCATACTGCCAATAGACTACTTCAGAGTTCCGAACTGCACAAACAGAACCATACCAAAATGGCCCAAACAAAAACGGAACCAAATTGGATAAAATGGAACCTAGCGTTGGCTTAAACGGAAGCACAAAATTAAATGTATGGCTAAAACGGCATTAAAGACATGCAATATTTACATTATTCTACATTTAATAATGATGGATTACATCCAATAGCCAATGATTAATAAATCAATGTGCTCTAGTGGTGTTGTTAAACAAAACAAACTTTAACTTTAGAAAACAAAACAAAATCTAAATCTTGTACAACTACAATTAAGTGATGAAGCATTGCCAATACAGTGTTGAAATTGGAAATGGTGGATCTCAACAGAATTTAGTTTCATTTTTATTACATAGTAGACATAGGAATGTGCGATAAACAAAAAAAACGTATTGCTTGTATTAACAATGCCTTTGTAAGTTAAAGTTTGAACAAGTGTTTAATAAATGAGATCAAAACACTGCATTTTTTAAAGTAAAACAAAATATTAAATTAATCCAGTACAGATTATATTAAAGATTAAACTATTTTACTAAATCACAAAACATATTATTATTTTTGGATTGCTATGTAAGTTATCTAGAATAATGAAAAAAACCCATGCACAGTCACCGTTTTAGTTTGGTTGACAATTCCAGAAGTGTTCAGAATTCTGATGTGCTCTCTCATTGTGAGTGTTACTTGGGTGGAAGCTGCTACTGGTGTCCCAGTTAAACACTGGTACTCGCCTTCTTTGTCAAGAGTCATATTTTCAACAAGGAAGAATGAATGATGAAAATAACCCACAGTCTTCTGGATTGCTGGGAACTCTGGGTTGAGACCATCTTGATTGACCAGCTGGATAGGATCTGGATCTGTCCTGGTGTCAACAGCTGTGCATGTAATAACACATTTGTCATGTTTTTGACATCCACAGAGTGATTTTTCTTTGTTTGGAACAAAACCAACAAACCTGTCTGGAAATGGTCCTGTGTCCTCTGCTTGTTTTAGTATTATGCCACGGAATTCACTAACATATGTTATTAAACTGTCTTTTACTGACCATGTAGCTACAAAGAAATATAAAATTCCTCCAGCATCAAGTTTTCCTGTGTCAATTTTATACAGGTATGTGATACTAGTATTTGTATCGGACTTGATCAATTTTTCCACTGAAATAGAATTTTTTTACTTTCATCTTTATATTGTGTTATTACAACCACTGATTGTGGGGTAGAAGATTGGTTTGTTGTAATAAAATACCACTGGGGATCTTGAATTCTGTAATCTGATTCATCTGCTTCACCAGCCAATGATACTGTGACATTAAATGTTAGGATATCACCAACTGTGTAAGATACCTCTTTTCCATCTGTGATTACTTCCATCTCTACTGGTGGCACTTGTTGTTCCATCGAAACAGTTCTATTATTTTCTGGTAAAATCAGATCGAGAGAAATGTAATCCAGTTCAGTTTGGAAAGAAACCATTATGCCAAATTTTTGTGTCTTGGAAGTCAAAAGGGTTGTTTTCCCATGCTTTCCATCAAATTCATTTGTTATGACATCAGTTTTGGTTGCTGCAAAAGTAAAGTCCATAATATGCATATTTGAAGAAAATTATTATGGTTATTTCTACGGTTTAGTATGCATAGTAATCAGGGTGTTAGTTATGTTTCGAAGTTGGAGCCTGCTAGTAGGTGACCATATTAAGCACATTCTTAAAAAAGTACTTACTCAGTAATGTAATATTCTCCCATCCCTGGCTATGCAAGACAGACTCATTCCATGATGTCAACCCATACAGAATAAATCTGTCTTGTATAGCCTATAACGTCATTGCTTTAACGTTGTTGGTAATATATGACATCATATTAATGCAAGTTGGTTTTAGATCGATATTTTATTAATAAAAACTATCTTATTAATTTGTAGTGTTAAATTATATTTAACACATTAAACAGACGTGACAAATATGATAGTGTAGTTTATTTATGATAAAATTGTCAGATAAAGCAGTTTATTTTTCAGCCATCTTTGTTTGTATAAAGTAATGGTTTATTTATCTAATGGATAGGAGAAAAAGACTCCATTATATGCAGTTATGTGGAATAGAAAAAGTACACCCTCGGTTGTGAAAATTTTGACCTTGGGACTTGACAAGCCTCATCCCCGGTTGAAATTTCCACCACCTTGGGTGTACTTTTTCTTTTCCACATGACCACATATGATTGAGTCTATTAGTATATAATGTAACTGACATATTTGTATGATTTTTTTTAAGCAACTAGGACAACCAGCAAACCAAGTTAGGTTGTGCCCACATTATGAAACATTAATTCAGTACAACTGGAAAATTCACTAGCACACTTGAAATACTACCTTCTGTTAAATGTAATACACTTTGATAACCATGTTTAAGGTTAAACATCACCATTAATTATTCCATGCAGTTCAATACAATTTATAAGTCAAAATATAGTCTGTGAAAAATACAGCTGTTGAGAGGGTCATGTGACAGGGCCCTACATGGCGAGTAAATGGCCCCTATACTGACCACCATCTCGTGTTGCTGTTATACAAGTGGCACCATACCTGTTGCACAGTTGTTATCACTTAGTACTACATATCACAAGTTACCTCAAACCAATGGATTATTGAAATACCACAGAGGTCAACTTACATTGATTTCGAAAAGCATATCAGAATTTTGTAGTATTTTTTTTATGAGGAACTATTTCCTAAACTGGATTATATTAAGCTGCTACAGCAAGTAACGAAACGACAAGGTGTGTTGCCTTGAAATTCACATCTTACACATAATGTCTTCATAATGATACATTGTAGTTTCTTGCGACCACAGCACCAAGGGTTCTGATGGTGATTCATATTCTACAACAAACAAAATACTGTCAGCAGTTGTTTCAGCCCGAGTGGTTTTGGCTTGCAGCGTGATACTGTGTTCAGTCTGTAATAAAATACAAATACGTGCAGCCTATGAAATTTTATTCATACATAGAGACAAGATAAAGATAAGAAAACATTCTATGCGTAACAACATTAATGAAAACTGTAAATACACTACACACAGTTGCTGACTAATTATTCCATATAAATTGTCATTACATTGGTTCTTTTTCTGGGTATAGTAACTGTAAAATATATTGATATTTTGCATATATTTTTTGTAATTTAAATTTTTTTTAAATATAGCTCAGTTGGTTGTGACTAACACATACTTGCAACAGTACTAAGAAATAATTTTCAATAAATGAAAAAAAATATACCCTACTGAATCTCAAAATTTCTTGATTTGTGTTTATTTAAAATTTAAATACATTATTAGATGTTGTTAATGGAATTATATTCTTACTGGTGAACTGTCAACATGTGTCACTATCTCTTGCTCTTTGGGCAAGTCATTGAAACTGCTGCATAAAGTTCTTAGTCCTTCTGTGATCTAGAGAAAACATGTAATCTGTGTAATAATTAAATACAAGATTAGAATCAAGTGAACACCTTCAGGATTTAAATTAGTGAACAATATTTAATGTGATTCTACGATGTATACTCAACAAATTAATTAAGGGCAAGTAGACTTTTTTTGTAATTTTTTACAAGTATGTTAGCAACTTTTGATTTCAGATGATTGTTTGAGTAACTTTTGACCAATGTTAACAATATAAAACCAAAAACAAATGTACTGTATTTGTACTAAATGAAAAATGCTGAAAATATCAACTGGCCATTACTTAATTTTTTTTAGTATATAATGATATACTGTAAACTGGGGAAAATATGCCTGCATATTAATTTTGCATTGTTTGTGTCCAACCTGAAGTCACAAAATTTATATACACACATTATTTTTCAGGTTAGAGTCTGCTTAACTAGTAAACCAAAAACTAAAGGAAACAAAATATAGTCATAATTATCTTTCAATTTATTGATATAGCAGACATGTTCCTTTTGGCCAATGATGACTACTAATGTCTATTTACTCACATTTATTCTGAATTGCTAGACACTACATGTAATTAAATTATTCCAGCCTTCTCCAACCTGTGATAAAAATTTCATGTATACACTTTAGTACTTTTGTTCTGGAAATGAAACTCAAAATAAGGTTACCTTATTGAACAAGCTATACTTAAGTTGTTTTGGGGTTTTTTCTTTACTTAGGACATAATATCAGTGTGTTTCGTTGTTTTATCACAAAATTTTGATTATACACCATCCCATAGACAGGACAGTACATACCATGGTGATATACTAGTTATGGTGTGCTGGCTGAAATGAGAAATAGCTCAATGGATCCACCAATGGAGATCGATCCTAGACTGACCGTGCATCAAGCAAGTGCCCTACCACTGGGCTACGTCCCACCCCTTCACCGAAACATATACTTGTGATTCTGACTTTTGAATGACAAAAATCTAGATTTATCCTAGAGTGTTTACTATTTGTTTGGTCAAGCATATACACCATTATTACTACTTTCCCTGACACAATAATAAAGAAAGGTTTACTAAACTTAAAATATTATGCTTTATCCTTTATTTCCACAATCCATTCACAAAATTAAAGGTTATGGTGAATTAGGTCACTCACAAATGATTATAACCAGTGTAGAGTGTTACAGTGTTATGTCTTCATTCATTACTTTTGAACTCGAACTAACAGGTTCAACAAAATTAATTACTATTTATTGCTTCAGGTATTTAATTCTCTCTTTTTTCTAAAAGTTTTTTGATATAGGAATAATGTTGATGAACAAGAATACAGAAAGATTACGAAGCAAGATATGAAACTTGTAAATGGAAATTATTCCTCCTTTAATTTCCTATGTTTTTTCAATAAAAACAATATTTGGGACAAAACTAGGAATACAAAATATATACAGGTTTAGTCCATTTCAACAAATGTCTTTGTAGCGTGATAATTTTTATTATAATACAGGACTATATGAGATAAGAGTGCCTATATGTGACTGAAATAAATCCCCAGACAGATGAGAAAACTATTTTTTTGTTAATTAAGTTTGTTAACCACTGAAATTCAAATTTTGGTGTATTACATTTTTAAAAATGTTTCAGTTGATGTCCGACTTTTAAGCAGGATTTCAATAATGCAGATGTGAAAGATCCAATGTTTGTCACATTTTTTAAAGTTTCATTTGGTGGCTATTTTTAGAAGCAAACATTTGGGATTAGTCAAAATTGGTAAATCGTCATAACTTACCTTTTGAAACACATTCTTACAGCATTTTTTTGCAACAAAAACGCATTGGAGTTTTTTTGTACTTTATTTTGAGTAAAATCATTAAATTTTAAAATTGCCTGCCCTTTGTAAATCTACAGCCATTTTGGCTCTTTGGTTGATCGAAATTGGAATTTGATTACAGATTTTCTGAACTCATTAATCAAATTGATAATAATTTTTGATTTGGCAGATTAAACCTTAATGAACCATATTGTTACTCAGAATGGCTTGTTTATATCCTTTAGTCTTGTTATTTCGTGAAATCAACAAACTTTTCAAAATATTATCGGATTACATTTTTTAAAATATGTTACAAATTTTGATTGTATATATTATTGCATTTGCATGTGATAAAATTTAAAAATTTAATCCAAACTTTGGAGTAAATTGCTTACTTGATATGAAAATATTTTAACTCTTACCTGTTCAAGCTTTTGATTCTTTTCCTTCAAGTTTTGAATAATTTTGTTGTATTTTTCAACAAGTGCATCATGACTTTGTCCTGAAAGTTCCTATTGAAACAAAATTAATTTAGTTATAGTCTGTAGCATTGTAGAATTGAAAACCTAACCAGACAACTTATCTAGATTTTGGAGCCAGAATATGTAAGTTTCATATTCAACAAGTTGATGTGTTCATATTCAATAAGTTTGTAAGATCATGTGTGTTATGCATAGAAACTAATGAAGATCATTTCTCAAAACTTAATAAATGCTTTAAAAGTGCTAAAATATACTGCACTATGTTTACAAAATCAAACATCAGAGTTTCTTTTTGTAAAACATTTGATTTTCAGTCATAAAAACATTTGACTTTTAGTAAAAAAAAAAATATATATATATATTTATATTATATTATACAGTTATGTTTCATGTACAAAGTTGAGGCTTATATAAAACTAGACGAGAAACACTTAGCTGTTGCATCAATGTTTATAAGTTACTTACAACTGAATCTTCAGCATGCGATGAGCAAACGGCAAACAGAATGATACAAACACTACAAAATAGTAGTGACATGTTGCACATTATGAAACTACAGCATCCCACAGACTAATGCTGAATCGAATTGTTTCACTGAATATTTGTCCTTCAATTTGCACACTTATATACTTACAGTACATACGTAGTTAGTTAATGTTCCAATTAATTACAGAAATTGGTATGAAAATAAAGGATGTTTATCATTATGTTTGACTGTGACTCACCAGATAAACAGAAAATGGTATTTGCTTAATATATACAATATATACATAACAGAAAAAGTTCCTGTTTACCAAGTAAAATGGTCTCAAGCCAACTGCAAAGTTTGTAGATGGTTGAAATTTGACAAAGATTTCCAAATAATATAAAACATTGACAAAGGTACACACATCATCATTTTATTTAATTTATTGGTGGACAGACTAATTCAAAAATTGATGATTCAGACTTTTGAGTCCTACTTCCAGGCATTGAAAGAAGCATTGTTTTGTAATCCATGAACAAGTTACTACAAACTACAGATCCGATAACAAAGGTTACAGTGGTAAACTGTTCGCCTGATGCACGGTTGGTTTAGGATTGATCCCCATCAGTGGGCCCATTGGACTATTTCTTATTCCAGCCAGTGCACCAAAGGCAGTGGCATGTGCTATCCTGTCTAGGATGGTGCATATAAAAGACCCCTTGTTACTAATACAAAAATGTAGCGGGTTTTCTCGCTAAGACTTTATTTCATAATTACCAAATGTTTAACATCCAATTAGTCCATGGGCCAGATCCCGAAATTTAATGAATTGGTATCACCTGGGTGGGGGCTTTTAATAGCCCTATGCCTGTAGTTAATAAATTAGTAAGGAGTAGCTTTTTGGTGGATATCACCCCATAGTCACAGTGAGGTGAGGACAAATTCTGGTATGCTATTTTGTAGTAGGGATAATCAAATGTATTCTAACTTTGCAACCAACGGACATATCCACACAAATTAGCACTCAAAATGTTTATATTAAACCCCTCTACACACTGATATACAATATATACAAATTGGTATAATAATTAGGTCACCAGAGGTCAAAAGGCCATGACATTTTGTTGATTTAAAAATCCAACACTTTGGCATTAATGGTTCTACTGCTTCATGTACGAGGGACATTTCAACTCAACTGCTTAGAATGTGAATGACAGACACCCTGTGAGTAATTAAAGGGTCATTGTTAAATTGTTTTGAAAAAAATGTGCCATCACAACAAATCACAGAAAGTCATATTTACAAAACTAACAAAAGTGTAAAAAACCCATAATTACTTTGCAGACAGTCAACAGATCCTTACACATTACCTGTAACAAATTGAAAATATTTTACCATTGCCTTAGATTTCAATTTTTAAAAGGGACCATTTAATCTAACTTAGAGTTTTGATGGTAATGCATGTAGTTATATCATCCACAATATTACTAGATGGATTGTTTTAATAAAAGAAATGAAATATATAGACTTATTGAGGAACCATGCTGGAATGACTAAATTGTGAGTCTTACCATCATTTTGCTTTTGTATTACTCTGTTCTCATTAAAAAGAGGAAAATGTTTGTCCATTGCTTAAAGCCCCACTTCTCACTGTCACGATTATGCTCCCGACTAGCCACGATCTGAAAAATCGGCAGCAGTCGTAGTACCATCGTAATGTCGTCGCCAGTATTCCAATTACACTACAAACGTACTTAGAATTTGTCCCGAATATCAAGAACTAAGACGACAACACCACATATATTGCCGAATGCACTACGAATTATCACAAATTATCCGACAGCGCTAAGATTGCAGTAAGAACTACTACGACTTCTCACGATGCCACTACGGTTTCACTACGGTTTAGGACCAAACATTTTAAATACAGGCCGTCAGCATCCCAGAAATCATTAATTCTGTGACTTCCAACCAGTGAACATCTACCAAGAAGCTCTACCAAGAACATATACCAAGAACTTCTACCATGGATGATCCTGGAATAGTGTTGCTTCTGCATGATCTCGAAGCACTGGAGGCAGATAATGCACAGAATGACCTGGCAATTGCCTATCAAGTTGAGGAGGAGAGAAGAAGAAGAGGTGTAAGGAGAGCTAAACAATTTTGAACCAGGGCCTGACTGACCAGAAGACCTTTGCTAGGACAGTATGAACGCCTGATGGTTAAGCTGAGTCAGGAAGATGTACTTGGTTACAAGAACTTTATGAGGCTAGAACCCATGATGTTCCAAGAACTGCTTAACAGAGTCAGAATAGAGAAGAAGGACACATGATACAGGAAGGCAATTCCACCTGGATTGAAGCTGGCCCTAACCCTCAGGCACCTAGCAACAGGAAACAGTTATCATTCCCTGATGTGCGTGATGTCTGTGAAGCCATCATTGAAGAATATGCAGATGAAGTGATCCCCTGTCCCACTACACAGGAAGAGTGGCAGCTGATAGCTGACCAGTTTGATGCCTGATGGCAGTTTCACCATGCCCTCAGTGCATTGGATGGCAAGTACATAGCAATGAGGTGTCCAAATAATTCTGGCTCTCTCTACTTCAACTACAAGGGGTATTATTCAGTAGTGTTGTTGGGATTGGTGGATGCTGATTATAAGTTCTTATGGGTGATGTTGGTGCCAACGGTTCTGCATCTGATGCTCAAATCTGGAACCAGTATGAGATGAAGGAGGCCATTGAAGAGTGTAGCATTGGATTCCCAGCAGCAACTCCTCTCCCTGCAGATGACAGACCCATGCCCTACTTCATCATCGGATACGATGCCTTCGCTCTCAGGACATGGCTCATGAAGCCTTTTTCAAAACGCAACATGACAAATGAAGAATCTTCAACTACAGACGCTCGAGGGCTATGCGTATAGTAGTAAATGCCTTTAGAATCCTGGCCAACAGATTTGGAGCTTTGCTGACCACCCTCAGACAACAACCAGAGACAGTTAATAGCATTGTGCTGGCCTGCGTCTGCCTTCATTACCTGATGAGAATGAGGTACCCTGTTGCTCAGAATTCTCTCTTAGACCACGAAGATGAGAACCACAATATTATCCCAGGAGCTTGGAGGGATGGTGCCCACCTGGATAACATGGCCCACATTAGGGGTGGCAACTTTACAACAATAGCATCCAAGCAGCAAAGACTGTACCTGAAGCACTACTTGAATTCACCAAGTGGGGCAGTACCATGGCAGAATAACATCATCTGAGAACTGTTATGTGTGGCCAAACAAACTCAGCGACATCCTTCTCCTGATCATCTGTGAAGATCACACCAGACTTCTTCTTGTTCATCCCCTGGTTTCCCTTGCTTGCAAGCACCTCTCCTTCTCCCAAGACCTCTGGCTGGACCTCTGGCATGACCTCAGCCTCTCCCTGCACCTGTGCTTGTGGCTGAGCCTCTGGGTCTGCATGGGTTGTCAAAATACTACCAAAAAATTCCAAAAACGTCCAAAATCTTCCAAATCTCTCAAGCAATGTCGATGTACACTCTATAAAGTTCGAAAACACAATGAGTTCATAGCTGATCGGGAGCAGTATTTATCCAATTCGTATGACATCGGAGTAGGCGGGGAGTAGTCGTAGTACAGTCGTAGTGATTCGTGGCTAGTCTGGAGCAGAATCGTGAGACTGGGGCTTTAGGTTTCAACTTTTAATAGGGACCACTTGTCCAAGATACATTATGGTGGCAATCGTGGATCTTTCCATCTTTTTACTTGGGGTCATTCTGTTCATTGGGCAAGTATGAGGCGAGGGCCTTTCATCATTGGGCAAGTTTGAGGTGAGGGCCTTTCATCAATATGAGGCAAGGGCCTTCCATCATTGTGCAAGTATGAGACTAGGGCCTTCCATCATTGGGCAAGTATGAGACTAGGGCCTTCCATCATTGAGCAAGTATGAGACTAGGGCCTTCCATCATTGGCCAAGTATGAGGTGAGGGTCTTCCATCATTGGGCAAGTGTGGGACGAGGGCCTTCCATCATTGGGCAAGTATGAGGCGAGGGCCTTCCATCATTGGGCAAGTATGAGGAGAGGGCCTTCCATCATTGGGCAAGTATGAGACTAGGGCCTTCCATCATTGGGCAAGTATGAGGTGAGGGCCTTCCATCAATATGATTTGAGGGCCTTCTGTTATTGGGCAAGTATGAGGCGAGGGCCTTCCATCATTGGGCAAGTATGAGACTAGGGCCTTCTATTATTGGGCAAGTATGAGGCAAGGGCCTTCTATTATTGGGCAAGTATGAGGCGAGGGCCTTCCATCAATATGAGGCGAGGGCCTTCCATCATTGGGCAAGTTTGAGGCAAGGGCTTTCCATCATTGGGCAAGTATGAGACTAGGGCCTTCCATCATTGGGCAAGTGTGAGGTGAGGGCCTTTCATCATTGGGCAAGTATGAGGTGAGGGCCTTCCATCATTGGGCAAGTATGAGGTGAGGGCCTTCCATCATTGGGCAAGTATGAGGTGAGGGCTTTCCATCATTGGGCAAGTATGAGGTGAGGGCTTTCCATCATTGGGCAAGTATGAGGAGAGGGCCTTCCATCATTGGACAAGTATGAGGCCAGTGCAAACATGTGATTACCAGAGAGGCTGCACATTGTAGCCCACCGGTGTTCAGGTTCTGGTTGGAGTTTTAGCTAGTACTGGATGGAACAAGTCAAGCATTATGCTGTATTGTGTAGTGTGTTGGAAACAGATATTGATCAAACACAGACTTCTGTAACCCCTAAAAATATATTTATACCATAAAACCTATAGTCCATCCATACATTCTTTTTGGTAAATAATTTCAGTTTTGTTTGACTTCAGAAGAAAGGTAAAATTGTTTTGGAAATAACAATTTTTTTTTTAATTTATGTCTAATTTAAAAAACAATCAACTCAAAAACAGATCATTTATAGTAAATTCCATAGCACGAAAAAAAGGCATTCCCAGTGGGACAGACTATAGATCAGTCGATTCCTAGGATGATAATCTTTCTTCTTATACCATTTAATGTTATACATGGAACAATTTTAATTTCAAATGCACCAAAAATTTGCGCATCTTTGAACATCTTAAAGAGAGAGCTTAATTATGCCCACAGGTCATTCATGAATACAAATTTGACATTTTGATTTTCCTGTCTATACACAATTGTTTTATTCATCAGCAGTTATTTTTTTTAAAGAAATCAAAGATTGTCTTTATAAATAATGTGCATCAAGATTTTTATTAATCAATTAATCGATTAATGTGTACATGTAACAGTCGGTAGTTTTAGTAGACTATAGAACATAATAGTGTTCAATTTGCATCTCATATTCATTATTGGCTTCACAAGTGATTGAATTCATATATTCCCTGGTATAATCACTGTTGTCTATGTTGCTTATAGTTATGGTAGCCATGGTAACATGGTTTGCTGAGTATCGTTCTACACTGATGTTGTCATCGTCAGTCTTGGTGAGATCATTGTCAAAACCATTTTTGGTGACTTTGAGGTTTGGAGTTGGAATACCTCTTGCTCCACACTTAAATGTCAGACTCTGAAATACATAACGTGTATATTATTTGCATTATAGCTATCATTTCTGCTATCTTTTCACATATGTATAATTTAAAACAGAAAATTCAAGAGTGATCTTAAATAGATTTGGAAGCTACATGTATCTTATCCTAAATCATCAAAATCCTCAATCAAAAACTATCCCATTTTACTTCAGTCATATTTTAAAGAATTTTGTGCTGGGGTGTCATTAAACATTCATTAAACATTCATTCATTTATTCATTCAATTTGTTCATTCATTCATTTATTTTTTAAAAATGCACATGTTTTTGATGGTGGGTACAATCCTCAGAAGAATTAGACAACACTGTTTGTTTTATGTAGCAGGTGGTCTAGAGAGTGAAAAGAGAAACTCTGTTACCAATTATCTTTCTAAACAATTATAAAAATGTATCCCTCAGGGGTGCAGAAAGTACTTGCCCACTCGCCAAATGCAAGTAAAAATTCTGACTGACGAGTTAAAAAATGCAACTAACAGTCTGTCGGGTGATCTGGGGGGGTTTTCTGACCAAATTTTATTTATATATTTTATTTTAAATATATATATATATATATCTTTTTGCATTGAATCCACGACTCCGCATCAGCTATGTCAAAATTCCAAACCATTCAAACAATGGTACATATACCATATTGCCAATAGACTACTTCAGAGTTCTGAACTGCACAAACAGAATCGTACCAAAACGGCCTCAAACGAATACAGAACCAAATTGGACAAAACAGAACCTAGCATTGGCTTAAACGGAAGCACAAAATTAAATGTATGGCTAAAACGGCATTACAGACATTCAATATTTACATTATTCAACATTTAATAATGGATGTTGAGACCAAACATTTTCAGGTTTTAACACCCCAACACCGTTTTCACCAACTAATACATTGAAATGCCCTTACAGCTAAAATAAACCCCACAAAAAACTGCACAAAAACCAACACACAAACCCTCCCTCCAAAATAAAAACAAAAAAAGAAAAGAAACCCCAACCCAAACAAACAAACAAACAAACAAACGAACAAAAAAACAACAACACATACCGGTAAATGGTTTCGTTTTGATAGTAATTTCAATTTAGTTTCATTCCTCAGAAACAGTCAGTCAAAGGTTAATAGTTAATGGTTATTAATACATGTGCGTTTTGTGTCAGAGGTTTGGTAAAATAGTTGAACATAAACAGAGCCCCCCGAAGTGGGCAAAAATGTTGGGCGTGGGGTTCCAGGGACATGCTATTATAAAGATATTGTTAAAAAATTATAATTAATATATTGTTCTATAGGCTGGCTGACTAGTAGAAATTCTGGCGAGCTAGTAAATTTTAGTTGGTTCTGGGCAGGCAGTCTAGTGAAATATTTTCCATTTCTGCACCCCTTTATCCATTAATTTTATTGATTTTAGGGTACATGACTTTAACCTTGGAATCCTCTGACAGAACTTCTACTTGCTGCTTTAATGTAGCAGCTGTGGTTTTCTCTGTTTCAACCAAATGTCATCTGGACACGCAATGCTGTTAGATCTACTGATAGACCAGTAGAGCTAATTTTAATCAGATTGCCTATGTAGCAGCTGTGGTTTTCTCTGTTTCAACCAAATGTTGGAATAATCACATGTTAGACACCAAACAGCCATAGTTTAAAATGTGCTGTCATGTTGTTAAACAAACAAACATTCCTGTCAGGGTTTCTGCCAGAGAGTACGAAGGGTAAAATTACATACCCTAAAATCTAAGAAATTAATGGATACATTGTTATAATTTTTTTGAAAGATTATAGTAAGAAAACTGCTGTTTAAAATATGTCAAAATACATAAAATGCAGTGTCTAATTTCAAAAGATTTCAAACCCATAACCATCTCAAATAATTTTCTAAAAACCTGCCTGTCCTTTCTTTTATAGCACTGTTCCATAGACAGAATAGCACAGCTTTTGATGAACCAGTCCCAGATAGCACTGGTTGTAGTTTTTTAGGTAGGGGTGGGGTGATCAATTGTGTGTGTATGTGGGTGCGTGCAAGCATGCGTGCAGGGAACATTTTGTTCAGTATCGCATCGTTATTCGCTACACAATTTTCAGAGATTGGTACACAATTTTAAAACATTAAACAGTAGCTGCTAATCAATTTTCAGTTAACCATAGAAATATCGTAAATGTTCCCTACTGTGTATGTATGTGTGTGTGTGTGTGTGTGTGTGTGTGTATGCATGCATACATTATTAGATATGACAAAAAATAATATTTTACAATTAAATTTTTATTTTATTTTTTTATTTCAAACATTAAAATGTGGGTCAAAACGGGGACCAATTTTTATGTTTAACTTGCTTTTATTTATTAACTAATTGCAGCTGGGATGCAGTTTGTTTAATACATACCACCCACAAAATATAATTAAATAAACTGCATCCATCCATAAAATATATTAAGTATAATATCCATATGCATTAAAAACAAATATTGAGTGGGATGTAGCCCAGTGGTAAAGTGCTCACAGGACGTATTGTCAGTCTAGGATCGATTCCGCCAATGGGTCCATTAAGATGGGCTATTTCTCATTCCAGCTGTTGTCCCACCACTGATATACCAAAGACTGTGGTATCTGCTATTCTGTCTGTTGGATTAGGAATATAATATATCCCTTGCTACTGATGGAAAAATGTTGCAGGTTTCTTCTCTAAGACTACCAAATTACCAAATGTTTAACATCTAATAGCCAGTGATTAATAAATCAATGTGCTCAAGTTGTATTGTTAAACAAAACAAACTTTAACAAAACAAAATCTTGTACAACTACAATTAAGTGATGAAGAATTGCCAATACAGTGTTGAATTTGGAAATGGTGGATCTCTAACAGAATTTAGTTTTAGTTTTGTTATATAGTAGACTTAGGATGTGCGATAAACAAAAAAAAACGTATTGCTTGTATTAACAATGCCTTTGTAAGTTAAAGTTTGAACAAGTGTTTAATAAATGAGATCAAAACACTTCATTTTTTAAAAGTAAAACAAAATATTACATGGGAAGTTAGATTAAACTATTTTACTAAATCACAAAACATGTATTTATATACTAAATATTTGAAAACTTTAAAATTTATTTTCGTTGTTATTGTTGTTGGATTGCTATGTAAGTTATCTAGAATAATGAAAAAAAAAACATGCACAGTCACCGTTTTAGTTTGGTTGACAATTCCAGAAATGTTCAGAATTCTGATGTGCTCTCTCATTGTGAGTGTTACTTGGGTGGAAGCTGCTACTGGTGTCCCAGTTAAACACTGGTACTTGCCTTCTTTGTCCAGAGTCATATTTTCAACAAGGAAGAATGAATAATGAAAATAACCCATAGTCTTCTGGATTGCTGGGAACTCTGGGTTGAGACCATCTTGATTGACCAGCTGGATGGGATCTGGATCTGTCCTGGTGTCAACAGCTGTGCATGTAATAACACATGTGTCATGTTTTTTACATCCATGGTGTGATTTTTCTTGGTTTGGAACAAAACCAACAAACCTGTCTGGAAATGGTCCTGTGTCCTCTGCTTGTTTTAGTATTATGCCAAGGGATTCACTAACATATGTTATTAAACTGTGTTTTACTGACACTGTACCTACAAAGAAAGATAAAATTCCTCCAGCATCAAGTTTTCCTGTGTCCATTTTATACAGGTATGTGATACTAGTATTTGTATCGGACTTGATCAACTTTTCCACTGAAATAGATAATTTTTTACTTTCATCTTTATGTTGTGTTATTACAACCACTGATTGTGGGGTAGAAGATTGGTTTGTTGTAATAAAATACCACTCGGGATCTTGAGTTCTGTAACTTGATTCATCTTCTTCACCGGCCAATGATACTGTGACATTAAATGTTAGGATATCACCAACTGTGTAAGATACCTCTTTTCCATCTGTGATTACTTCCATCTCTACTGGTGGTACTTGTTGTTCCATCGAAACAGATTTATTATCTTCTGGTAAAGTCAGATCGAGAGAAATGTAATCCAGTTCAGTTTGGAAAGAAACCATCATGCGTAATTTTTGTGTGTTAGAAGTCACAAGGGTTGTTTTCCCATGCTTTCCATCAAATTCATTTGTTATGACATCAGTTTTGGTTGCTGCAAAAATAAAGTCCATAATATGCATATTTGAAGAAAATTATTATGGTTATTTCTACAGTTTAGTATGCATAGTAATCCAGGGTGTTAGTTATGTTTCAGAGAGACCCATTCCATGAAGTCAGCCCATATAGAATAAATCTGTCTTGTATAGACTATAACGTCATTGCTTTAACATGTAGAACATAACGTTGTTGGTAATATATGACCTCATATTAATGCAAGTTGGTTTTACATTGATATTTTGTTAATAAAAACTATCTTATTAATTTGTAGTGACAAATATGATAGTGTAGTTTATTTATGATAAAATGGTCAAATAAAGAAGTTTCTTTTTCAGCCATCTTTGTGTAAAATAATGGTTTATTTATCGAATGGATGGGAGAAAAAGACTTATTATATGCGGTTATGTGGGATAAAAAAAAGTACACTCTCGGTTGTGAAAATTTCGACCTTGGTACTTGACAAGCCTCGTCCACAGTTGAAATTTCCACCACCTTGGGTGTACTTTTTCTTTTCCACATGACCTATATGATTGAGTCTATTAGTATATAATGTAATTGACATATTTGTATGAATTTGTTTATGCAAACCAAGTTAGGTTGTGCCCACATTATGAAACCTGGAAAATTCACTAGCACACTTGAAATACTACCTTCTGTTAAATGTAATACACTTTGATAACCATGTTTAAGGTTAAACACCACCATTAATTACTCCATGCAGTTCAATACAATTTATAAGTCAAAATATATTCTGTGAAAAATACAGCTGTTGAGAGGGTCATGTGACAGGGCCCTACATGGCGAGTAAATCACTCGCATTTGCGAGTAACGTTTGTTTACAGGAGACTAACTTTTGTTCACAGGCGACTAACTTTTGTTCACAGGCGACTGTTAAAACGTAGTAGCCAAATGGCGACTACACAATAATGGACCTAGTAAACATAAACAAGATGAAAATATCTATGAAACCATCAGTTATTAATATCTTAGTAATTAGTATAACAGGACTTCGAAACAAATCATATATACTTCCTATATTACTTTACAAAACTCCGACTTAGATCATCAGAATTTTGTTATAGATGTATTTATTTTTAGCCCTTTGTTTTCACCTGAGCATGTGCGGTATGATATTATGTACAGGAAGTTTACTTGGGGCATTGCCATATAGCTATTTTATAAAATCATATATTAGGTAAAACTGTTGAGTGGATGAAGTGATTTGGCTAGTGAATATTGTCATTTACTAGCCAGCAGCAAGTGAAATAAAAAAAACTTCTGCATTGAGCCCTGTGTGACTACTAATTTTAGAGAGTGCTTTCAACTGACAAGTACCGTTTTAAAAATCAACATAGGTCGACCTCGAAATTTTTCAATTAATGGCCTCTATGACTGACCACCATCTCGTGTTGCTGTTATACAAGTGGCACCATACCACTTGCACAGTTGTTATCAGTTAGTACTACATATAACAAGTTACCTCAAACCAATGGATTATTTAAATACCACAGAGGTCAACCTACGTTGATTTCGAAAAGCATATCAGAATTTTGTAGTATTTTTTTTTATGAGGAACTTTCCTAAACTATATTATATTAAGCTGCTACAGCAAGAAACGACACGACAAGGTGTGTTGCCTTGAAATTCACATCTTACACATAATGTCTTCATAATGATACATTGTAGTTTGTTGCGACCACAGCACCAAGGGTTCTGATGGTGATTCATATTCTACAACATACAAAATACTGTCGGCAGTTGTTTCAGCCCGTGTGGTTTTGGCTTGCAGCGTGATACTGTGTTCGTTCTGTAATAAAATACAAATACATGCAGCCTATGAAATTGTATCCATATATAGAGACAAGATAAAGATAAAAAAACATTCTATGCATAACAACATTAATGAAAACTGTAAATACACTACACACAGTTGCTGACTAATTATTCCATATACATTGTCATTACATTGGTTCTTTTTCAGGGTATAGTAACTGTAAAATATATTGACATTTTGCATATATTTTTTTGTAATTTTTAAAAATTTAAATATAGCTCAGTTGGTTGAGATTAACACATACCTGCAACAACAAAGAAATAATTTTCAATAAATGAAAACAAATACCCTACTAAATCTCAAAATTTCTTGATTTGTGTGCATTTAAGCAAATTTAAATACATTATTTGATGTTGTTAATGGAATTATGTCCTTACTGGTGAACTGTCAACAGGTGTCACTATCGTCCCCTCTTTGGGCAAGTCATTGAAACTGCTGCATAAAGTTCTTAGTCCTTCTGTGATCTAGAGAAAACATGTAATCCGTGTAATAATTAAATACAGGATTAGAATCAAGTGAACACCTTCAGGATCTAAATTAGTGAACAATCTTGAATGTGATTCTAGGATGTATACTCCACAAATTAATTAAGGGCAAGTTGAGACATATCCTGGAACAGAGCAGGATATGTCAACTTCATCGACTTTGAAAAAGCCTTTGACAGTATTCACAGCGAATCGCTCTAGCGGATACTCAGACACTATGGCATACCTTCCAAACTTGTTAACATCATCAGGCTGTCATATACAGAAGTGCGTAAACCAGTCTACAAAACATTTTTCTGCTTGGTCTGATGAAAATCAGCCCTGTATTAAGCAGTGGCCTGTTTTAACATATTATGTTTCATACTCTTAGGAGCTTGCTTAACACATGATTACTTAGAAAAAAAATTCTGGAGATTGATTATGTGTGGTTTTAAATAACATGAAGTAAATGTGTAAATAAATTAATTCATTCAGTTTCATACAACTGTACAACATCTTTGCAAGTGTAATAGCAGAGTAATGATTACCAAAGCCTTCTCCAACCAGATATAGCTTATTAATTTTAGCAAACTATTAGAATGTCTTTTAAAAGATGTGATGTTACTGCTGGGCAATTCCATTGTGACCGACGTACACATTGGATGACTAAAGTACTAAATAGTAGAAAAGTAAATAAAAATTGGAAAAGTTAATAATGGCTTCATTTAAACATTAGTTAAAGTTTCATATTAGACCCTTTAAAAATATATTTGTTTTGATAGAAATTGTGGAATGGTTGTCCAAAGGTGTGTGACGGACATACATAGGCTCAAAATAGCCCAGTTGGCATCTGGCAAGTGTTTTTCATTGAGGTGTTTCAGAAGAAGAAAAAACCTACTGAAAAACGGGTCGCGTTATTTTAAATTAGCTATTGGATATATAGGGAATAACTGGTTACTGTCTTAAGATATCGGCTTTATCCTGCGAAGGTTAGAATGGCGAATGCAGCGAGGCTCTGCCGACATATTAAGACAGTAACCAATTATTTCTTTTATCCTGCAATCCTACAGGAATATTTGGAAAATCATTATTTATTCTAATTTTGTGTATGCAAATCGAGTATTGTCAACCTAGCAAGGCTTTTGCCATATGACGTCATACAAGATGCATGATGTCATTATTTGTAAGATGCTAGCTACATTCTGTCAAATTAAAAAAGCATTTCTAAACTCTAATTCATAAATAAATATATAAGTTTTGTATTGTTATCGCAAAACTAAAAGTTATTTGTATTTACTGCACTTCAACAAATGATTTAACGAGTGTGTTTATTGAAAATCTACTCTGAAATACTTGAGTCGAGTCGGGCTTATGTCACGTGATCTATATTTTTGGTCAGTGACCGAAAATATAGAGATTTATCTAGTCATCATATCTTGCCAATGTATACAGTGATTGCTGGATAAATTAATATAAACACTATTCCCTTTCATACATCTAATTAAAATGTGTCTTTACTATTACTAGAATATTATCTGATTACATTTGTTTAGATATGTTAAAAATTTTGATTGTATCTATTGCATTTGCATGTGATAAAGTTAAAAAAATCCAAACTTTGAATTAAAGTTAAGAAACAAAATGTTAAGAGGGAATTGCTTACTTGATATGAAAATATTTATAATTCTTACCTGTTCTAGCTTTTGATTCTTTTTCTCCAAGTTTTGAATAATTTTGTTGTATTTTTCCACAAGTTCATCATGACTTTGCCCTGAAAGTTTCTATTGAAACAAAATTAATTTAGTTATAGTCTGTGGCATTGTAGAATTCAAAACCTAACCACACAACTTATCTAGATCTTGGAGCCAGAATATGTAAGGGTTCATATTCAATAAGTTTGTAAGATCATGTGTGTAATGCACAGAAACTAATGAAGATAATTTCTCAAAACTTAATAAATGCTTTAGAAGTGCTAAAATATACTGCAATGTTTACAAAATCAAACATCAGAGTTTCTTTTTGTAAAACATTTGATTTTTAGTCATAAAAATATTTGTCTTTTTGTAAAAAAAAAACAATATTTATATTATACAGTTATGTTTCATGTACAAAGTTGAGGCTTATATAAAACTAGATGAGAAACACTTAGCTGTTGCATCAATGTTTATAAGTTACTTACAACTGAATCTTCAGCATGTGATGAGCAAACGGCAAATAGAATGATACAAACACTACAAAATAGCAGTGACATGTTGCACGTTATAAAACTACAGCGTCCCACAGACTAATGCTGAATCGAATTGTTTCACTGAATATTTGTCCTTCAATTTGCACTTATATATACTAAAAGGTAAAAGTTATTGTGACACACAAAAGACAAAGATAACTGATGATAAGATTTTACTGCCGTATATGAAACGTTATAACATGGAAAGAGAAATGTTTGCAGGTATGGAAACAAGCAATAGTCCATGAAAAGGGCACACCTGCCATATGCAAATGAGCCACATCAATAGAGGCAGTCCAGAGCGAAGTTCACACAGTCAGTAGCGAATTTATCCACCTTGAGCATTGATACAGGCCTGCCACCGTCGTCTCATTGAGGCCACTAAATGCTGGAGAAAGTTCCTGTGAATGCCATTCCAGATCTGAGGGTCAACCATGTGTCTTGGCGAAGGGTTGTCACGGGTGGTCGGTCGCTACGGGGACGGTCCCTGACCTGGTTGATATCATTGCCATAAGTGCCATATGGTGTTTCTGTGGACGTTAAATTGATGTGCAATGTTAAATTGACGTGCGAGGTCCCAGATTCAAGTATCCCTATGACTCGCCATGTCATTTTCACCGAGGCGTGGCACGATGAAATTGCATCAAATAGTTCACTAATGGTGTTTTTCTGACTTCTGAACTTCTGAAAGCTGCACATGTCTGGCCTTTTATGGTGAACACTGGACAGAATTTCTCCCGAATATTCCATGTTTGTTGCACAAAGCATGCAATCGCTGCAACAACTGCTTGGTTGCATTTCTTTGAGCTGTTTCATGCACATTTTCTCTGGTTTACATCGATAAATCCATTCACAAATTTATTACTCCAAACAATCCATGTCAAAATAAATTTTGCCTTTTAGTATACTTGCAGTACATACATAGTTAGTTAATGTTCCATTTAATTACAGAAATTGGTATGAAAATAAAGGATGTTTATCATTATATTTGAATGTGGCTCACCGAATTTACAGAAAATGACATTTACTACACAATGTATACTTAACAGAAAAAGTTCCTGTTTATCAAGTAAAATGGTCTCAAGCCAACTGCAAAGTTTGTAGATGGTTGAAATTTGACAAAGATTTCCAAATAATATAAAACATTGACAAAGGTATACACAACATCATTTTATTTTATTTATTGGTGGACAGACTAATTCAAAAATTGATGATTCAGACTTTTGAGTCCTACTTCCAGGCATTGAAAGAAGCATTGTTTGGTAATCCATGTACAGGTTACTACAAACTACAGATCCAATAACATGGGTTACAGGGGGCAGGATGTAGTTCAGTGGTAAACTATTCACCTTATGCAAGATTGGTCTAGGATTGATCCCCATCAGTGGGCCCATTGTACTATTTCTTATTCCAGCCAGTACACCAAAGGCAGTGGCATGTACTATCCTGTCTGGGATGGTGCATATAAAAGATCCCTTGCTACTAATGAAAATATATAGCAAGTTTTCTCTCCAAGACTTTATGTCAGAATTACCAAATGTTTGACATCCAATAGCTGATGATTATTAAATCAATTTGGTGTAGTGGTGTCATTAAATAAACAAACTTTAACTTTAACATAGGTTACAACAATTTAATCCACTTTTATAATTCCAATTATTTTGACTACCATATTTTCCCATGTATTATGCATATTTTTTTCCGAAAAATACAGGTTAAAATGGGGGTGCGCATTATACATAACAGTAGGAAAAAATATTTTTTAAATGCCCAGCAATCACCCATAAAAGTCATTGATTGGTAGTTTATGGTACTTTACATCGTGAAAAAGTGCACAAAAATGAACCGTAATATTTTTAATTTCTATGAGATTTAGTTTGGCCATTTCTGTCAAACCGGAAATATATGACACGACTATAAAATTAGAAATCTTGCGCATTCACGTTAGGCACGAAAACCAAATGTAATATGCTATATTTTTGTTTTCATTTATTTCTTAGTCATTTACAGTGTATGGGTATATAATCTTGTCTTGATTTATGCATGTGTAAGTCTGTGACATCAGGGCTTCCAGATTATGGCAGCCCCCCTCCCATGGCTAGTGATATTCAATGTTGGGCTAGTAAATAACTACTATTGCCATGCCCGACGGCTAGTGAAATGTTTTTGGTCAGATGTTGCAGTTAAGTTTATTTTGTAAATATGAATATCCTGCCCCCACCCAAACCCCCAACCTCACCCAATGTTAGTGTTTTTAAGCTCTATCTCTCTCTCTAATAGTCTTTAGGTGTCATTTCTGATTATCACTATTATTTAGTAAAATTGTATTAACTTAAAGTAAAGTAGGGCTAGTGAATTTTTAATCTTGGCTAGTAAAAAAAATTAATCACTGATCCCATGGCTGGTGGATTTTATAAAAATTCTAGAAGCCCTGGACGTGTAAGTATGCAAGTACTAGCCTGTTTTGTGTGACATGTAGGTCTATGTACGCAAGTACCTAACTTAAGTTTTGTTTCTTCAATACACCACTGCTTTAACTTTTAGTTAATTTTGGTGACTGGGGGAAAACGGTATATCTTGCATTCGCCGTCGATTTTGTGGTTTAAACAAAATGGTGTGCATTATATTGTGGTTTGTGGGTTTTTTCTTGATATAAATGTTCAAAATGAGGGTGCGCATTATACATCGGTACGCATAATACATGGGAAAATACGGGTATCACATGCACACACACACACACACACACACACACACACATGGATCAATGAGTATCGGTGTTGTTGTTTTTATCTTTGTTATACATTCATAATTCTGTTCTCCTATTTACTTAGTAGATCTACATAACAAGTTATGGTTGTATTTGAAAAATTAACACAACAGATTGCTTGCAACTGTGTTAGTCTTTACGAAGTTAGGTACGTTGACTACACAAATTAAACATGCAAATTTGGAACAAATTGATAGTACAAAAAGAAACAAGTTAATTGTGAATGACATATTATTCACTCAAACATTTTGTTGTAGTAGTGTTGGTACAAAGTGCTCCTACTGGCAGTAGTTAGTGGGAATTTCCCTATTAGCTCAGTTGATAGGACGTAGGGACTGGATGTTTTCTTAACACAAGAATACAATTATAACCCAGTTAGAACCCGTAACAGTCGACTGCCCATATCCGACAGATCCGGGACATAGCTTCACTTGAGAATGGAGTATGTAGTAGTGTAGGTATAAAGTGCTCCTACTGGTAGTAGCCAGTGGGAATTTCCCTATTAGCTCAGTTGGTAGAGTGTTTGGGTTCGAATCCCCTCAGTGGAGGTTGATGTTGATTTTCCTGTTACATTGTTAAGAAAGAAGTAGCATTCAGAATGTTATTGTCATATGGTAACCTCTTGGTAACCTGAATCGGAGTTGTTTTGATATCCGTGCTTCCAATTGATAAATGTACATAATATTTTTGAATATATTTTCAGTATTTATGATTTTTATCTTGCAATCACTATCTATGTTGGCAAGATATGATGACTAGATAAATTTCTATATTTTCGGTCACTGGCCAAAAATGTAGGTAACATGACATAGGCCTGACTCAACTCGAGTATTTCAGACTAGATTTTCAATAACTTACTCTTTAAATCCTTTGTTTCAGTATAGTATATACAAATAACTTATAAATTTTATTTATAAATTAGACTTTAGAAACACTTTTTGAATGTGACAAAATGTAGCTAGTGTCTTAAAAAGAATGACGTCATGTATCTTGTAGTTGTATGATGTTATACTGTAAAAACTTTGCTTGGTTGATGGTACTCAATTTACATACAAAAAATTCAAATAAATATGATTTTCTAACTTTGTTGGAATGCAGGATAAATAAAATAACCAGTTACTGCTATAAGATACCGGCTTTAACTTGCTTAGAGTCTCATGGCATTAGCCATTGTCACCTTCGCAGGATAAAGCCAATTTCTTAAGGCAGTAACCGATTATTCTCTATTTATTTTACAATTTACTAAATCCAGCAATGCTCCATTTCAGATTAGAAGTGTGGCCAGTAATCTTTGTATTGATACCCGGTTTAAGGGAGGCAATGAGAGATTCCAACTTGAACCATGCATTACAGATGGTGAAGGTGCAAACGGAGAGCAAGTACGTATCACGTTTTTCAGGTTCATGCTTTCAAATCTTGACTTAATCAGTAGCCATCAGTCAGGTAGACTTTCCAGGGCTTGAGCTTAATGACGGCACCAATTTCACTTTTTTGTCGCTGAATAAAAAATAATTGTCGTTGGTTGAAGGGATAATACGGTATTTGGTTTTTATATTTGTGACAAAGGTTACTGGTTTAAAATAGCTGTAGGCATGCTGGCTCAAAATTACCGTCGATTAGCAGTTTGCCTATGGCAAAAACAAAATTGCCGTAGGTAACATATCGTAAGTTCAAGCCCTGATTTCACATGCTCAGAGTGATGGAAATGGTTTGAAAATCGGTACTGATAGAAATTGATTTTAAAGATCCTTCTGTTTTTCTCCGTTGTTTTTCATATTCCTGTTGGAATCCAAATGATTTTGAAATTGTGTACATTTGTAGCCAACCCTATATATATATATAAAACAATGTACATGTGTATTTAAACTACAGGGTTTTTTAGTTGTTGTTTTGTGTTTTATTGTGGGTGAGGGGTTCAGTCACTTAGTATAATAATATTCATCTTCAAATAAAACAGATTTCTTTAGTAGTGTTTATTTATTTACTAAACATGCATATTACATAATTAAATTTTGAGATTTCTTCTCTTTTTTTTTTACAGACATTTGAGTTTTCTTGGCACAAGGATATTCGACCGAAAAAGCGGAATGTATGCTTTGATGTTTCACAGTCCATTAATAAAGCTCCTATTATTCTCTTTGGTTGTCACAATATGCAAGGAAATCAAAGATTCAAGTACAAAGTGGTGATTATATTATTGTGCTTTTTTGTTTCATTATCAAACTAATAGTTTATATTTATTTGATTTACATATATTTTAATGTCAACAATATCAGTGGCTGGTATATTTATAATCAGATAGTGTTTCTGTCCGAGTCTTTGAGTAATCTGTCTTTGTATATATGATTGTAATTGAATAGAATTGGCTGTACAATTGCTGTTGTCTCATAGTGTTGGTAAAATTTATATTGAGGTAATGATTTGGTTACATTTCTTTTTTTATTACATACCTACTTAATCTTCTTGTAGTGATAAAGACATTTTCAAACCTTGTGATAAATGTATCTTTTAAATGGGGAATTCCCTTTTTATTTTTATTGGATTTAGCACCTTTTGGTTACTTACATCATAAATGATTTACAAATTATGTCACATCGTATTTGAAACATTATACAAAACTGCTGTAAGTAAACGTTAAGTAAATCCATGAACTCCATGAAAGAGATCATAGATTTAAGAAAGTGCGATCTCATGATATATATTTTTGTGCAAAATAAACCCATGCAGGAAGTGAAAACAATGAATGTAAAGTTCTGTATATTTCTTTCTTGTTTTAAATGGTACCCACAGATTTGTTTTAGTTCAGTTAGAATAATAATAAAACATCACCATTTCAACACCTTTGTGACATTTCAGGCTATTTGGAAATAGAATACTCAAATTATAACTCTTCTTCCAGTGAAATTCATTTGTTTGGGGAAATTACCGCATAGTTATATATATAAAAGCAGCAACCATATTTAAAATAGCTCACCTCATTATGCGATTAAACTTTTATCATTTGACATTTAATATTATACCACTTGCCATTTACGTATATAATTTGTAGTATTTAAAAAAAAATGTTAGCATCATTTGTCAATTTTACTTCCATTGATTTACACCCACTCTTTAGCCGGTGTGTTTGTTCATGTTGAGGTGCCATTAAACGCTCCTACGTTATTTGATTTCTCTGTAGGTGGGATGTAGTTCAGAGGTGGCTTGACTTTGAACAGAACATAATAACCATATGTTAAATGCCAAAATAGCCTTAGTTTTAAAAAGGTTTCTTCTCTCACAGTATACCAAGTGTTATAATAACCATATGTTAGACACAAAAATACCTTTAATTTTATAAAGGTTTCTTTTCTCACTATATACCAATATCATAATAACCATATGTTTAAAACACCACAATAAGTCTTACTTCGTTAATGTGCTGAGGTGTTATTCAATAAACATTCCTTTCCTTTGTACATTTAATATTTAACACTTTCTGTTTCAGGCTACGTCTCAGATCTATCACCCTGTGAGTGGACAGTGTCTAGACAGTGATGGTGGTAGTCATGAACTGTTTATGACGCCCTGTGACGAAACCGCAGACACACAGAAATGGAAATGGTCGAACATGAATACCACTATTGTTATACAAGACTGGGATGTGCCATTAGACTAAGGGTGTATACAATAGGGTATATATTGGTAAAATTAGGAATTTGGGATATTTATATTTTTGTAGCATTGGAAAAAACAATCATATGCTTAGTATTTACTGTATTAATTGAAAATTTAAATGAGAGTATTTAAAAAGAAATATTATTTAGTTGGTTTTATTTTTGTTACATTTTGTTAGTGTAAAGAAGTTACTTAATTTTAATATGTACCCATATACATTCTGGTGGCAGTAATGTGCTAGTTTTATTTTGTTACTTTGAAGTACTACACAATAGAGGATATACTGAAGATGAGGTTTACCATTTCCATAATGTTACAAATCATTGAATCTATGCACTGCTATGCAGAAATTTGAAGTGTTTTTACTATGATAAAATACATGTATTTATTGTCAACAGCAAAGTGGTGATATGACACATCTTGGAAGTTTTTCTGTTTATCATAATACTTTTGTTATGTTTTTCCTTAAAATATTCTGCAGAAATCCTTTCTAATGTATAAAACATAGGGATAAATACATACATATATACATGTATGTGTATATATATATATATATATATATATATATATATATATATATAAAAATTCTTAACTTGACTTATTTAAAAATAAAAACAGTTTATTCTTCTGAGTCTGAAATTAATTTACAGTTCTTATCTGTTGGAGTATTAATTTGTCATGCAATTTGATCCATATTTGTTATGCATTGTACAAAGCCAATGCAGTTTTCACCAAAATATGTTAACTATATTTCTATAGTACATGTACATTATACAGTCCTGACAATCTCGCCAAGTCATTTGCAGTTATCAACTTTTTCATAGTTCTAAAATGCATGTTATTTTTCGTCTTCACTTTTCTTCCACAAAATCACACCAGTGCACATTTTGTTGGTATTTATAAAATTATATGGAACTGGGAACAAGTGTTAAAATGTGAAACAGTGAAACCCTGCTATTGCGACCATCACCGGGACTTATTAAAATTCGTCTTAGTAGTGGGGTGGTCCTAATACCAAATTACTAACATTCAAAATGATGATTGTTTGGCAAATATTAATTGTGACTTTTACGTCTATTCTCTCTCTCTTCCCCCCCCCCCCCCCCCCACCCCCCATTGTTGGTTGCCATCAGCGATGTGTAAACTGATAATATTCATTGATGATGACAGTGTATTAACATTTACATTGAAATGCAAAAATAATCATTGTCAAACCTGTTTCAGGTATTTGTGAGCTGGAATTCATTTTTTTTTTAAATTATTACACAATAGAGAGTAACAACTGTCTAGACAAATGACACCCTCCCAACATTTTAGGACATCCACTGTCCCAAAGATAATCACTTGACTCATTACAGCTAATTGTTGCATTTGTTGTCAGTTTCTGTGAAAAATATTGTATTAGAATGGTTTGACATTTGCTTTCATAATAAACATGTTACTCTGTGTAACTGTTACTTTTCGACATTGACTGTGTGCAGTACCTTCCAGAAATTAACTATGACTTCCTAGTTCGAAAGTAATACCTTTGTCTTTCAAACTAGTTTGAGCAACACATATACCTGCAATTAACTTTAACACCATAGCATGGACAACTAGGCAAGATTTTACCACATTATTTATTTTTTTGTCGCTTTTGTAATGTGACATGTAAATATTGTGGTCGCATTTGTTGGGTCCAAATGCACTAAAAATTACCATTGGGTCTGACTTTACTGGTCGTAATCTGTAGTAGTGGGGTGGTTTTAATACCAGGGTAGTTTTACTATAAAATAATAATGAAATATTCCCGTCTTTAAAATATTAGTCTGTGGGTGGTCTTAAAAGCGGGGTGGTCATTAAGTGGGGTTTTACTGTACTTGTTTTGGGTTTTGGAATTGTGGAAAAATTGCTTTCATAAATACAAGCTATGTGTTGACCAAGATAAGCTTGGTTTTCTGATGCAGTGTTTATTTGTTTTGTTTTGTTTGCTCAATATAATATATGGCAAGCATTTAAATTAAACACTTTTTCTACTTTGTTTTCATCTTGAAAGGAAATATTTTAAACAAAATAATGCAGTGGTGCAAAACAATCACTGTGGCCAAATCTACAAATATTGTAAATGGCATTCCCAAAGGATAACAAAAATTAACAAATTTATCCTAATTTTAACTGTTTCGTGGATGCACAAAAGTATGGACATATATCTGATTTTTGTAAGCTTTTTTGTATGATTTTTAAACACAAACTGGAATTTAAAAAATTTGTTCTTGTTTTTAATTTAAATTAGAATTTCAACATTTAAAAAAAAAAAATGTTAAATATACATATTCATATGTTATACATATTCATATAGTCACAAGCCACTGAATTACACTTATACATTTTTTTAAACCTAACCAAGGCCAGCGGCAACTATGTCTAGTCAAATCGATAATGCTTAACAAATATATCATTCAATTTTGGTTTGGAGCACCTGGCTTCCCAGAGACCGAACCTGGGGCAGACATGCTCGAAACCTTCGTAGTATATGAGCATGCTAAAGTATAACGCACGCTAAAGTATAACGCACGCATTCAGTGGTCCATATATAATATATACATATAATATATTCCTATAAATGCTTGAAATAAAAGATTTGCATTTTACTTATTTACAAATGTATATTTTTAAAGTATTGTTTGCATGCACATTTCTTACAGAAGTGATCTTGAGATATTTTATTGGGGGGAAAATAAGTTTTATTTTAATTCCTGTTGTACGCAAAATATTTGAATTTTGATTATTTTGCATTTTATTTTTTTTGTTTTGGGGTTTTTTGTATTCTAGGCAGTTTCTATTATGTATTCTGTCATTTTGAAATGGGTTCTTAACATTGTTTTATTCCAACTGTTTTTCTTCAAAAACAAATTGTGTAATGAAATTCATGGAGGCCTACCTCTCAACGGGTGTATTATCAGGTGGGAATACATCTGTTTCAAGTTAGGTTATTTCTATCAACATAATATTTACAATTTAATAATTTATGACAGTGCAAATTTACTAGTAACAACAGGATCATTGTTGAATGGTGCTAAGATATGAATCAGATAGTGTACTTGCAGTTTCTGCTCATTTGCTGACTGTCAGCTTTTTAGTGATTCTATTAACATTATTTAATCCATTCCCAAACTGTTTTCAGATTCTCAGAGAATAATCTTTAAACAAATTTAATATAACTCTGAAGGTAATACTTTTCAGACAAAACAAGAGCCATTCATTTGGATGTTTTCCAGGGGTGTGGAATTCCCAAGCATTAGCACTGTCTGTAATATTAGACAGTCCACATATTTCTATAAATTAATGTCATTTGTCTTCTTTGTGTCATAATAATGTTTAATTATTTTGTGAGAGAAAATAAACTCAGTGAGTCCCTTAAAGACTCTTTATAATCCTTCCCACAGATATTATAGATATATCACAGCTTATTGGTTGGAGTGGGTAAAACCACAAAGGACTCTGAGAACAATGGATAGTATTGCATATTGCACCTACAATGATCTCTACCACTGAACTAAGAATATGTTTCTTACTAGTTATTGCATAATAGTTCTGCTTTTCTTAATGTTTGATTGGTATCTGTTAGGAATTTGTGTGTGAACTAAAACATTGTTATTGGCCTACAGCCGAGGTGTGTAAAATAGACCTCATCAATGATCTTATAAGTCAGATCTTGGCATAGAAATCTAAGCTTAATGTTGTTTTATATGCATTATAACATACATGATGACACTGGTTTTCTAAAACTTTATTACAATTTACCAATATGCATCAAGCTGATTTACAAAATATTGTTGTACACAATAGCTCTATATTAAGTCTGTTTGGGACAAGTAGTATTTGGTGTGAAACAAGTAAAATGTTCTAGCAACTTGTCTAATTTGACAAGTTAACTGAAAATCCATTTAAATACTGCCAGACTTTCAACAAACATTTGAAAAGTACATTTCAAATGAGACAAATAAAAATGGAGATGGACAAGTGGATATTGAGCATTAATATAGAACCTGGTGCCACATTATGATTTTGCTGAAATACATTAGTGCACACATGTACAATCAGAATCAGTCTTCTGTCCACATGGTCTATTCAACAAGAATTGATATTTTAGCATGAAATAGTCATCACTTTATGCAAACTAATTTGCAGCACTGGGTTACTTTACCATTTTTTTTTTTTTTCATTTTTATTTCAGTTGCAGTTTATTTATTTTCTGTCTATAATTGTCTCATTGCTGTTTTAAGATTCAGATTTTCTTTTACTTCTCTGTTTATATTAATTCTTTACTACCAGATGCGACAAACATTTATGTGTACAGTAGTTTACTTATATACTTAAAATCTTTGTCAGTCATAAAAACGTAAGTAAAACAATTGTATGTAATTTATGTTTTGGTATTAAATGGCTAATGATATTGCTCAATGTGTCCAATTTGCACTTATCGTGAAATGAAGGCATTCACTCTATCCCTTTCTACAGGTGTTTTTTTTCATAACCACATAAACTAGACATAGCTGCCATAAGAATTGAAAATGAATTATATATTTAACATGTTTGTCTAATAATACAGCATATTTGTTGTTGTTTGTCAGATGTGATGGCACCAGGCTGTATTGCTACATCTTATGCTGCTAGCTCAGAATGAATAACAGATATGACCCATTTGTATATTTTGTTGTCATGACATCAGCTGCGTATATCGGTGAATATATATGTATATGAATTGGTAAATGTACATATACGTGTAGTTTAGTGTGAGCTAATGGAGTGTTCAGTATGTAGTGTTTATTAATACAGAGTTTTGCTGTGTTTTAACTGATCATTAATACTAATGTCAGTGCAAGATATTTATATTTGCTTAACAAATGAAAGGGTGTTCAGTTGTTGGTGTTTTGGTGTGGATACTAAAACGTTTGGTTGAAAACAAAATTCAACATATTTTGAAGCCATTTTAGTGGAATGAGTCATTCATTGAAACTATTTTACTGACTCATTATCATTATGGCTTTTTGCAGATTTTCTGTTTATTTTCTAAGAAAGTCCATGTTTATTCTGTTACATTGTTTTTACTTGTACTTGCTTTTCAGATTCTACACAAATGACTATATTTAAAGTGCTTTGTTAATTATATGTCAATACATCAACAATGGAAAATTTAATCACTGGTTTCTTTCAAAATATTTTAATTACTATGTAATTATGATATAGTGTTGTTTAATGCTGACTATACATTTGTTCACTATCAATGTGCAGGTTTTGGGAGGTATAATTAGTCATGATTACAAAACATTCTAGTCCATGAAATATACTCAACACGATTAATAGAGGGTCAGTGGATATTTAGGGTTGTTTTTTTTATACATGGTACATGGGATCAATCCCTGTCATTGGGCCCATTGGGCTATTTCTCGTTCCTGATATAAAAGATCCCTTGCTACTAATGGAATGGGAAAATGTAGCTGGTTTCCTCTCTAAGACTATTATTAAAATTATCAAATGTTTGACATCCAATAGCCGATGATTAATAAATCAATGTGCTCTAGTGGTGTTGTTCCAGTGCACCCCGACTGGTATATCAAGGGCCGTGGTATGTGCTATCCTGTCTGTGGGATGGTGCATATAAAAGATCCCTTGCTACTAATTGAAAAATGTAGTTGGTTTCCTCTCTAAGATAAATGTTTGACATCCAATAGTCGATGATTAATAAATCAATGTGCTCTAGTGGTGTCATTAAACAAAACAAACTTCTTTTTCTTCTTCTTAGTGGTGTCGTTAAACAAAAGAAACTTTATTTATGCATAGTACAAAATAAAACAAATCTCACCACATGCATAATTCTTTAATACACCACCAGTTAAAATTTACTGAAATAACATCTAGGAATCTGTTATCAGAACTTTCTAACATAATATAACAGTGGCAAAAACTACCAAAATGTCTGCTGACTTCCTGGCCCGTAATTAATTTTGTTGAGTGTATTTTGCTTGCTTATTAGTCCCCTACCAGTCCAACTGGAGGGGACTCTACGTTTCATTTCCGTCCTATCTGTCAGACTTTTTTTTCATAATGCCTCAAGATATTGAGCTGAAATTTTGTTTATCAAGTTTGACTTTCACAAAGATTTAGCTGTTTTTGAAATAGTTGTGGCCAGATTAAGTTTAACTTTGATGGGATATTATTCAAGGGCCATGTTTGACAGAGTTATGGCCCCATAATTTAAATAACTGAGCGTGTTTAGAATATCAGTGTCTATATGAAGAGTTTAGGTGCAAAACGCGATATATCCATTTTTCATTTTCAGTAAAAGTGATTTTTTTAAATTGGTGTATATCGCGTTTTGAAAGAAAAAAACACACGGGATTTACCCAATACAATTTCATACGGATCAATCACATTTTGCAGCAAAACAGCGGCCTACGATTAGCCCTTACTGACATACAATAACTAGAAAGAAAATGGTTTGTATCACATTTGCACCTGAACTCTTCATATATTAGAAGTATTTCTGATCATCCTAATGTTGGTAGCAGCTCAAACATCATTTTATTTCATAATATATAATTTGTTCATACATACGGAATTATTGTCAGGTAAAACCCAGTTTACTTCAGGCTACTACAAACATTAGGACAAATAGAAATACGTTAAATACTAGTATACACACACTGATATTCTACATAGAAACAAATATTTTGTGTTTCCTTACATGCTGGAAATGAAAACAAACAAAATTATAGCATTTCAAGGTTTTTCTCTTTTCTTTTGAGAATATTGTTAAAAATCACTTCATAATATACCATTGTCTGCAAAAACATGTTGATATTTACAAATTACCGTATAGTTATGTTTATTCTTACATGGCATGTTCATTTGTGTTATTGCAAAGCCTTTCTTTTCTGTAATCCTTCCTGTGGAATTCCTATGCTTGTCATTTCACATGTGCCTTGTATTTGTATATAATTGTACACACATGAGTCTTTGTAATAAGACAGTCTGTTATGAATGTTATGCATTGAAAGGCAGTGTATATCTGAATTACAACTACTTTCACATCCACAAACTTCTAAGACAATCTATCACTTGTTCTAAAGTCTTCTGAGAAGCAAAATATTTACTTTATTGTCATAAAACATGTCATCTTTCTTTATTTTAAGATATGACATTATTCTCACTCAGTTCTTACCAAAATGGTCCAAAGTAAATGTATTTATATGAACAGGTGGATAAGAGAGGTTTTTTTCTTTTGTTTCGTTTTTTCTTTCCGTGCTTATATCCAATTAAGGTTCAAGCACGCTGTCCTAGGCACACACCTTAACTATCTGGGCTATCTGTCCAAAACAGAGGCATAGCAGTTAGTTGTTAGTAGTGAGAGAGAAGTCGGTGTAGTGATCTTACCTACTCAGTTGTTAAAACTTGTTCTGGGTAGGAGCCGGTACCGGGCTGCGAACCCAGTACCTACCAGCCTTATGTCCGATGGCTTAACCACAACACCAACGAGGCCAGTGATGAGAGGAAGAAAAGAAGGAAATGTTTTATTTAACGACACTCAACACATTTTATTTACGGTCATATGGCATCGGACATATAGTTAAGGACCACATAGATATTGAGGGAGGAAACCCGCTGTCACCACTTCATGGGCTACTCTTTTCGATTGGCAGCAAGGGATCTTTTTTATGCACCACCCCATAGACAGAATAGCACATACCACGGCCTTTGATGTACCAGTTGTGGTGCACTGGTTGGAGCGAGAAATAGCCCAATGGGCCCACTGACAGGGATCAATCCCAAATTGACGACGAATCAAGCAGATGCTTTACCACTAGGTTACGTCTCGCCTCCAATGATGAGAGTATAATATATATATATATATTTATACTAGTAAATGATATTGGCAGATGAAGGCAGCGTGCTACTTAATGGGTGCAGTGTTCTGTGGGTGTTAGTATATTCTACTCTATTTTAGAGTCGGCTTCTCTATCATTTTAAAAATGGGAGTAGGGCTTGTCGCCATCTGTCTACTTACTAGAACTTTGTCATTTTCATTGAACTATGACCATACGAAATGTCAGGGTGTCATCCATTTAAAGTTAATAGCATTAATTGATGTGTTGAAAATGTGGGACCATTTATTTAGGTTCATTGCTTACTAATTACTAGCCTAAATGCCTATTATTATAATAATGATTCTTGTAATATAAATGCACTCGTCTATGGCCTAAAAAAGAAAATGTGTGTTTCTGGGAACCCAACCTTACATAAAAAAAAGGGCCGATCCCCAAAAATTTTTAATGCATTGTTGTGGGTTTTTATTTGGGGGTTTTTGGTGTGTTTTTTTTTTATTTATATATATATAAAGTTCATTTTGTTTAACAACACTACTAGAGCACATTGATTTATTAATCATCGACTATTGTATGTCAAACATTTGGTAATTTCAACATAGTCTTTCCTTAATTAGCAAGGGATTGTTTATATGCACCATCCCATAGACAGGATAGCATATACCAGTCGTGGTGCATTGATTGGAATGAGAAATAGTCCAATGGGCCCACCGACGGATTAATCCCTGACTGACTGCGCATCAAGCGAGTACTTTACCACTATGCTACATCCCACCCTAATTAATATATATAGTTTATTGGGGTAATTTTATATGGCAGATAAAATGAGTACACACATTAAAAAAAAATTCTGGATCTGAAAAATACCTCAAACAATGAACAAAGAAACCCAGACCTGTGCTATCTATTTTTGTGTGTGTGTTGGTTGGAGGATGGGGGACACATTCCCGGAAACACATAAAAAAATTTAGGCATCGTTTGTAATGGTCATTTTCAGAAATGAAAAAGTTCCAGTTGAATGTAAGCCATGAAAGTAAGGGGTTTTGTTACTAGAAAACCGGGTTAATCTGTTGCAACACTATTTGTTGATAGGACGGGAATTCATATGTATATGATATCACACTTCTAAATATTTAAATTTAACATTGATGTGCTCACAAAAATAAACAAACAATTTTCATTCATTAAACTAAGCAATTTTCAGTGCTCAACAATGTGTACATGTTTCTGAAATAATGGGATACTGTTTTCAATTTTGTGTCCTATTTCCTATATTGATGACTGCAACACTGAGTTGAACATCAGTTAGCTGCATGTAGTTTCGTGGAAGTATAATACATCAGATATCAACAGCCTTCTAAATCAGTGGTTCTTAAACAGTCTTAAGCCCCATCACCCAAAGTTTAAAACCACTGTGCATTCCGTGTAACTGAAAAACAGGGTTTTAATAATGTAGAAGTCAATTATTTCATGAATAAAATGTCTTTGATTTATAAAGGAAGATCATTAACATACATATGTCCTTACAATTGGATGCAAATGGCGATGTACATTCTTTGTTATGTATGGGTTACTAATGATAATAAAATAAATGTATTTTTACAGATGTCTTTGTTGTATGTTACACTAGGTCACTTAATAATAGTTGCAGCTGTAAAACACATTTCACGGTCATTTTTCATTTCACTAAGTAATTTTTGTTTCGTACGTACAAACGTAAGCAGGTAAAAAAAATATTTGGTTTGGAAGGAAGGAAATGTTTTATTTAACGATGCACTCAACGATCTGGTTTGGACTACTTCAAACATTAGGACGACAACACACAATTTAAGTTTATACAGACACTGATATTGTAAACAAGAAAATGGTTTTAATATGCATTTGTTAAACAACTCTTTGACGTAAACATGTATTTACTAACAATGATTCCAAATACTAGTACCACATTTCCCAACCATTCCCGTTATGTTCTATTTCGTTCACAAAAATATATGCAGTCCGCGTTTCATAAATCAGGTCCACGATTTGTACATCAAACATACTGACACCCGTTAGAAACGCATTGCTAAAGTAATGCATATTATTTCAATGACAAAAGATACAACCTGGATGACTTTATTCTATAAACATTGTAAAAAAAAAAAAAAGTCGGTAAGATTTAATTTATTGAAAAACAAAACAAAATCCCACAAAAAAACCGACAACAAAAAGGTAAAACAAAAATAAGAACGTTCACATAGACGGGCTGTGCTGATTTATGCCGGAATTAAGAGTGAAAAAAACTAAAATAAATCTGGAATGACTGAATGTTTAACGACAAAAACAAATCTGGATGACAACGTTTATTTATATTGTAGACCAAACGAATCGCTACGCATTACAACTATACAATTTTTTACATATATATTAATCTAATATGTTTATAAATAACTTCGCACAGATAAAGAGGAATGTGTGTTAAACACCGAAGATTACAGTTTGATCTACGGCTAACGGGAAACTTTGTAAGAAGACGCGTCTCGAGTGGCCAATACAATGTATACTCGACGCCAAAAGATACTATACACTTTTTAAAAAGCCATTTTTTCTCAAATACAATTTTCTACAAGTTTTGTGTATGTTATGCTGTCAAATGTTTTTTTAATAAGATCACCCAACAAAATTTGCAATCAGTCAGGCTTTTTACGGGCATATTGTAAGGCAGTGGTCCGAAAACTATTGTTTTGCACAAAACGCACGTGCAAGATTAAATTGGAGTATACAAGTAGCTACTTCATGCTGACTCATATGCTGAATGGTAACTATTAAAAAAAAGAAAACAATATCAGATATTGAAATGTGTTAAATGGCTAGGCTCAATCAAATTCAACGCAAACAAACAATAGGCATGCTTCATTTCATTTGGAGCATCAGATCGGTACACTCACAGTATGCAAGAGGGTGAGACAGTCAAAACCCCACACACTCTGCATGCATTCAATTTCAGAGAATGCTAGGACATGAATGACAAAACTTGCCATTGAAATTGAGTCAACATTTACGTTAATTCCATACGGTGACAGGCTATGAATACTGGGCCTAATAGCGTTATTTTTTACTAACAGCGGGCACGTTAAAGACACTGAAGCGTTTTTCTTAACCAAGTTAACTCGGTCTCTCCACATGCATTTTCCCTTCCAATTTCTGACTGAGGATTTCGATTTGTCAAATGTGTTACAATATAAAAAAAAATCACCCCCTAAGATGAGTAACTGTTGTTTTTAGTATGTAATGCAGTTTTGTGAAGTGATTTGTTCATGCAATCTGGTTTGATATTATCATTGTTTTATTTTTATGTTTTTTTCTATTATAATAATTAATGTGAAAAATGTTAAGTGTATAGTTTCTTTTGGCGTTCATTATACATTCTGTTCATAGCCTATCACAATACATGTGAGAACAGGCTCGAGCGCAATTATTATTATTATTTTTTTTTTTAAATGTGAATTTCCAATAACCAAATGGTCGGAAAATATTGTGTATAAAATATATACATTTTCCTAAATGTGACACCACAGGCCTTCATTTTCGTTCTTTTAAAGTCCAATCATAACATTTAACTTTTAATTTTTTTTTTTTATTATCCCAATATCAATGACAAATATCAGGGTTGGGGAACCCTGAATCACTGCTTTACATTATGCATAACATTAAACTTACATGTCAGTAACTAGTACCATGAGTACAACCTATGTAAAAGAGGAAATCTGAGCACGGTGTTTCGGGTAGGGTTGTTATATTTCGTCTTGTAGGTTTTATAGCCGTCAAAAATACAAACAGTTTAATGCTATGGGTGATATAAAAATAATCAAACTAAAGATAAAGCCTATGCGGTGTCAGATTGAACAAACTACAGTGAAACCTCTCAAAACCAGACCCTCTGTAAACCAGAATTCCCTCAAAACTGGACATTTTACTGAGTCCCTTTTTAAAAATGAATACAGAGCTTAATTTCTCTAAACCGGATCCCTCTAAAACGACATTTTCCCAAAGTTTGTCCCAAGGGGGTCTGGTTTAGAGGGGTTTCATTAATATTGTTATTTAGGTGGGGTTTTTTGTTGTTGTTGGTTTGTTTTTTTTGGGTGGGGGGGGGGGTGAGTCAGACTATGTATAGTCAAGCGGTGTTAAAACAAGAGACTCAAACACATCCACCACTTAAGGATTCTGTAGTAAGAAAAGTGAGGGGTGGCATGCATCTCCCCGCTTTTCTCTTATTAGGCTGTGCCACTGACTTTTTGCCCCTCAAGACTGACATCTATTATCCGTTCCCCTTCCATGGAAAGCGTTGGATATGGTCCTGAATCATTGTATTGGTGTTGCTGTAGGCTTTTATCGCAGTATTTGTGTCGTGCAGTGTGGCATGCTTTTCTTTGTTGTATGTTATTGACAAAAAGAATCATAGCTGACTTGACGGTTTTCAGTAGGGAGGAAAATCGATTGCTAAACTGTTTATAACATTAACGTCTGCGCCGTTGCATTCTTTCAAACGTGGCGTTACTAACCAACAAAAACAACCAAGCAGGAAAGCAGAAACGGGGAAGGTGATCTAAATTGTTTAAGCTCCTCTTCGAATAATTCAGTTAAAAATACGAATTTCTAGCTAATAGGCGAAGTTTGTTCAGGTGAATCTGTTGACACAACAAAGTGCCTGTCGATCTTCCCACCCAATAGTGATTTACTTCTGGCTATGGCGTAGTAAGGATGTCCATCTCTCAGGAACAATTTAAGATATGTCAACGAGCCTTCCACTCTAGTTTTATTTCACACAACATCATACCACACTCAGACCAGTAATATCTCTACTAACTGTAGTACTGTATCTAATATTTTTCTTAATTTTTTGTTCTCAAATTCTAATAGTAGTAGCTTAATTTGATGCACCAAGCCAACACACCAACCTGTACCCGGCGCTAATTTTGACCCCTCCCCATTTCCATTTCCGTCTGACGCTACTGATGTCAAATACGGTGCAAACCTTTGATTAATTTTATTAGTGTGAAGGTGGTAACCCGGAACGGATCAAATATGGAATATTGCCAATAATCTTGTCGATGCCTGTACGCAATTGCCAACAAACCAAGAGCCATATATACTTTTCGTATTAATATTTATAGGTAATTACATCACGGACTAAAATGATTAGCGTTGAGGCCATTCTAAGGACAAACCTTCACTCGAAGTCCGTGAAGAAAGACTTTTTGGCTAAATTAACAGATTACCTCACTCAGCTTTTCGAAACGGAGCCTAAGGTACGTATCACGTTTCAGAAAAGGTACTCACATATTTCACGGTTTGTAAGAGTTAGCTGGTTTGATCGCGCTCAAAACAACACATGCACACAGTACACTATGTACACTATGTACAATACTCTGTGTACAAAATATGCTGCACATTATCACCATTCTAATACATCTTGTACTGTATCTATAGTCACAGGGAACGCTTTTTTCATACTATAGAATTCACTACAAATTATTTCTTTCTGAGCTGATTATTTTCAAAATTGCAAAAAAAAAAAAAAAAAAAAAAAAAAAAAAAATCCAAAACACTTTTGCTTTTCTTCTAACCATACTAAACCTATTTACAGGTCAGGTCAGGTCATATATTTTAACGTGTACATTCAGAACAAGCTGTTGTAGTACACGCCTGTCATAGGTGCAGGTGTCAACTTTCGTCAGCTTCTCCATCCAGGACAGGAAAAGGTTTGGGGTGGGTGAAGGGGTCGACCGCGTCGACACGTGCACGGGATCACAGACAGCCCGACCTGGGCTCAGAGTTCCACAAAACATCGTAAGCCTAGTTTTGTACGTAAACGTAAATCTACGACTAAACTACAATTCCTATTGTTTGAAGTACACATATTTCATTTTCTTTTGTCTTTAAAATACACCATCTTCCTCAATGATGTAATTGCGTGAAATAGATGCCAAACACGTGTAAAGGTATGACCGGTACAACTACTATTAGTCGCAGACGTAAAGTTACGATGTTTTGTGAAATGGGCCCCAGGGTCGGTAGCGGGCGAGGGAATTATTTTTAAAAAATAAAATAATAATAATAAAATAAAACAAATTGTACGAGGATGGGACGGACTATAGTTATGTAACAGCAAGACAGGTGTTGTGAGTGGGCATGAAAATTAACGCCAATATTATTTCCCTTGTTTCCTTCTATCCACGAGGCTAGCTTTTAAATTGTAACTTTTCGGCCCTTTCCATCATAGGCGTACAGGCTCCCTTTTTTCTGTATGGGGTGGAGGGTGGCTGTTTTTTTGCCCTAATAAAAAAAAAACACCCCGAATCTGGATAACAATTTGTATTCATATTAGCATTACTAACAACCAACTATATATGGCACGTGTCTCACGGACGTATTGCGTACACACACTAAATTCAAATAAGTTTGTATGAAACGGATTGCTACCGACAGCATTATTTCTCCTGCAGTTGTCTGTATACGAATATTACCCATGTTACCTATAAAAGACAACTGTTTGATGTCCGTTATGCATGTTATTTGTATTTAGTAACAGGTCATAATGCTAATAAGACTTCAGTTTTGCATTCAATGGATGTTCTTAGAACGTAAATAATCAAAAACATAGTGTGGTGTAATTTGGATTAGCAGTTTATCTAGTGGACTAGTGATATATTTTTAATTTCTGCGTCCCTGCCTCCGATTTTGAGTTATTTGTCAGTTTTAGTTTTATAGACATGTTTTTAAATCTAAAAGTGTTGCCATTATTTAAAACGCGTAGATTTAAAGGGACATTCCAGAGTTTGCTGCATTGTCAGATGTTTCCGACTAATGAAATATTTCTACGATTAAACTTACATATTAAATATATTTTCTTGTTTAGAATATCAGTGTCTGTATATTCAATGTGTTTCTGGTCGTCTTAATATTTGTAAGAAGCCCAAACTGGATTTTGTCTTCAAATAATTTCGTACGTACGAAAAAACAATATTTTAGGAAATAAAATGAAATTTAACCTAGTACAAATATTAGAACGATCAGAAACACGTTTAATATACAGCCACTAATATTTTATGCAGAAAAATATATTTGATATGTAATTACGTTCGTTAGAAAGTATCTGTTAGTTGACATCTTAAAAATTGCAGCAAACTCGGGAATGTCCCTTTAAGGCCAACGTCAGTCTTTATATTTACACTCAGTGCCTTCTTGGCGTCTTGTGTTGATGGAAAATAATATTATGTGAATCAGTTTTGATCAGAAATAATGCCGACCAAATCGATTGTATCTCATTAAATTTTATTATATACACAATTTAATCTGAAACATATATACTACTCAAAAGAATTTAAGGGTCAAAAATTTATAACCAAATAAGTTTCAGAGTGTATTAGATTGATGATGTAAACTACACCAATTTTTTTTTTTATTGTTCCATATTTACAAAAAAACACAAATAAACGTCACTGTATACAAGAAAGTCACATGACATGCTGTCAAAGTTGAAGGTTGTCAAACATGGATTTTACACATTAGAACATTCGTTTAATAGTGTGTGAATCCACCCCTGGCACGAATACACTCGACAAATCGTTGCCTCATGCTGTTGATCAGACGTCTGAAGAACTCTTGGGGAATGGCCTGCCACTCTGCCATAAGAAGTTGACCCAGATCATGAAGGTTGGCTGGAGGGGCATGGTTATCCCGAACTCTCCTGCCTAATTCGTCCCAGGCGTTCTCTATTGGGGCCAAGTCAGGCGAATATGCTGGCCAATCCATCCTGGCGATACCTTGTTGTCTGAGAAAGTCCGTTACCACCCTGGCGCGGTGGGGTCTGGCATTGTCATCCTGCAGAACTGCCCCGCCGCCAATCTGCTGAAGGCCTGGGAGAACCAACGGCCGGATAATCTCATTCAGATAGCGGATTCCATTCAGATTGCCATCCACCACATAGAGGGGGGGTCCTGTGGTGGATAGAGATGCCGCCCCACACCATGACGCTGCCACCACCGAACCGGTGACGTTGTCTAACGTTAACGTCAGCGAAGCGCTCCCCAGGACGTCTGTAGACACGAACCCGACCGTCGTTGAACTGGAGACTAAACCTGGACTCATCAGTGAACATCACTCGACCCCACTGAACACGTTGCCACCGCAGATGAAGCGTGCACCAGTGACGTCTGGCCGTTCTGTGACGTGGTAGGAGTGGTGGTCGAACAGCCTGGCGATGGCAGCGTAGATTATTGGCTCTCAGACGATTGTGTATGGTTTGATCAGACACACGAGTTCCAGTCGCAGTCCGCAGATTGTCACGTAATCGGCGTGCAGTGGTTGTGCGTTGACGTAGAGCCATATTGGTGATGTAGCGGTCCTCTCTATTTGTAGTGCTTCGGGGTCTTACCGAACGTGGACGATTTCGAACAGAATTCGTTGCTTGGTACCGTTGCCACAGTCGGCCAACGACACTCTGACTGACACCAAGTCTCAGAGCAACATTTCTTTGTGTATTGCCATCCTGAAGCCAAGCAATAGCCCTTCCTCGATCTTCGATAGTCAGTTGAAGTCGTACCATTGTCGAATTTGGAGTGTGCACCGTACACGAACGCAAGCTCCAATTATACGGATATTCAGCATTGGGAACATGGAATACACATGCAAAGCGTGCAAATGAAGCGCTTTGTGAAGAAGCAAGTTATGGGCACTTAGCAGACCTTTCGCTTTCGCCCTAATTTACGTGCAAATGTAAGCATGTTTTCGCCATTATAACTAGTCGACAGTGTCAATGAGTGTATTTTAATTCATTTATGGGTTGCTTAGACCCACTTTCGTCAAAATGGAACAATACCATGCGTGACATTATGGACTAGCTAATATAACTGACATTCAGAAAATAATGTCGAAAATATCGTCTGACCCTTAAATTCTTTTGAGTAGTATATATATACCACGGTTAAACGTGTTACGTAGGATTTAATTTGACCTAGCTGTAATACGAACTGAATTATATAGTTGTCGGCATCTTCCAACATAATGTTACCAATGTTTAATTTGACCGTTTCAAAATACTGTACAGCTTACTGTGTTATTTGACTTTTGCAGCACATTATTTTGGAACTGCATACAGATGTGGTCATGATGCGAGCTGGAAACACCGATTCAATGTTAAACATGAATTTGTACCACAACTCTACCAGTATTACCCAAGAAACGAAGCATGCTTATGCTTCTAAAATAGCACAATTCATGTCAAAGGAAATAAAAGTTCCAGAACAAAGGTGAGAATTATATACTCTTCAAAAGAAGAAACGCAAAACCACATTGTCGTAACATTTGGAGAATTGATTTAATTATTGAATGGTGAGTCCGATAATTACCAAATGTTGCAGGATTGTTCACAATTCACTCTAGTCCATTGTGAGTAAGTGATAGGACACACCACCAAGGTCAAGGTCATCTGGAGTCAATACCGGGTGTGGCCTCCGCGTGTGTTGACAACTGCCTGGCACCGCCTGCCCATTGAAGCAACCAGAGTACGGATGACGTCCCGGGGGATGGTGGCCCACTCGGCCTGCAAGGCTGCTGCCAGCTCGGGCAGGGTCTGGGGCTGTGGTTGTCGCTGTCGGAGGCGTCGGTCCAACTCGTCCCATAGATGCTCAATTGGGTTCAAATCCGGTGATATCGATGGCCAAGGAAGGACATTAATGTTGTTGTTCTGTAGGAAAGCCGTTGTGAGACGTGCTGTGTGAGGCCTGGCGTTGTCATGTTAGAACACTGCGTTGGCGTTGGCCATAACTGGAACGATGTGTGGCCGGAGGATCTGGTCAATGTAGCCCTGTGCATTCAGGTTGCCCTGCACGTGGACCAGGTCAGTTCTGCCAGTGTGTGAGATGGCTGCCCACACCATGACACTACCCCCGCCGAATCTGTCCACTTCCTGCACGCAGTTTGCCGCATAACGTTCACCACGACGCCTATACACGCGACATCTTCCATCATGACGTCGGAGCAGAAATCGGGACTCGTCACTGAACCACACCTGTCTCCATCGCAGTTGAGGCCATTGTCGATGAATCTGGCACCACTGCAGTCGGAGTCGACGGTGTTGTGGTGTTAAGATGACACCTCGAACTGGACGTCTGGCACGAATTCCTACCTCACGTAGGCGGTTCCGTACGGTCTGGTATGATATCCTGCGCAAACCTGGTATTGCTGCGGCTGTGGAGGTGGCAGTAGTCAATCGTTCCCGAAGGTGGCGTACCCGGATGTAGCGGTCCTGCCCGGGGGTAGTGACCCGTGGTTGACCGGATCTAGGGAGGTCACGTGTTGATCCATGTTGCTGGTAACGGTCCCACAGTCTGGAGATGGTGCTTGGGGTCACATGGAATGCCCTGGCAACGGCCGTTCTGGATTCGCCTGCGTCTAGTCGGCCGATGGCATTGTTTCTCTGCGGTTCACTGAGAGTGGCATGTCCTGGATTGTCAACTGTCGGCCAGATACAGAGGCCAGGCAAGCGAACACCCTGCACTTTTATACTGTCGGTGTTCATGTTACACGTGCAGACAACGCACGTGCAGTGGTGACATGGTTTGCACGTGGCTGCGTTTTTGCGAATATTCACATTTTGGAACTTTATTGTACAGTAGCTGCGTTTTATCGAATGTAACCGTGGGAATGTGTTTGGGACATGCAATGACCTTATATTCACAAAGCATGAACCGGTAGGAAACATAAAATCGGAGTTATAACCCATTTGTACCCTTTTGCGTTTCTTTTTTTGAAGAGTATATATTAAGATAATTTTTAATGTGTACGATTTTTGGCGCGGTATGGGCAAAGAAAATTAATGTATTAAAAAAAGAATTATATTGTTAATAGCCGTTTCTATATAACGGAATGGTATGTATCCATTGTCCATCTTCCAGGCTACAAATCACACACGTTTTTAACGTGTGCTATTTTTAGAGAAGCACGGGCTCGGAATGTGGAAAGCGGACACATAAAAAAAATTGATTCTTTTTGTTACTATTAGCAGTGTTTCCATACAATGGTGCAGCTTTTGGTAACTACGCCTGTGCCACGTCGTCTTAAATTATTTTCGTGCTCATATTCAATTAAGGTTCAAACACACTGTCCTGGGCAGTGTGTTTGTGGTTAGGTAGAGAGAAGAGGGTGTAGTGGTCTTACCCATTGAGTCATTAAAACTCGCTCTAGGTGGGAGCCGGTATTGGGCAGTTAACCCTGTACCTACCAGCGTTATGTCCGATGCCTTAACCACGACACCACCGGGGCCGGTTGTGCCACGTCAAAATCCACAAACATGGAAAACTGCCCGTAACTCTCATGCGCATGAGCACAAGTAACAACACAAATGGTGGAATATCTAATTAAAACACATCCCATTAAAACTATTAACTCACGTGAAATGTCAAATTAAATAGGCTATGCAGCCCAAGATAAACATTATCTTAGGATTTCGTAGACATGCGTGTGCTGCAATATTGTTCTTAACACACATTAAATACTTCTCAAAATAATTAATTAAAAATCATAATCAGACAGCACTGTCCATACATGAAAATGTCCTGTTTATTGGATTTCCATTTTAATACAACTAATTTAAGGTTTTGCACCCTTCTGGTAACATGTTCTGTATTTCTTAAAACATGTTTTACATTTTTATTTTTACACTCTTTATTTGTAGGGTTCTGGTGCTGTTTATCGACACTTCAAAATGTACGAGATATTGAAGGACCATTCATCGTGACCGGAGCAGGAAACCAGCATCTGTGCAAAGCATTATAGTCTGTTAATCATCCACCTGAGGAGAAACAAAATATCCTCTTCAATTTGTAATATAATATTAAAAACATGTGGGAGAATAGTATGGCTTTCAACATGGACCACACCAGTAATGTTTAAAATGGCTTTGTTTCCATAGCGAACTACTGTAGATTATATGGCTAACATTTCTTTCTTTTTTTCACAAAGTACTGCGAAAAAAGAAAGAAAAAAAAAAGGAACCGCCAAATGTAGAGTTGTTTGTACCCTTAAAATACCCTTCTGGTAATGCACCTGTTCAAGACAGGTGGTTGTTTAACAGACATTTACACACACCATTGACTCTGCAGTTTATCATGACTGCAATAATCTGTGATCAGAAAATAAAAACAAAACGTGTTACTGTACAAATACTGCCATTTTAATGTATCCCTTTAGAATCTGTACACTAACCTTCATTAAAACTTAATACTGTACACATAGTAACATATACACACACAAAAATGATAAAAATGCCAGGCAGACAATGTGCCACTGTTTATATATTGACAATATGAGAAGTAAATTACATTACATGAAAGATGTGATATTTAAACATGAAATAAAACATGAAAATTAATCACATGTATATCACAATATGTTGAAGAATGTGTATATTACAGTGAGGAAGATTTTTAAGTTGTGCTAGGAGTCTTAAGTGATTTCAAACAAGTCATTTGATCATCAATAAAAAATATAATAAAACTTATTTAAAAGATGCATGTTTTTGTATCACTTCCTGAACAAGAAATCCACCACAAAGTATGTGGCAGAACATATAATAAATGTCAATTTATAGGCACTGTTTTGTGATGCTGCTCTCGCACAGAATAACAGTTTGTGGTAACCACAGAACACACCGATTGGTACTTCTAAGATACAATCTACTGATGGCTGGAAACAGAGTTATTCATTCAGTACATCATTTCTTAGATTTCTTGGATGATGATCTGTAATACTGTCAAGGTAATACACTTTTATCTAGTAAAAGGTGCATAAATCATGATTTAGTCTGTTAAACATCTAGGTTAGTAAATATTTTCTTTTTAATTTGCACTATATATTTCTATTGAAAAACAAACAGCACTAAGCTCCCATGTTTTTTGTAACTAAGCTATCAAGACCCACCTATTGTGCCAATCTTTGTGGGAATCTTTTTGAACTACTAGTATTTGGAGGACGGACACTACTCTCCCCAATGTCTGAAGATTAAGCACTGCCATCCCCAATTGTAAAGCAAACTGATATATAGCTACCCCGACTCCGTTTGGTGGAATCTTCCAACATCTATGTTTCAGTCATCTCATAAAGGGAAAGAAATAACTCTATAGCCACAAGTAAAAACTAGAACTGCAAAGCTTTGATGGGTCACGTTATGTAGTGGATAATGAAATGATAATTTAATCAGTTTAAAAATTACAGTGGGTAGGGAGTATTCCCCATGACATTCTAAAATGCTTTCCTGAACCAAACGTCCTCTATAGCATATTACGTAATTGGATCCGTTGCATTCTTACCTAATTTTATACTATGCCAGAGGTGTGTAGTTTTAAAACAGGGTAACACATACCACAACCTTTGATATGCCAGTCATGGTGCACTGGCTGGAACAACAAACAGCCCAATGGGCCCACCGACAGGGGATAGATCCCTTTACCACTGGGCTACATCCCACCCCTGAAGGTAGACTAACCAAGTTGATGTGTTGCATGTTAGCCAAAAAGAACTACAACAACCTGTCCCAAGCATTTGCAAAGTAAAATTAAATATGTGATTTATGAAAGAATTTCTTCTTCTTTAAAATTTAAAGGATACAGTTTTTCTTTCTTTACTTTTGGTTTTCTAACTGGAGATTCGTCAGAAGAACCTAAATCCTAAAATAAAAATAAAAATTTCTTTTAATACACATAGTTTGAGTAAAACACCATAAACATTTCTTTTGCAATACTTTCTCACTCTGTAATTCTTCTAAAAAATATCCTTCAATGAGATTATTTGATCCCAGGTAAAAAACCTAAATCCAGGATTTCAATTAAGAAACAGATTTAAAAAAGGATTTTGGTGGTCTACCTTTATATCTTGATATGCAACAATGTAAATTTAGATATATGTACATAATAAATGGTTAGAATAATGAAAATTAAAATAAAGAAAAAACAAACTACTTTCTTTTCTTTTTTTTAACTTATATAGGTTCATACACAATTTGGAAGGCAAAATGTAAGCACTATTAAAGCCCTTTTCACTGTAAAATTATTTTTCAAGAGCTTTTGTATTCACCAGATTCAACTGGTAGTAAACATCATTTAGGTAAAAAGCATGTGTTAACATCTGAACCTGACCCTACGACATTCAATAACTAGTAGGTCCCCAAGAAAATTACTAAAGAATACTCTTTTAGTTAGCCTAGCTGGGAAAACTCTACATTGTGTCCCTATGTCTTTTTTTTTTTGTGTGTCCCTATGTCTTTTTTTTTTTTTTTTTTTTTTTTTTTAAAACTGCCTTCCTGATAATTTAGACTAGCTATAGCTCCAACATTGCAGTTACCTTTTTACTGCCACTTGCTCGAGGTGACGGACTTCCGTGTTTGACCGATCGTGGTGGTGGCGGTGGACTGCTGTGTTTGCTCAGTCTCGGGGGTGGACTGATATGTCTGCTGGATCTCATGGGAGGACTGCTGTGCTTGTTGGACCTGAAGGGCGGACTATCGATCCGGACCAGACGCGTTGGGCTGTCCTGTCTGTTCCTCATCACAGGACTTGTCTCATATCGACCTGATCGCGATGTTGGACTCGCGTGTTTGTTGCTAAGCATCTGCCAGTCTTTTTCTTTGCTGTGACTCCGCCGTTTTGAGGAGGATATGTCTGAATCGCCATTCTGCTTTGAACCTATGAAAATTAAAATGTCGGTAAATACTTGGTATTTCTGAATCACCATTCTGCATTGAACCTATGAAAATTAAAATGTGGGTAAATACGTGTTATTTCTGAATCGCCATTCTGCTTTGAACCTATGAAAATTAAAATGTGGGTAAATACGTGTTATTTCTGAATCGCCATTCTGCATTGAATCTATGAAAATTAAAATGTGGCTAAATACTTGGTATTTCTGAATCACCATTCTGCATTGAACCTATGAAAATTAAAATGTGGGTAAATACTTGGTATTTCTGAATCGCCATTCTGCATTGAACCTATGAAAATTAAAAACGTGGGTAAATACTTGGTATTTCTATATCGTAATACACATTACTTACCTTTTAAATCATAATATATTGCTATACAGGCAATACTGTGCATCAATAGTAAATATATTTGACCAGACTAAATATTTGGTAATGTTAATTAACTGTAAATAACTTAAATAAGGCACTACCAAATCACAAATAACCAATCAAAGTTAATAGTTTTTTTTGTTTAATGACATCACTAGAGGACATTAATTTATTAATCACCGGCTGTTGGATGTCAAACATTTAATAACTAAATTGTGGTATGGTCTTTAAAAACATGCTACTTTTTTCTATTGGCACCAAGAGATCTTTTATATGCCATTTCCCAGACAGGACATCCCATACCACAACCTCCGATTTGGGAAAAAACTTAATCAGACAATGGGTCCACTGTGGGGATTCGATGCTATAACCAAATCACCTCAGATGAATGCTGTACTGACTGAGATCCCACCATGCTCAAATAACCAAACAAACTTAATGCATTATACAACTGGAATAGCTGCATTTGCAAAAGAACATTTCACAAGACGAAATATCTTACTGAAATTTCACTTAATAAAGATGTGATGATGTGAGAAGAGGAAAGAAAGAAGTGTTTCATTTAACGACGCACTCAACACATTTTATTTACGGTTATATGGCGTCAGACATATGGTTCAGGACCACACAGATTTTGAGAGGAAACCCGCTGTCGCCACTACATGGGCTACTCTTCCGACTGGCAGCAAGGGATCTTTTATTTGCGCTTCCCACAGGCAGGATAGCACAAACCATGGCCTTTGTTGAACCAGTTATGGATCACTGGTCGGTGCAAGTGGTTTACACCTACCCATTGAGCCTTGCGGAGCACTCACTCAGGGTTTGGAGTCGGTATCTGGATTAAAAATCCCATGCCTCGACTGGGATCCGAACCCAGTACCTACCAGCCTGTAGACCGATGGCCTGCCACGAGTGAGAAGAGGAAGATATATACTGATCTTAAGAAATAACAAACTTACGCATAGAAAATATCTCCTCACTACGTCTTCTCTTCAATTCAATATCAGCTTTCTCAAGTGAATGATCCTATAAATATTAATCAAGAGTAATATGTAATTAAAATGACCTTTGTATCCAGATATTATTTTAAGTATTTATCAAGTTTTGCAAAACTTCTATCTATAAAATCTAAAAATATAATGCAAACTAGTTTGCTGCATTACCTATAGAAATAAATATGTAAAGAAGAATTAGTTTGTGTTGCTTAATAACGCCATCATAGACTAGGCTATTGACTGTCAAACATTTTTTTAATTTTGACATATAATCTTAGAGAGGAGACCTGCTACATTTTTCCATTACTAGCAATGGATCTTTTATATGTACCATCCCAGACAGGATAGCACACACAACGGATTTTGATATACCAGACGTGGTGCACTGGTTGGAATGAGATGTGGTCCAACGAGTTCACCGACTGGTATTGATTCTAGACAGGCTACCAGGGTGTGCACTTTATGCTTGCCTGATCGCCTATGGCAAGTCAAAATAGCGTTGGGCAAGCTAAAACGTATACAAATAACTAATGTTTATGAGATCGGAAAGTTATTTTTTATTTACCGTTTTCCTATTAGTATCTGTGCAACCAAACCCATATAGGACATAATAGCGACCACTTCCCCAGTCTATCGAACAGTCTTAAATCAATCGGATTGTCTCAGCCGGTTTTGATTATGTATTCGGAAAATCTTGGCCACATTAATGTATTTATGGGTTCAATTTGTCACATTCCGCTATACTATGTTTCGCAGAAAGATTTTGTTTATGAGCTTGAGGTTTTCCGAAGTTACATTGTGTTGGAACGTTATGGTTTCTTATGGAATATACAGTCTACTATACCAAACACCCAGTCGTCACTGCGAACAATGTCAACAACAGCTATCATTGCCTGTGCACGTGTGAGTGTTACACTGATCTTTCCTATTAAAAATAAATATATTCTTGTACTAGAGATACAGAGCTAAAGATATAAAACAAAGGTTAGGTTATGCATTTGTTGTTTGTAGGGTTAAAATTAGATGTTTTATATAGTTTCTTTATTATAATTTAGTACATTGTTTGATCATAATTGATGGCATTAAAGTATGACATTTATAAGATTACCTTTATAGAAAGTTATTCAAGCAAGTGAGACCTTTCTAACTGTCGTTTGGTAGTTTGTGTGGGTGCAATTGCAGTGAAGTTATCATGCTTATTCAAACTTGTCACTAAAACACAATTTCTATTCAATTAAATATTAATTCAGAGCCAAGAAGTATCTGTTTCCGATTACAAAACAGTTAACTTTCCAGTCTGCCTATAAAAGGGCGCAGCCCGTTTTGGGGGAAGAGAGCCAGAATATATTTTGACACACGGAGTGTCCAGTGTGTTTTAGTTATTAGCCAAGGAACCAAAGTTTATCGAGTGCTATGTTTGTGACTTTGTCAAGATATTGTGATATAGTTCTCTTGATGTGGTGTAAAGAAATATTATCATTAATCTGCGACAGCCACTTATTAACAGGACAATAGATAAAGTGTATGTTCTAACTTGTTCCAAAATGTTGAACTTTTAATCTGCCCTCCCAGCCTGTGTAGATTTCTAAACAGTCAGGTTTTGTAATTAGTTCCCTGTTTGATAGTCTCACATTAACAAATGATACTAGCTCACATTATTGTACGATTTTTACACAATATTCTTGGTTCTACTATGTTATTATAGTGATTTACTTTGTATGGTTCAGAAATATTGTTATCGTTATTATCCGTTTCATAATTAAATAGTGATTATGCCTTTATCTTGTGTTGTGAGTTTATTTCTCTAATGGATGCAATTATTGTTTGTATAGATTGCGGTCAGCTTAGTAAAAAAATTTAATACCTCATCATACGGCCATAAGAGCACTTTATTCATTCCAAGACTGAGCATTAGTAAAACATCCTAGATTTTGATTGTGTGGATCCCATGACAACATAATAATTATATTTAATTACAACAGTTTGTAACAAAACTAAAACAAGGTTTGTTTCCTTCTTTTGTTTTGTTATTATTGTTTGTATGATATGATAACATGTTTTTAAAAGTGCAATTTATGTAAACATGTTTTTAAAGTGCAATTTATGTAAAAAAAAAAAAATTTTTTTAATGAAATTCAAAAGTTGAACAGGCAAGTCAAAGTATTGCTGCGAGTGGCCAGATTGGCCAGTAAAAAAAAAAATCCCACGTGCAAAAGAAATGTTTTATTTAACGATGCACTCAACACATTTTATTTACAGTTAGACATATGGTTAAGGACCACACAGATTTTGAGAGGAAACCCGCTGTCGCTACTTCATGGGCTACTCTTTCTGATTAACAGCAAGGGATCTTTTATTTGCACTTCCCACAGGCAGGATAGCACAAACCATGGCCTTTGTTGAACCAGTTATGGATCACTGGTCGGTGCAAGTGGTTTACACCTACCCATTGAGCCTTGCGGAGCACTCACTCAGGGTTTGAGTCGGTATCTGGATTAAAAATCCCATGCCTCGACTGGGATACGAACCCAGTATCTACCAGCCTGTTGACCGATGGCCTAACCACGATGCCAGCGAGGCCGGTCCCACGTGCATACCCTGGACTAAACATCAGGCAAGTGCTTTACCACTGGGCCATGTAAAATTAATCCCTAACACTGGGAGTTAGATTTCACACTGCTCTGATACGAGGACATGAAGAATACATATATGTACTAAATCATATTAGAAAACCTAAAACAATGAAAATTGTTTATCGCGATAATAAAGTTTGTTAAACAAAAGTTTTAACAGTAACTCTTAACCTTGACTATGACCTGACAAAATGTCCTTACTTGAAGTTTCTGGTCCTGTAATCATTTAGACTTTAGCAAAACCTCCAGACTTAGCTGCAGGCTGTTTGTATGCGGAGGATTTTACGTTGCGAGTCTAGGCTGTAAAATTTTACAACAGGTTAGATCAACCTATTAATGCATATTGTGATGTTGGCAACTGATAATCCAGATGAAGGTTAGCATTCCCTCAATGGTCTGCCCACTCAATAATCCTCATTGTGAAAATAACAGGATTCTATTCCAACGTATATTTATTTTTTAAAAAGTACAGATAAATGTGCTTGGCAATTTTCCTATCCATTATACACTTGAAACTTTATAATCCTGATTATACATCGAGTAAATGCCAATCTTATTCAATGACATAATTGAATGACAGAACCATGACTTCCGTAACTAAATGTTTGCTAAATATTTTGTTAGAATAGTTCTTTTCAGGTTGCAATGTAATGAAGCACAAAGGCATCCATTCTCATAGCCATTGATGCCTATAAAAGAATGACATAAATTACCCTTTTCCGTTCCTTTCTATCCCAGTCTCGATCTCTATCCCACTCCCTTTCACGCTCTCGTTCCCGCTCAGTTGATGGGCTCTGGAATAAGGAAGGAAATCTTTTATTTAATGACACACTCAACACATTTTATTTATGGTCATATGGCATCAGACATATGGTTACGGACCACACACATATTGAGAGGAAACCTGCTGTCGCCACTTCATAGGCTACTCTTTTCGATTAGCAGCAAAGGATCTTTTATATGCACCATCCCACAGACAGGGTAGTATATACCACGGTTATCGTGCACTGGTTGGAATGAGAAATAGCCCAACGGGGATCACAAACGAGCACTTTACCATTGGGCTACATCCTGCCCGCTGGGCTCTGGAAAAAAAAACATTCCCTTGAATATGTGAAAAAAAAACCTACACCAAAAGATCACCAACAGGCAGTAATCAATTTTATTATCATCTTGTAACTTGCTTCAGCAATCCACAATTCCTTCTTTTGTGAAGTGACAGGAAAGATGGTCACACTGACCTAATCAAAGACATGTAGCACACTAGCTATATCAGACCGTGATAACATTTTATTAGTTGTGAAATAAATGTACGAGTGCATGAAAAATCACTGACCCAACTTTAGTCAACAAAAGGAATATTCTAATCAGGCCTCGTGCACATCTTCTAACTCTTAATTGTTATCGATAAGTATTCTTCAAGTTCTTCACCATTCATCCCTGAACGTGTCACTATTTTCATAAGGCGACATCAATGTCGCCTCAAGATTATTTATAGAGCGAAGTAAAAATAATCAAGGAAGCAAAGTTTTGGCTCGCTTTGCTCGCTGGTGTGAGCCTTACTAATAAAATTATAGAGTACAATTATTTGATGTCAAACATGTTTATTCTGACACTTAATCCAAGGTCCAAGTTAGACCCCTAAAATTATTTGCAATATTTAAATCAGACTTTAATCCAATTGTCTGGGTATGTACCTTTGCATTTCAGCCACTTCAAACAGGATGACCAGAAACATGCTAGATTTGACAAATGTGTAATTTAAGCAAGACATTCTAAGCAATAGGCCTGAAAACTGGGTCAATCCAAATACTATGAAATTTGTGAACGACTTATTTTGTGAATTAACAATATTTTGGTTACTGATGTCCAAATAATGGTACATGAAGTTTAAAGTTTGTTTTGTTTAATAATACCACTAGAGGACATTGATTCATTGGATGTCAAACATTTGGTATTTCTGACAGTCATCAGAAGAAACCTGCTACATTTTTCCATTAGCAGCAAGGGATCTTTATATGCATTTTCCCCACAGACAGGAAAGCACATACCACAGCCTTTGACCAGTTGTGATGCACTGGTTGGAACAAGAAGGTACATCATGAAATGGCAGTAACTGTTTCTAATAGAAGACTTTATCAACAAAACATCAGCCATTAGGCAAAAAGTATATACAGTTGGTCTCTGGTCACACCAAAGTTGAAGAATTGATATAGATTCTTTTTGTTTATTTTTTGTCGAGTTTTTTCTTTTTTTGTAAGCACAGATTGCACAGAATAAATATTATATAAAATCCCTCAGCAACAGTTCAGTTGTTTAATAACATGTTTGGCATTTCTGCCTTTTTAAAATGAACATATATACAAGGCTTTAGTGTGCCAACCGATGGCAATTTTGAGCCTGCCTATGGCATTTTTAAAAAGTTACTTTTGCAGCAAATAAACATGACTGAAAGGTTATTTTTCTGTATACAGACATATTTCAAATGTGCAAATGTTAAATACTGGCAGATAATGTACACCAGGTGTATACATTTTGCCATTGTTGAGGAGCTTTACAGACAGTACTTTTGTGCCATTGGTGATGCTCTCTACCTATGGCAATTCATATCTCAACAATGGCAATTGCTGTCAGTAAGTTCGAACCCTTCACATTTTCTATAATGCAAAAGCAACTTCTAGGACTTGAACTTTGTCCCCCAAATTACAAAAAATGTCACAGTGGATCCGAGGTAGCGCAGTATAACGTCCGGTACAGATGGTGCTATTGTAGCTACTGTGGAAAATTTGTAAAAAACCCCAAAAAAACCCCGCTGAAGTGCGACATGTGAGCCGTAGATGCCATTTTAAAAAAAAAAACCCAAAAAAAACCCATTGAAGTGCGACATGTGAGCAGTAGATGCCATTTCAAAAGTATAACGTAGAACTGATAAAATAAACTAGTGCTCATATATAACTATACAATATAAATGTTGACCAAATATACATAGGTGGTTAAACAGCTCAGAAAAATGATGCTCATAAAATAAAAATTCAGCTATTATTAATATTTACTTGGTAAACCCAACAGGGCTAGTGGAAAAAAAAAACCAGTTCACATATTTGGATATACATGTAATGAAGTTTAAATAAAAAAAAAAAAAAAAAACGTTTCCACAGTGACTAAAAAAGGTTTCTTTTCTTGTTACTCAAGTTAAATTTTTAATCGACAGCACCGAGAGCACATTGATTTTTTAACATCAGTTATTGGATGTCAACGTTTGCTAGTTTTTTTTTTACTAGTGGTCTTAGACAGCAAGACATTTAATGATTAAGAAATATACCAAATACAAAGCTTTCAATTAAAGGATTCACAAGTTATAAACAATTATAACAATTAACCATTTTATTATAAATGACCCCGATCTTACAGGAAGGTTAAAAAAAGTTATCTATGGGGATGTGCAGCAGACTCATTTACCAACTCTTATACACAGTGTGAAAGCCAGCCTTCAAAACAATAACTCATAGTCCAACAATGGTGATGGATTCTATGACCCTTTGTACCTCAGGTAAGCACTACACTCAAGCTACATCCCACTCTGGGCTCAATTGTGGCAGTTGAATCATTTGCTGGATGCCATCCTTGAGAATATCCAGTTCAAAACAAACCAAAAAATTACCTTGATCTTATATCAAAACCATCCTCAAAAAGTATCACAGGTAAAAATTAGAGAACTTTCTTTGTTTTGGATCACATTTATGGGATGGATGTGTAAATAACCCTAATCTTGCCAAGGGGCAACATAGTTCTATCACACCGGTTAAATGGGGTCAGAATGAGGGATCCAAGTGTGTCTAGCTGAAAGTACAAATTTCTAAATGACCGTAATCTTGCCCTGGGGTGAGATTAATGAAGTGTGTGCATTAAAAAAAAAAACCCACTCCAAAAACTACATTCACTTTGTGAATACCCACTCCAAATATTTAAGTATTAAAGGGTCTTGGTCCACCAAAAATAAGGTCAAAAGTTATAGTTTTGATGTCACCAATTGATACATTTCAGAATACTCAATCTAATTAAAATTAGCTCCACTGGTTAATTACTATTATCTAACAGCACCCCGTTGACCTTTCATTCGACCAATCAAAACCTTACTTGCAAAATCATGCCAGTGATTTGAAAATAATCTGAAAACATTCAGGAGTATGCCGAGGGTATATGTAATGATTCGGGCAAATTACGAAGTATGCCGGAAATTAATTTCAATATAACATTTTATATAAACTTAGTTTCAAGATGACCCCCCCCCCCCCCACCAAACGTGATGGTATAGCCATAAAATCTGTTTATACTAGTATACAATCCAGAGTTTATTACTGCACTTTCCCCTGTTTTTTTTATGTTGAAATAGACCAACAAGTTCGCCTATTGCATTAATAGTCTCGCCCGATATTTTTAGAATTTGTATGCTCCCAAATAATGCTATAAAAGGCAAATGTAATTGGTCAATATTTAAATTGTTATTTATAGATGAAATGTCACCAGGACATGGGAGTCCACACAATGCTGATAGATCTACTGGTAGACCAGTAGAGCCAATTTGAATCAGATTGCAAAATACTGACCATACATGTTTTTTGTACTTTTTTTTTTTTTTTTTTTAACAAATGCATCCCATTAAAGTGTATGGATGTCTTATAAATCAGAACAGCTTGATTATGAACATAAGCTTTTACTATCTCCAGATAAATTTGAACATTTTAACTTCGAGGTTATCCAATGATTTTTTTTAAATTAATTTCAGTGTGTGGAATTTTCATTTAAGGCAAAAAAATTAGTTTACCTATAAATACCATGCCATGTTGTGAGAGAATCAAGTACCTTCAATGGACATAAAGGCGCATAATAAAGGCAACCAGAGTAACTTACAAATAAAAATATACAAATATTACAAATGTAAATTATGTCGACTATAATAAAATATTTAAGGCAGTCAAATGGCCCGATACCTAAACAGGAAATGTGATTCTTTGGACTTGTATCGTGTTGCATGCAAGCCACAAATGCCAGTCAGAGGCAATGATTTTCAGTTAGAATCGGAGGCATCACTTGATTTTGAGAAATGAAAATTTGTGTACCCCCCTTTTTTTGGAGTAACCTATGTCCCATATAAATGGTGCCTTCAATTTTGTGTGGAAAAAATAAAAAAGGATACGCAAAACTGAATTTTTGTGAGTGAACATGTGAACGAAATGATCAGTCTCACATTTTTAAAGAGGCCTGTGATGATAATACTGTACAGAATTACTATCACTTGTAAACATCTGCTTGGGGAAGGTTTTCTTTGAGAAGTTGGAAATTAGCCAGTTGATCTTGTAAGTATGAAAATGCATAAAAGCAGATTCTAACCTGCTAACTGGGACCACACACTTTTCTGACCCAGATAAAGCAGTTATCCCCCCCCCCCCCCCCCCCCCCCCCTCCAACAAACACGTTCCATCACTATTTTATGAACCAAATACAAATATACTTAGACTTGAACAATTTCACTACTGTTATGAATGGTTTCTTAAAATGAAAGTTCTCACCCATTAGTAAAAAAAACAAGGTATACAAAAAACATTGTTTTTAGCGATACTAGTGCTTTTTGAAGTTTGTTGGATTTTGTCATGGATGTTTACAACGGTTTTGAATTTGATAAATGAATCAACAATTTATCAAGCATGTAAGTTTGTCTTGTACAATGTGGTCATTTTCATTGGGTTTTCTTTTCACGAGTGTATGTTATTAGCAAGTTTTTTTTATTTTGTTTTATACATTATCATAGCAGAAGTATGTTCTGCAGGGCAAGCAATGGTGGTCACTTACAAGACTGGTGTTTGTGCTTAACCTAAGATATGATGCAAGATAAAGAGTCAAATTGTTCGTAATTGCCAGGCCTCCTGAAATCAAAACTGTTTCGAGTTTCATAAATGCATAACCTTTTTTTGATGGGGTTGATTGGGTTTGTCTTATCAAATGTCATAAGTTTTATTAATAAAAATGTTCTGCAATGGAATCTTGTACAATATTGGTTTGTCAAGGTTTAATGAGTGCAAGTTATTTTACGTCTTTGTTATAAGTTGTCTTTTACCTTGTACATTAGTAGTTTCCTAGATTTATGATTTAGATAAGTTTCTTTTTTCGTAAAATCATTCACTGGTTTTCCTTTTGTACAAAATCATTAAACACTGAATGCATGTGTTTTATGAGTGCATGTTACTGCTTCACAAACCTTCTCCTTTTACATATATATATAGGTTATTACCAGTGTTTTTCGGTATCGTCAATATCATATTATTAGGAATAAAAATTGTATTATGCAAGCCTCTGGCGAGCCCAATACATTATTTTTATTCCTAATATATGATACTGACGATACGAAATACACGAGGGTAATAATCTCTTTATCATATAATCTCAAGCTTCATAAATGTTTTTGTAAACTGTACACTCAACTTTAATTCCAGTCAGCCATTACTAGATATTCAAATGACGTAAGAATATGTGGCGCGTTGTATTTTTGAATAGAAAGTAACAGTACATGATAAAGCTATACACAAAATGTCAGTTCAATATATTTGAAGTAAAACTATATTATATGTGGGATAGATGGACTAGATGAACAGAGATGAAATGTATAGGTTGCATGTAACAAAAGAAGAGAATTCCGTGTCAAAGTTTGAGCTGTACCGCCAAACAGCTGTGACTGATTGGTAGTAATAGGTGACAATGATTATTGACGATAATACTATTATCCGTTGGCAATAAATAAACACACTTTTTATTTATTATACAGTTGTTATGTAGTATACAATACAGGTTGAAACTAATACAGGGTACCCCCGTAACTAGAACACCGATTTTCAGCAAAAATGATGGCTAATAAAAACATTAATTAAATCTCTTAAATATGTGACCCCCCCATTTTCTTGCAGGTGGATTAAATACAAGGTGCCACACTTGTTATTGGTGTACTGCCTGGGTGTCTTGATACGCTGCTTATATCAGTTTATTAGTAAACGTCAACATTATTAGCAATAGGAATTGATTTGGTCTTTTAGAACTTATAGTCAGTCCACTCCGGTTGGACTGGCAGGGGACTAAAAAAAAAACAATCAATGTAAGTGACAGATTTTCAGATGTAATCATGGTCTACCTATTGGCAGCCATTTAGGTCAAGGTCAACACTTCATGTTTTAGAAGACTGAAGAACATACATCTCTTATAAACTTGCATAAATATATTGAGGGACGACAACCAGAACTGATTATGTTAGTAAAGGTTTTTGGAAAAACTAATTTTAACATTTAAAAAATTCAGAAAAATTTGTAAAGAATACAACTTTATTTATTAAATCAAATTATATACAATGTAATTTGTATCACTTCTGTTATGTGTATATTCCCTCAGACATTCCAGCCCGATATGACAAAATTGTGCAATCACACTCCTGTGATCTCAATTGTGGCATCATCATTATACACTTTAGCACTTTTCTGACACTCAATGACTGAAGTGTATTTTTGTGCTGGGGTATTATTAAACATACATTCATTCATTATACACTTTAGATGAGGTCAGGTGAATGTGCACAGAACAAGCTGTTGTAGCACACACCTGTCTAGGGTGCAGGTGTCAACTTTCACTAGCTCCTCCGTTCAGGACAGGAAAAGGTTTGGGGGTGGGCAAGGGGGTGGCCCATGCTGGCATGTGCATGGGAGCATAAGCAGCCCGACCAGGGTCAGTAGAGGGCGAGGGTTCGTTTTGGTGCTATTGAACTTGCAAATGTTCTGTAGGATTAGATGTTATCTTGGGGCGTGTTTTTATTGAGTACATTTTAAAACATATTTGTGAAATGTGCTATTCAAATTGATGTTAATTTCTGTGCGCAAATGCCGAATTTCATGTTTTATTGGGGTGTTTTTTTAATGTCAAGCATTATGAAAACATGTAATATTTTACTAGAGGATTGGAAAAGATCTCACAACCGATTCCACATGCTAATATATGTATTTTGTGGTGATGACGACTGGAAATTGGGTGGTGCATTTTCAATGGAGTTCATCGTCTCCAAGAACATATGGCAGAATTTTAGTAGATGTGTTTGCATTAATACAAATATAGTAGAGCAAGGCAAGATTACAGCTTTCACTTTTTTTTGTTCATCCAGGTTCAGATTTTGGGAAGGTAATCCCTTAAAGGAAGGGACAATCGAGGCATCTGGCCTGGTATGCATATCCAACGATATATAATGCACATTATTGCTTAATATCAACTCCTGTCATGGACGGAGGAGCCGATCAAGGCCGGCTCTTGTGCCCACGACAGGCGTGCGCTACAACAGCTTGTTCTGAATGTGCACGTAAATCCCTATGACCTGACCTTAATATCAACAAGTATAATTGTATAGTTAATTAATAAAACAGTTAAATTTGATGGCTAGTATATATAACGGGCGCAGCCATTTTGTACCATCTCAGTGACCACGCCCTCTGGGAGCTGATGGTTACGTAATACTTAACGCATAACGTCAGGAATGAGCCTTAGAACTAGAGAAACACAATCTACCTGGTTTTTGTGGGATGATAAATAATCATACATTGCAATGTTCTGTAATAATACACATCCCAGTAAGCCAGCAATAAGTATATCCAGCACTATATATATATTATTTTTCAATACAAAATAAAATACCATTGTCAAAGTGGCTACACAACAAGTCGAAATAATTAACAATGTTTTGTCCATGCATTAACCTACGTACTGAAATGATACACGGAGTGTTTTCTTAGTTAATTGGTCTATGCTGTTAGTTGCTTCCATCTGTGATTCCTGATTGGCAGGTGTGTATTTGATTGGTAACCAGACAAGCCAATTAATTGATGTTGTCTAGACACAAAAATACATACCGGTATTGTGGAATATTACCTGTCGCCCCTAAAATGGTAATGGACATGGTTTATTACTGTAAATAGTTCTGTAAACCTATTGATTAAGTAGACTTTTCCCATATCTAAAACCACAGAACTGACCAATTACGTAGTCCCAAAGAAAAGAAAATTATCATTTGGGTATCGTGGGTTGTCGTTTTTGCTCCGAAGCATATCAATAGTGTACATTTTTCCTTTGGATTATTTAACAGAGAAAAATACTATAACCCCATTTTGTTCCGTTAATGCAACTTGAAATATATTTAGTTAAATAGTTTATTATATTATTGCGTCATTTATGCTGTTTTACAAGTCAGGTTGATCAAAGAGAAGCGCCTTGTCGAAAATTACAGCTTTTGTTTACACTGTACATACAGGAGCTGACGTCACTTTGCCCCAAGCTATCCCACCGGACGTCACAAAAACTAAACAAAATGGCTGCCCCCAGCAACTCTAAAATTATGCGTTTTTCATTTGCTGAAGTGTCAGTATGTGTTGGTGGTCCAGGTATGCATCTTTCCAACACACAAGGCTCTCGTTTGAGTTGACCCTACCTTTAAAGAGTTTTTTGTCACTGACGAGATGCTCGCGTGTGTCCGGCTATTACTGAAAGATTCTCAATGGTTTTACAGTGCATGTATTGTAACTCTCAGTAATTACAGACATGTGAAAAAATATATGTTTGGAAATAGAATGGAAGTTTGAGCTATTACAAATATTAAGATGATCCAGAATGTGCTGAATATACATATACTGATATTCTAATTAGATTTAATTTTAGTAATTACAAAATGCTGTGTGTGTGTATATATCTCTATCTATAACTTACCCATGATATCCATGTCATAAACCCATGTGATATTTTAGTTTATTAACCTGGTTAATAATGGTATGCAAATTTGGAAGGTCTGTAGGTAATCAGACCGGAACTACTTCGTAATTTCTTTACAAAAAACATGGATTATGTAATCTGAGAAACTGTCATTATTGACAAAAAGGGTTATGGAATGATTCAAGCTGTACCGGACAATTCTGAATACAAGGTATTTATGGGACGGAACTCATTACGAAAATGTTTTTAATTAATCTTGGTTATCCTCAGTAGTGAACTGTCAAACGCCAATGACATCAAACTGCTTGCAGATGACGTCAAGCATTAGATCTAACCGTGATGACACAGGTAGATTTATTCCAGTGAAACATTTCTTGATCGATGAAGTTATCTCCGCTAACCAAAATGCAAACACCGCTAAAAAGACACTTTATGGTATGAAACTTTTTTTTTTATAAATTCTTTATGTACTGAACAAATCTCCCAGTCCGGTGCCTATTGAACGCAGAAGAATACTCGACTTGAACAGTGACAGTGAATATTGCGGCGCCGTATGTAAGTCAAAGCACTGTCCTGTCGACTTGTTGTTTTTAATAATTGTTTCTGGATTTTAATTATTTACTTAAATATTTTATTGTTATGAATAATAACCAATTACAAACTATAAATGGATGAGTTTATTTATATATATTAATTCGTAGAGTATATCATGGCGTAATCTACTTCTTATGAGAGTAATGAGATGCCCAATCAGCTGATCGAACATCTTTCATTAATCCGTGATTAACTGCATTGAATGTGTTGTTTGGTAAATATCAACTTAGAAACTATTTTAAAAGAGTTATAGGATAAATAGAATTCACTACTTGTGTTTTTTAATATGTAAAATATCCTCCTATCGTTAAATCGGTATTTGTCTTGGCAGAGCCTCAACAAATACCAATTAGCACTCGGTTGATATTTTCCATATTAAAAAAACACTCGTGACGAATCCTCGATATATACTAGTAATATGTAATGTTTTAAAGGCTACTAGTCAGAAAACAGAAACCCCAGGGCCCCGTTCCACGAAGCGATCTTAGCCCTAAGATCAACTTAAGTGCATAGGGTAGCTATGCGCTTAAGGTAATCTTAGGGCTAAGATTGTTTTGTGGAACGGAGCCCAGGACAGTCTCTTTTACTAACATCACAGTGACCAATAAATAACACATTCTGCACTCTTTTCCTTGAGAAAAGGACAAATCCTGTACTTTACAGATACCAACATTAAATGTAAAAGTAACTGAAATGATTTATATTTAATTTCCTTCATGTATTTTTTGACAACTCAAGATTGCCATTATTTTGGAGTGAAAGGTCATCCGACTGTTGTTAGCATAGAGGTATTTACATTATTTTTGTCTCCCAACTTTACAGATCCACTAATAGTTATACCCCCCCCCACCCCCCTCCACCAAACAAAAAACACCACCTAATAAATTCTTCACAACTATTTTGGCTTGTGTTTAACTTCACACAAGGCGTTGCCTAGCATAATTATGGTACATCTGTACACCTTTTAAACCATTTGTTTGGTGCACATGATGTAATTTATGGAGTAACCCAAAATGAACAAGAGTACTAATAAGGTGCATGATATGCCAGTCAGGTATTTGATAGAGAAGCAGATACATTAATTTATGTTGTGTGTACAGTTGGATTATAATTATGTGAAATTTAGCAATGGGATGTATTAACAGTTTGTTTTGGGCCAACTACTGATGATACTGGACCGACTGGAAAGGTGCTCTCCAATTAATGACGTTATTGTTCTTCATTAGGAAAGGAAGTTTTGTTGCACAAGTACAATGGTGACACATTTATATTGACAGAAAGAGTTTATGTATGTAATGTTAACTTCTGGGAGAGTAAACTGTGTTGACTTCTTGACAGGTGAACAAGACTTTCTTATGGAGTTCAGAATCAAGACAAATTGTGTAATTTACTTGCGATATGTCACTTATCTGGAACAATGAAAATAAAGTCTGAGTGACCTAGCTATAGTATACCATACACTGCCATCCCTAGCTATATGTGCATATATGGTTTGATGATCCTATATGAATTAATAAGATATGGCCCCGACAGGAATATCCTTTAATGTGTAGTAATCTGTGAAACATAGGTCATGTTGACCTAGTTATGGTACATATCAGTCATCCCAAGGTTTGATGATCCTACATGAATTGACAAGGAAGATCTGCCCTGAACAAAGATTTCCTTCAATATGCAGTAATCTGGAAAATGTAGGTCAGTGATCTACTTATCGTATGCAAAACACCAACATCCCAAGTTGTAAAGGACCTTCGACTTAAGATATTTCAACATTTGCTAATATACTTTTAATGATTTTTAAGTTTATCACCGAGTGATAGTTGGATACAGCGAAGTTTAGCTGGACGTTCCACACTGAAAATTTATATGGCAATGAAACGCTATGGACATCTTTTCAACACTGAAAAACCAAAATTACTTTTGCCTATTTTTTATTTTGCTAAACAAATAGTTTTAAAACAAAACCCAAATACAGTGGAACCTCGTTAGTCCGGACAGTATGGTTATTAAAAAAAACCCGTCCGGATTAACAAATTTCCTGATTACTGAAATGTACGTGATGAGTAACCTACCTTGATTCACAAACAAAATAAAAACGACACATTTGAGAAACAGCCTCACTAAATACCATCGGCAGTGTGCCTTGAATGCTTGAATAATTCCCGCATCCATTGGCTGTATGTGTGCTGTGGTATTCGATGGTAGAAAATGGACTTTAACATTACCCAATGCCACATTCCCACAAGCGTGGTGGCCACGTTGTCAACGAGAAGAATAACTTTGCGATTTCATGGACAGTAATTTCATGACGTTTTTTTTTTCTTTCTTTCTTTTTTTTTGGGGGGGGGGGGGGGTGGGTGTTTTGACTCGACATAATGACTGACGGCGAATTGTGTCATAATTGGCGTACATTTGTTTTTATGTTCGGACCTGCTGACAACTTGTGCTCAAAATTGTATTAACTCACGAATCGGACATTTACTATTAGCGCTTGCGCTGTCGTTCGCCAATTGCTAAAAAAAAAAAAAAAAAAAAAAAAATGCGAAAGAACTTTCGGTTTGGTAAAAAAAAATTGGGAAAGATTTTTTACAACTTGATTTTTAGAACCAAACATTTCTTCAACCAGTTTTGTTCTGTTGATCACCTCATGGTGTGAATAAGCACTATTTGCATGTCCGTGAGGCCAGTCTACTACTCAGTAGTATACTGCCAGGTGCTTGTCGTAAAGTTAGAAAATGCGATTAAATAAAATGAAATACTGTTTAAGACATGTTGCATTGTTGATACTAAATGTTTGATTACAAGCGACAACAAATTTAAATTTTATTAGTCGTGTTTCGTCGTACCGGTTAATGTTGTAAATCTAGGCCACGTGGTAGAGTTCATTTCCATGAAGTATGTATGTTGTTGAGGAATGCATATTGTTTCTCACTTATATACAATAATTAGTTTAAAGTTTCTACGTTTACAGATTATATTTCAAACATATTAAATGGCGAAATTATAATTAATTTCTGCTATATCTACTGATAAAATATATACGCCAACATGATACATCCCTCTGTCCCTAGCACAGAAATACAACTCTCTCAAAATCGGCGTGAAACTGAATGAACATTGTTCCACTTGTGAAAGAGTCGCAAGCTAGTGTTTTGATAGCAATAACATATAAAGACGTTTCCTTTATCTTTATTTTGGGTAACTAACAATACTCTCGAGTTGGACACCAAAACAATTATGAACAGTATTCAGTAATAAATCATACAGGTAAGTTAGGAGGGTAGTTACAAACGAGGTCATGGGTTACTGTAGGGTATGATCAAGAGTTACCCACTTTTAAAAATAAAATACTTTTTTTTTTTTCATAAAATAAAACAGCCAGTCTGGTCATAGATCAAAGAAATTATATTTAAAAAAACAACAAACACTTGTGCTCTATCCGACTAACACTAAATAAACACACATGAATGGTTAAATAAACTGCGGTGTGAAACCCTGTGCAGCCATTTTATCTGTCGATTCCTTGACCGTTAATTGGTGGATTACTTTTATATTAAATCAGCAGTGACCGGTCAAACGAAGCAGTTTGCCTTTACTTTTTACATATGGTTCAGAATCATGACCATCCGGTTCCGGAAGCTGAATATCTGGATTAACGAATAACTTTACTGAGTGGTCGTTTTGTTTTGGAAAAAAAAATATCCGTAAGGTGAGGATTCCAGAATACTGGAGTCTGGACTAACGAGGTTCCACTGTACAAACAATAGGAAGACAGTGGATTAAATTCATTGTCTTTTTGTCGATCCTTGAGGCAAACTATAAATATGTTTGTGAAGGTTATCAAAGCTGTCACTTGATCTTTAATTTCTTAATTATTTGCCAGCCGTACTCAAATCATATGTAATTGTGATGACACATCTAATGGCTAACCTGAGCATGTGCATATTGCACTAGGAAGGTTCGCAGTCAGATAATCTGGTCAAAAATGGCAAAGTGACAGTAAACGAAACAATTATTGGCACCATAATGACCGATATCAGTCTGATTGTCCAGTTTTCAGAAGTACAAATTGCATCAAATAAAGAGTTTGGGACTAAATTATTCATCTGGTGTTTCAGTTTAGAGAAGTTTCTGGTATAGATAGGTAAACTTCTGTAAAGATCTGTAAATCACAGGACATTGGTTTTGAGAGAATTCTGGTTTAGAAAGGGTCCAGTCTTCATGTGTTTTATTGTGCTTACTTCTATAAATTATCTAAATAGAAAGGACATAAAAAGACAATAATTAAAAATTAAAAATCCAGAAAAGTAGTGCGTTACTGCAAGCTTTTCTTAAAAAAACAAAACAAGGAACATATTTTTGTCCATGTATATTACTAATACCCGATTATGGTATTCAGCACACTGTATTACCCACCCAGTGTCTGAAGATTCTCTGCATCTCATCAAGTGTTTTAACATAAAATATGCACATGCATACTGTGATTAATAGAAGTCATAGTAAAAGTTGGTCATAGTAAACCAACTATAAAATGCACTACCAAAATGTTTTATTTTATTTAATGAATTTCTGTTTTTATTCGGTTCAAGCATACTGTACTCGGCAAACAACTTAGCTACCTAGGCCGTCTCCCAGGACGGTGGGTTAATGATCAATTGTTAGCTGTCAGTAAAAGAAATCAGTGTAGTCGTCTTACACCTCCCCAGTGAGCTGTTAAAATTTGTTTTGGGTGAGAGTCAATACCAGAATGCAAACCTAGGAGTAGTTTCAAGTCTTAGGGCTTAACCATTACACCAAGGTCAGTGTATACTTGATTGATAAAATGTTTATGCTCATAATGAGCTAAATAAGCTAAACATCATACCAATTTTCCCACAAAAGTACTACTGTAGAATACTTTATTTTCGCGGGATAAAATTTTCGCGATTTAATGAAAATGGGTCAAAACATTTATTTTCGCGAATCTCCCAACCCCCATAAATAAAAAAAACGTAGTACAGATGTCAATAATTTTGTTTTAAAAACGGAACTTAGTTTTGCTGGTTGTTATGCTAATCTGTAGAACTAATCCTACATGTACACACAAGTGCTATACACATAAAACAAGTTTTTTTGTTAATCCTTATAATTGTTATAAAAACAAAAACCAAAAACAAACGAAACGAAATTTGAAGGCACAAGCTACTAGTACTCAGTAACTTAAGTTTGATGGAAACAATATTTATTGCCGTCTAAATACTAGTTCAAAACAGTTTGTGATTGGCTAACAGGCCAAAAATAAAAATAAAATTATGAAACATCTGAACATAGCCCAGTCTGAATTTTTTCACTTCCACATTTTTAATATACTGTGATAATGCATGTTTACTTCCATCGTTGAACACGTGTAGACTCTGTCCGATGAACTGATCGCTAGCACATGCGAAGGAAAACAGCATAAAACTTTTTGTCATTTGTAGTTTGTTCCGTGACAGGAGGGAGCACCGCTTTGTTACTACTAGCCTCGTACATCAGAAACTAATGTGGTATAGTTGAACGAGACTACATTTTTTTTTTTTTTTTTGTCAGCCTTTATAAAAAATTATTTTTGCATGGAATATGTTTTCACGAATTTCATTCACACGCGAAAAACACGAAAATAAAGTATTATACAGTATTACACTAAATCTGATGATCTTGCAATGAAAAATATTTAAGACAATACTGTCAAGTTTAGTGTTGTACAAGAAGTAGGTCACAGTGACACAATTGTTATGTAACTTAACTTCAAAGGATGCAACACATGTTAAGTTAAAGAAAACAGCTGTATTTGTCTAAGTTTTCCTTTCATATTCATTGTAAGAAGCCAGCCACTTTAATGCAAAAAAAACCCTAAATACTATGCTTGATGCAGAATGGAAGTTATTTACAAAGATGGCTAATGATTGTCCTCTATTTATAAAACATTATTTTTGATGAATTAAACATTTATTTTCAACAGAGCACATGGATTGTTATTTTATAATTTTAATGTCAGGGTTGTAACAATTCTCCCCTCTGCTTTCAACTAAACTAATAAGAAACATGATCATGCCATAAACACCTCCATACTGTAGCACTGTCAATGATCAAACAAACTGGATGTCTGTGAATGACAACATTTTCTTACCCTTCTAATATGATGATGTTTGGGCAATGCTTCTGGAATATAACTTTCCTGAAAGACAACATCACAATGATATGGTCAAATTTAGACAAATAATGCCAACAATGGTCAATATGATGATATATAGAAAATTGTATATGATTTACATACAGGGTTCATACACTTAAAGGAAGTCAAAATTCAAGGTTTTTCAAGCACTTTCCAGGTGAACTTTACAAAAATTCCAGGACCTTACCGAGTTTCCACAGGTCGTTAAACACGCAAGTGCCAACCATCTTTGTGGGTTTACAATAGATTTATTAACTTGACACGCTCCCTGAACTTGCTAAATACCCAGCGGCAAAAAGTGACAAACTTTCTTTTCCAATATGGCGACGCTGTCGCTTGGATCTCGTGGCCGCATGATCCTCGCATCGCAAGATAAAAAAACTACAACAAACATTCACACGTCAACTGAAACGGTAAACATCGATTGGCCGGACGATTGGCATTTGATTGTGCCACGGAAATGAAACAAATAATTTAATTACATGTTAAATAAAGTAAATAAAGCCTCCGTTTTAGGCGTTTATATTTTATTTGACATCAAATTATCATTTTCAAGGGTTTTCCAGACCGCAAGATGATTTTCAAGGGTATTCAAGCACTGGAATACATTAGTTTATTTTTAAGGGTTTTCAAGGGTTTTCCAGGCGCGTACGAACCCTGTACATAACAAAATGTGAAGTACTACATCCCAATCCAAAGAAAACATGTCAAGTTGTACTTTAATCATTTATCTTTCTTGATCCGTTTTTTAAATATACAATGTATTTATTACCCCAGAAGGCACTCATAAGAGGGGAAATAAAAATAATAATTTCTCACCAAGAAATTATTATATTTTTGTGTAACAGACAATATTATTGATGATTAGGCATTTACAAACAAATGACTGTCTGAACTAAATGATGTCATCATGTTATGACACAATGACATAACGTAGTTTAAAAACTTAACATTTACACCTCTCAATTAGTAGAATACTGAGTTTTTATTGTTAAATTTGTAATAAAATGCTATTTTAATATAATACATTACAGATTTTTAATTATCTGTGAATGTGAATAATAAAATACAATGTTATAGCAATACTCAGAACAACTATGTATAGATATTGAAAATAAAAGATTATAGAAGAAAAAAATAGCCAAGGTAATAAATAGAATAACAAACTGTACCAGTTATCAAATTTATGTTCCTCATGCAATAATTTTCATTTGTCGTTTGTGACAAGTGAAAATTATTTCACTCAGTACATAAAATTTAATAATAACTAGTTTATTATCCTCTCTCTATAAGACTAATGCTGTTTGTGCCCAGGAGAGTAAAAAAAATTGAAATCATTTGTGTTAAATTTATCAATATACTTTTCCCCATGTTGAAAACTTCTTCTGGTCTTTGACAAGATCACTTCTAATGACCAATCCATCCTCATCTGCCTTTTCTCATCTGCATCTCATCCGTATCTCAGAGATTAATTTTAGTTTGCTTCCACTGGTTTCTCTCTCTCTTTTCAACAAGAAGTCTTTAAATTTCAAACCATGTATTGATCACATTTGAAAGACCAAAGTGACACCTTAAGTGTCCTGTCTTGTGTTTGTCTGTTAGTGTACCGATCACCAATCTACGTGTTTATAACAATATGAGAAACGAAAAGTAGCAGTATGCATGCAAATGGAATGTATTAAGTGTTAAGACTTTTCTCTTTTACTTGTCCATGAATAATCAAAACAGAATTTTACTTCTGCAGTAGTATTAAATACCACATTAACATGTTTGTTTTTGTGTGTGTGTGTGTTTTTTGTTTTGGTTTTGGGGGGGGGGGGGGGGGGGGGGGACAGAGGCATCTTAAATCAACTGAAACCCTTTTCATGTTTTGTTTTTTTAAAAGCAGTATAACATGCCAATTTGTTAAACATCGATCAGTTCCATTAAAACATTATTAAGTTGTCATTCCACCCCTTGATGTTACAAACAAGCAGAGTCAAATAAAGTTGATATTGAAAATCAATAGTTGATAAAGATTTTTTGGCAAATATAATTTTAAAACTGAAACGAGTAGAAGATTAATTTATAAAGGAACCATTTAAGTGAACTTTGTATTAATAATGCCTACAACTGCAAATTTACTCCTTTTTTGTTTCTGAAAACTATTTAATCAGCTGTTGAATGTGTACCACTTTCCAAAACAAATAATATGCAATATTCTGCATATAACTGATTAAACATTATTGCACTGCCTCAGTACATCGGAAATATATAACACCAGGAGTTAAAACCCCTGATATTTTGTTACAAAATAATTGTATTTCCTACACTCAAATATGTAGGAATATTTGTATGATCTTGAAACTGAAATTGTACACTCATGCTACATCATGAAAGTCATCCATTAAAACTGTTCAGTAAAAGAGTGTCTACTCTTTTAACTTTTCAAACATATTTATTTATTCATATTTTTCTAATTTAGCCTTACCAAATGATGGTACTGACACGAACAGGATCATTCTTGGTCTCTTCATGGAAATACATACAAGACTTTTAAACCCAACTTTTTCTTCTAACAAGCCGATCATAAATTAAGCTATCACATTAACATAGAAGCAGGTGGGGTTTTCACACAATACAACCTGTCAAAATGATATATACTGTCATACAGTATTAAGCTTCCATGATGGATAAATATTTTAAATAAACAAGAGTACAAAACTCCAGTCATACAATCTTCCTTAAAGGTATTCACATTTATGAAAATGTGCATGGTTCTCATTCTCAACAGGAAGTTAAACTGATGTAGTATAAAGTAGATAACAAAAGCAAACCTGAAAGCAGATACAGGTCCAGGAGTTAAAATGATGACAGTGAATTTACTTGAAACATAACTGCTAGGATTTTAACGAGTCAACATGTAGGTATTTCAATGTGGATCTATTAAATGTGTAGATTACTCGTAATTTAAAAATTGTTATAAATGCAGTAAACTGGAGTAAAATTTTGTATGCTGAATTTTCCAGTGCTATGCGTCTCAGTGTCAAGTGTGTCTATTTATATTCACCGAGTCAAGTATGTCAGTTTATATTCACATGACAGCTTCTCTAATAGGGTCTAAAAATAGATTTATGTCATGTCATTATCTGATGTTAGATATTTTAAAGTGAAAAAAGAAAGGAGAGAGGCTAATTTTGACCAACCTAGATTTGTTCATCATCTAATGATGTTAAAAAACACACAGAAACCAGTTAACTAACAATGTTTTTCTTCCAGTACATAAAATATGAAAACAGTAATGCTTACACTGACAAGTATCATATCTTAATCATAAACATTATGCCATATCTTAAATACAAAAGACACCCCAACAATGAATCCAAATTAACAAGAAAAACAAGCACTAAATTTTGAACATTGTAGCTGAATGTTCAAAAGTTGTTGCATAAAAGTGGAATCAGGTATGATACAAAGCAAGCCATAAATAATGGCCATTTTGACAAATTTCAATAAGATTTAAAGTTCCCTGAAAATAATGCTAAAATTGTTTAAAATATATACTGGGACAAAAACGTTTAGCAATTTGATATATATGCTTAAATAAAACAAAACTCATGACTTTCACAGTGAAATCAGAGACTGAACTCAATTAGTGCATCATATGTCAGTTCAATACAAAATGAAATGTTTAACTGTCACATCAATGAATGCAGCTTGCATTTTTTAAAGTACAGTGCACTAGTATCAAATTGCTAAATCTTTTTTGTCTTAGTAGTATGTTTAGAAGTCATAAAGCAATTGTTGACATTCCTATTTTCAAATCAGCATGCATTATCAAACGCTTTGCTGAATAGAACTATTTTTAAATTAGTACATAATTATCATTCAATAAGTAACTCTTTTTTTTAATAAACACAAAATGTATAATCACTCTCCAAAATACACATATTTGGGAAAAATAATAAGTTTACTCATCTGACAGTATACAATTCACAGAATTCAATATAGCAATTAGTTTGATTGCAGAACAACCATAAACAAATCACTTATACCTCCACACACAAAAGTGAACCTAATTGAAATGCAAGTATTTCAAAATTTCCCCCATAAACACATATTTTGTTGTTTTAATAGTCAACTGAAAGTCACTAAACCGATTATCTTATAATAATACATAAAACTGGCACATTCTTTTCCATCTAGAAAGTGCAGCAAAAACTGTTGGCAATAAATATATTATTTTATCAAAAGCGTTTGGGTAAACATTTCATGATTTAAAAATATGTTTGGCATACATTATTACTTATTTATTAGTATAGTGCAGACAGTTATTTAAAAAAAGAAAGAAAGTATATATATACATTTAGATATGTATTAAAAAATGGTATGTTGCAACAAGGAATTTTGATTTGCCACTCCAGCATTATTAAATACTGAAACCAATAATATGACAATATGATTTCCATTGAAATTTCCATTGAAATTATTGTATCTACAATTTGTAAAATAGGAATTAATGCCCAACCCCCAAACCCCCCCACAAACCCAACTGTTGAGGATATTAATATATTACTCATTAAACAATATTTAAAACAAAACACCAGTAATTAAAAATAATCAAATTATTGGCCTCAATCTCAGAAAAACCTCTGAAGATTTAATGCCATATGTCAAAGTGATTTTTTTCTTTGTATTCAAGACATCTAGCTTTGCATATAAAATCAAAGCTGTGTACAGCAAGTTAATGATAAATAACAGCCCAATGAATCAAAAAGGTTTAGCAACAGAAAAAGAAGAAGATGATTTATGTATTTAAATATCTGGAATCAATGATTGCAACCACAGATGGATGCCATTCTGAAGTCTTGAACCAGGATGCCTGCAGAGTATTTGATTATGACACTTGTACTCTTATGTTTTTGTGTGAAAATACTTATAGAGATTAATGCTCCTCAAATATAAACAAAATCACTACGATACCAAATGCTACTCTCCTTCACGATCAAAAAGCAAGTTTACAACATGTTACACTTTTTTTCTTTAAAAATAAAGATCTGGTGATCTTGAAGGGCAATCTCTTTCAAGGACTGGCATTATGTTTATTAAATTAACTTGGCATGAAACTAAGCAAGTCAATAGTTAACCGTTAACCGTTAAGAGTTTATTCATTTAATATTTAACAAGCATTACATGATTGTATAATTTCATCATTTACTCTCACATCAAAACATAACATGTTGCTAAACCTTTATTGTTCAGTATAATAAGTACACTTAAATCAAATGTATACTGACATGAAAAAGAAACACCATTTTCAGGAAATAATATTGAATTCGAAATCATTTCCACATTTAAATTATATGTATTAAATACTTTTTAAAAAGAAATTACCTGAAAATGGTGTTATATTTCATTAACAGTGTTACGTTCAGAATTACAGGTTATGCAGGGCTCACCCTGCCCATCGTCAAGTTAAGTCAATTGCAAATTTTTATACAAAGCAACTACACCATATAAGATTTTGCTAATAAATTAGCCATTTCAGAATAATTTACAAAGGAAAATCTAAATATCGTCTTTATAAACACTTTTCCCAGGGTGAGCCCTGGTTATGACCAGTTTTTAGCTAAGAAAGGTGTATCAAAGACCTGCACCAGACTAACAGATAAAGATTTCATGACATACTTGTGAATAATAAACTAAACGTTAAGGTTGTTTATAACCAAATGAAACATTTTGAGATAATGCTATATTAATTTAGAAGTACTTTTTCACTAAATTCGCTCAATACTTTCAAAAGCATTAATGAGTGAGAGTTGCCAATATAGAACTCTATCAAATTTGCTGTCTTTTTTAATCAGCAATATATAAATTCCTTTGCAGTCAGATCAACTATTAAATTAAGCAATTTAGTTATTCTTCAAAACAGAAGAACCATCACTAAATACTTCACAAAATATGTAAAGCAAGTTTTTTAATTATTGCCATGTATTAATAAAATAGAAGAATGATTATTACTAATAATATATCAGGGAAATTTTATTAGCTATTCAGTATTAGTTTTTTCAAAGATGAAATACCTTTTATTTTTATTGCAATGTAACTAATAAAAGAAATATTTCTATGTTATGAATGAACAAAAACTAAATTTGTTAAAATACTTCCTAACAAAGGAATAGGATTATTTGAAAACAATATTTCACAAGGTAGTAAGAATCACAAACAGAATTTATTAAAATGATTACTCCAGTAATGCAATAGAATATTTCAGAACCCTCGATGCAATTTCACATGATTGTGACACAGCCAACAACTTTCTGACATTGCCAGAAGATAATTGAACTTCCATGATTCTTGGTTTATCACAATCACATAATTACTTTCTTCTCAGAACACCATTTGCCAATAAACACCATTAGAAATATAATTGGGTTTTTTTGCAGCACTTATTATTTATGATTTAAATTCCAGTGATCCAATATTCAGAGTGAACACAATGATTTGAAGATCCAGTGATGTTCTATGCACAAGAGAAAAACAAATCACAATTTTGTATTTTATTACTCTGCATCAGCAATCCGAGAATTGAAACTTTCCAGAAATATGATTCCACATCATTTTCCACAAAGAAAAACTGTTGTTTGAATAACTGATAAGATTTGATTATCATTACTTTATCCAAGTACTTGGAAAAAAACCCATGTTTAAATAAATATTTTATCAAAGACAGGTTTAAATATTTATAAGCAAAGACTATAGAATACCTTTGCAACAAATAAAACTTGCCTGACGACACATATTAAAAAAAAAAACTTTTTCAATGAATGATGACTTATCTTTAATTAATACGGACAACAGTTATCCTTTGAGAAAAATACACTTTAAATTCACTGAAGTTATGTGAAACTTTCCATCTGCTTCAGTCGGCAAAACAGCATTTCCTGTTGAAACTTTTGTTTCGTTTCTTACATATAGGCTTTTTAATAATAAAAAAGACCGCTTCTCTTCACGTGTTATATTAGCATCTAGAAGGTAAACTTCAGATCATCTTCCATTTCTTCTTTGCCGATCTTCACATCTGATCCAATCTTCTCTTCAATGGCCTTTGCTGGTGATACTTAACTGCAAATGCCCAACACTTTCGATTCCTCCTTTTTGGGGGGTAAACGGTACTCAAAAACTTTTGTACGGCAAGAGTTCACAAAAAGTTCATCCATGCTTCAAAAACACTGGATTTAAGACAAAGACCGTTGACTATAGATGGTACTAAATCTGAAAGGAAAGCTCAGACTGCTCTACATCAAGAGGCTGCATATTTATTGGAAGGATTTGGACCAACTTCTGACTGATTAATGGCAACCAAACAGCTTTCTTCCATATACTCATATGATCAAGGCAGGCTCCACGAGCATCAAGCCATAATTGACATTAGGATCAACTCTATCAAGACGAGATGACTTCTACTCTTCCATTTCTGGGACAACACAATGTCCTTTTTATCATGCCATTTTTCCAAATGGTATTCCTCTTACTTCTTCCCAAAATGCTGAAAACCTTCTGCTTCTCTGGTGAACTTTCTGACTTCAGCTTCATCTAAATCATTATTAGATTGCTTCAGAGACCATTATGCATAAAGACTTATAAAATAGTGGTAGGTGGACCTTCTTAGCTCTTCAATTCTGAGAAGACAAATACCCTTTTGTGGCTCCTGTAGTAATTCTATGCTCTTGTGGCTTTTTACAGATGCATTGGCATTTTCTTGTACCCATGTAGAAATTTAATGCTCCCATGGCCTTTACTGGCCAACTGGTATTTCTTGGTACCCATAGCAAACAGCATTATAAAACCCTCCACCAGGTTGCTACATGCAAAACGATTAGCTTTATACCCAATTATGCAAATGTCCACTCAGATCTGAACATGGACCAAACCCATAAACCCACGGAGAAACTTAAGGACAGCGCAACTGGAGATTTTCATCCACAGAACATCTTCATCCTCTGTGCTTGACCTGGAAACCTTTTACTTTCCAAACTTGACGCCAAAACTAGACACAGACTTCAAACTTTTGAAGCAGCATACATCCATGCATCAGCTCCCTCTGATCTACTGCAGAAGAGAAGCACCCGGCTCCACTTGGATTCTGCCCCCATTCCTCTTGAACCTCTGGAACTCTATGACCGTGATGGGTCCTGGATCCCTCTGCTCTGCTATGAACATACTTCCATTAACTCTATATTACTAACCTTACCACTTGATGGTGTTACATCTATCTTCCTGCGTTTTGGATCTATAAAATATTAATCAAAAGAATATAAGTTGTCAAGGCCAGGAAACTTAAAAGACTAGTCAAATTACATAAAAATTAATGGTTACATTCAAATAAGAAGATATAAGTATAAATTATATTCAAGTAAATGGCACATCTATTAAGATCACTGCTCAATGATATAATAATAATAATTATATTTTATTACAACGGAATTATTATAAAAATTTAAACAAAAGCAATACAACATTCTCCCACATCACCCTTTTTACCAAAAAAAAGAGAGAGTAAAACATATGCTGTCAAGTAATAACCAAACAGTAGTTTTGTCAATCATTCTGTGATTAGGCCATAGCTACAAACAGTTCCTAAAGAACAAATAATTATCGGGTCACAATATACACAACTTGAATTCTTGTCTCACAAATTTTGAGTCGTATTTCCTAAGCCATTTTAGTGCTACTATATCATATAACCATCGTGGGCTATGGCTTACATCACAGCGATGTCATAGTTCACGAAGGTTTTACGATATTGCAGCGGTAAGACAGCTTGAAAATGTGTAGCCAGGTTCGTACCTCTATCATCTACATATTTCTGCAGAGCGTCCTCACTCTGTCTCTGTGCACTGAGACTGCTGCTGGACGTGACCGTCGACGACGACGACCTCTCCTCCGCTCTCTCACGTGACGCCGCGTTCGCCCTCTCCTCCAGCTTCTCCTGCTCCTTGCTCACACTTTTCTTCCCTTTCTCCGCCCGTCTCTCCTCAGAGTGGTCCTGCTTCTCTCGCTTCACCTTCAGCTTTCCTATTTTCTCTTCTTTCGATTTCTTATCACTTTTCTTGCTCTTCCCCTCACTCTTGCCGTTTTCCTTCACTGCAGTTGAATCGGGCTTGTCCCCATCACCCAAATGAACATCCTTGCTGGATTTCTCTTTGCTTTCCTCGGAACTGCTCTTGTCTTTGTTGACTTTTTCCTTGTCATTACTTTTCTCTCTTGGAGTTTTGCTACAAAAAACATAAAATCCTAACTATGAATGAAAATGAAATAAAAATTAACATTTCATTTAAGTATACTTCACTCCACCCAAACTGTTAAAATATAACAATTTTATACAAAGCAAATAGTAGTGTAACAAGTAAATACTATTCATCAGAAGGGAAATGCAAAAGGAAATAAACAAAATGTGGTTAAAAAGGTATGTTTGAGCAAGACTTGAATTAACAAGAATATTAGCTCATTAAAAAAACCCACCTGTAGATTGTAAGAGGTTGAATGAGAAATAACTCATCTACTGTTGCTGACTGACCGTGTGGCCTACTGACGAATAGACACCTACCGACGATTAAGACACCTACTGATGATTAAGACACTAGACACCTTCTGATGATTAGACACCTACTGATGATTAGACACCTTCTGATGATTTAGACACCTACTGATGATTAGACACCTTCTGACGATTTTGACACCTTCTGAAGATTAGACACCTTCTGACGATTAGACACCTACTGATGATTTGACAAATTCTGATGATTCGACACCTACTGATGATTCGACACCTACTGACGATTAGACACCTTCTGATGATTAGACACCTTCTGACATTTAGACACCTACTGACATTTAGACACCTACTTATGATTAGACAAATTCTGATGATTAGACACCTACTGACGATTAGATACCTACTGATGATTAGACAAATTCTGATGATTAGACACCTACTGATGATTAGACAGACACACACAAACACAAACCTGCTAGCTCCATCCTTTGCATGATCACCAGACTTCTTTTCTTTCTTTTCCTTGGCTTCTTTCTTTTCTTTCTTTTCAGCAGTCTTCTCTCTCTTCTCAACACTCTTCTCTTTCTTTTCCTTCGAGTCTTTGTTCTCTTTGCCCTCTTTTCCTTTAGCTAAACAATAAACATTATTTAAAGTGTTTGATTTTGACATAATGAACATTTAAAAACTTGGTCAATAAATTAAAATCAGAAATACCATACTGATAAAACTAAATTAGGTCCAGAACTACGTACATTTACTGAAAACTTTGCTGTAGATGAAGTGTATGTCAAGACATAATACCAACTAATTTTCATAAATGCATAATACTTAATTTTTTTTAAAAGGCTATTTTAATATCTAGAATGGATGCAGACTTCAAATGACACAATATTAGTTGGTACATTCAGCTGAAGTGTTAAGGTAATAAAAAGAAAACTGCTTTAAAACTGATGAAAAAATTATTATGGAAAGATACATCAATTCAGTTGAACAATGATTTATATAATAAAAATGCAATATATTCACAACATAAAAAAAGTTGAAAGAAATGTTATTAAAATTACAGAACAAGATGGCACCATAATTAACAAACAGTAATGCTAAAATATTTTATTTCAGTTTAATTCTTAAGGGGCCATTCATAATTAAAACTTCCAGGAGCGTATGCTCTGTGCTGGTGTGTGTGTGTTTATTACAGTGTATGTTTTAAAACAATAAAATATACCTTATAAATCAACATTTTTGAGGTATGCTATTTAGAGTGGGGTGAGAGGTATCAAAAGAGAACAGTCTGTATGTTTGTGAAAATGTTGGTAACTCGATGGAGCCAAAAACAGTTTACTTACTGTCAGTGTCTAGCTTTTTCATAACACCTTCTTTGGATCCAGATGGCTTTACTTCAGCCTTTTGAACTGGTCCATTGGTAACTTTAGCTTCACCCTTTTTCTGTAACAAAATGTCAACAAAACATTGTTAAAAATGTACTGACTTTCAAATGATTGCACAGAATTCAAAATAAAAGATTCAATCCATTAGAGCTTTAGATGGCAAAAATTTTTGCACAATATTATTTAGCATGAGCATGTGCTCTGTTAGCTTATAGTATATTAATTTTGTAAACATAGCTATCTCAATATTTACCTCTTCTTTTATGTGGAAAGAATGTTCTGGAACCCAAGTCATTCTTTTGCTCTTCAACTGTCCAGCATACCTAAAAAGGAACAAAAAAAAAGAGGTATTTAAAATTTACTTGAATGATTTTACTGTATTTAAAAGTACCGGTAAATTATTTCAAAGTGTAGATCTATAGCATTAAATGGTATTTTATCAGCTACAATGGAATGCAAAACTGAATCCAAAGCATTATTTTGACGCCAGGTAAGCCTATTTCCTACTGTAACATTAGTAGCAACACTAAAAGTGTGAAGAAGATGCATCCAGTAAATATTTTTAAAAAATTTTTTTATCTGTGTTAGGCTCATAAAATGTCCTCTTTTCTAGTAATTTATTACACATTTTACTAGATTTAATTTTTATGAACCTTACGCTACAAAATTCACAAATTTGATAAAATGATGCTCTGCTCACATTCTGTCTGCTAGCACAAGCTGAGCTATTAAGTCTTAAGACCCAATTTGATGTGACAGGTGACAAATAAAGTTTGTTTTGTTTAATACACCACTAGATCACATTAATCATTGGCTATTGGATGTCAAACATTTGGTACTTCTGACATATAGTCTTAGAGAGGAAACCCACTACGTTTTTCTACTAGTTGCAAGGGATCTTTTATATGCACCATCTCATACACAAAATAGCACATACCACAGCATTTGATATTCCAGTTGTGGTGCACTGGCTGGAGCAAAAAATAGCCCAATGGACCCACTGACGGGGCAGGTGACAAATAAAGTTAATAATCAAATATTAAATAATGAAAGAATGAATGTTTAATGACACCCCATCACAAAAAATACAAACTGGCTATTGGGTGTTAAACAAGAACAATTGAATCAAACTACAGAATAATCGCTTCTGAAACAATGCCAATTTAAAATGAGTGAATAACAAAGTATATAATTCTTACCCCATAGCAATGGCATAGATGTCGGGTCTCTTGTCTTTTTCCTCTTTGCTTAGTCGGTCCACGCGTCTCTCAAGAGCCTGCCCAAACTGTGTGATTCGGGGATAATGAGGTAAAATCTGCAACACATAAAAACAATGTCATAACCAAAGATAGTGTAGTCACTTATCAACAAGAGAATAATAAAACTCTTATTTTGTAAGTGCAATTTAAAAAAAAACAAAAAACAAATAAGACAGCAAAATAGTTTACAATTTAGCAGTCATGTGTAAAATCCAAAATTAATTAGTTTTCAAAAAAGGTGGGTTTTTTGTTTGTTTAACAAGAACAATAGTCTTAATATGTGATACACTCGTCAAGAGTTTGATGGAAAAACCATATGATGTTCAGAATTCAGACATATTATTTAATTTATTTTTATCACACAGACCTAGCAATTGTATGTGACACTCCACCATCCCAAGTTGTTCCTAAACGTGAGGTTTGATGGTCCTGTATGCATCTGTATGCAAGTTATGGTCCAGACAAGGATTTATTATGTGCAGTAGACCATGAAAAGTAGGTCACACTGATCTAGAAATAGGACACAACAAACCACCATCCCAATTTGACCCTACATGTGAGGTTTGATGGTCCTGTATGCATCTGTATGTAAGATATGGTCTGGACAAGGATTTACTGTTATGTGCAGTACTGTGAAAAGTAGGTCACAGTGACCTAGTAATAGTATGCGACACACCACCATCCCAAGTTACGCCTACATGTGAGGTTTGATGGTCCTGTATGCATCTGTATGCAAGATATGATCCAGACAAGGATTTACTGCTATGTGCAGTAGACTGAAAAGTAGGTCACAGTGACCTAGTAATAGTATGTGACACACCGGCATCTCATGTTGTTCCTACATGTGAGGTTTGAAGATCCTGTATGCATCTATATGTAAGTTATGGTCTGGACAAGAAAAAGTTAACAGATGGACAGATAACGCCATACAATAATATGACCCATCATAGACGGGCGTATAAAAAAAAGCCTCAAGGTTATTGCTGGAAAAGCTGGCCTTCTAATGATTAGCACCATTTTTGGACAAGATTCTACCCAAAAAAATCTCAAGGACAATTAACTGATCATGACAAAATTGCTTCTGTAGAGTTACAAGGTCTAGAAACTGTTGGTTCATTAGCTTTGATATACCTCAGCTTCTTTGAATAGATGAATCATTTAGATCATATTTGGTAAGCATATTAACATCACTGGTATATCAAGTAGAAACTTATAAACACGATAAAAGCTTAAAATTCTTAAGTTTGCGAAAACCATTTATGACTTATGCCCCATCCCCACAAATACACCCTGCATATGAGCCATAAAGATTTACTAATTAAAGCTAGGCTGACTTCCCCATATGAAACTGCGTACAAAAACCAGACACATCTCCTCATCGGTGTTTCACTATAAATCCAAACAATTTTTTAACTACATTCAGAAATTCGAAGGTCCCCATTAAGGAACTTGCCATCTCAGTGAAATAAAATGCCTTCAACAAACATGTTTTATGATGTTTGTAACAGATACCTGACATGATACATTCAATGACAGGATATGTCCAATAATAATACAGAAGCAATAAAACTATAAAGCAATACTAAGCATAAAAGTTAATAATACATCATATGATATTGTCCATAACTTTCAGTTTCAATAATAAATTATGAATACAGCCTTACTGGCCACACACAGCAGGCTTAATCGAGTTATCTTTACAGCTTTCAGTCTGACATACCTCAGGACATTTATATATGAATCATTATGATCATATTTGGTAAGCATTATATACATCATTGGTATGGCAAAAAGAAAATATGTACAAGGCAAGACACGAAAAAGGACATTGTATATCAGGGTATATCAGGGCAATAGAAGTTGATAAGTGCATACAAATTTACTTAATTCTATGCATTGTAAACAGTCATCGTAATATATAGCGATAAAGTGCCCAAAACAGGATTAACCTGAAGATAGGTCAGGGCCCTGTTTTACAAAGCGATCTAAGTGCTAAACTCACTTTAAGTGCCTAACAACCGTATGCACTTTTTAAAAGTGATTTTATTGCTAAGAACTTTGAACCTTTTACCATTAAACCAACTTTTTGTACACAAAAGCACTACTCTGTATTTATTTTATTTCACTTTAGTTTGTGGTAATACTGGGTTTTTAATGTATACAACTGACACAAAAATGGTTGCAAACAGAGAACTTTTAACAATTTCAAACATTCATGGTTGAATGTATCTTTGACACACCTCAGAACTATAATATGTGAATCATTGCTGATCATATTTGGTAAGCATATTTACATCATCAGTATGTCAAGAACACAATCTGTGAATAAAGCACCTACAAAGTTACTCTATTTTGTTTAAATGAGAGTATCTTGACAAATACAAACACTAGGCCGTGGTACATGCTATGCCATCTGTGGGGAAGTAGATACAATAGACCCCTTGCTTTAATCATAGATGTTGCCAGCAGGTTTCTTTCCTCATTCTCCAGACTCAACCATCCCAACTAACTAATGTCTTACGTAAACCTTATACCCATATTCCAAATTGTCGTTAAACAATAATTCCATTCCTTTCCTATATACTGTACCAGAGTTTAAGATGAATCACAAAAGAGTTTTAGCAATTTGGTAAATTTGATAAGAAAATCTGTGGCCAAATTAAAGTTTCATTCAGCCGAACAGCAAAAATGGCAGTACATTTACATACGACACATTATTTTCAAATTAGCTTTTTGACAAATTAATAATGAAATATATTCGCCATATTCAACTATAATTTGTACTTGGTGAATGACTGCTTAAAAATCCTGCTGTACCATAATAAGCAAAATTCATGAATGACTTCTCCGAGATTGTGTGCACCTGAAAATGTTTCACTCTTCTTTTACACTTTGTATGGCAACCCTCACACCAAATCCCCCCACTAACATCCACAAAAAACACAAACAAAACAAAACAAATGTTTTTGATTTTTTTTTTTAAAAACTCACTCATTTGTTCTGAAATTTAAATCAGAATAAGAAGAACAAACATGCAATTGTCTATTGTTACATGTATATATATTTATTTTTTTTCCCTCACAAATACAAGACTATAGAATGTGATATTCTACTTTTGTGTTAAATGTACACAAAAAGAGCCCTTGCCTATTTTGTGGTGGAAAGTTCCTTCTCACTGTCTAAACCAAATGTCATAATTATTAAATTTAGTGCTGTGGCACTGTTACCAAAAAAAATCCTTTTTTCTTGTACATATGTACCATATTAGGACTAAACAAACCTGGACATATGTCTATGCTTTGCTTTGCATTTTTTACAACTAAAACCAACTCTGTTCAGAAACAATTTCTCGGCCATGTTTTCATAATATTCTTGACAAAAAATATCCCACTTTAGAAAACTGTTTTACACTATGAAAACTAAAAATGCTATTGTTTTCTTTAAAAGTGTACACAGGGTTCCTATAATAATTTTAAACATGCATGGTATTAAGTAACTGACATACCTCAGAACATTTATTTATGAATCACTGATGATCATATTTGGTAAGCATATTTACATCATTGGTATGTCAGGCAAAACCTGAGATCTGCTAATACATTAAAGGACATTATTCAAATATTCTGTATGTCAAAAACTACTGTCTCTTAAACATTTTTTTACTTCAGTGAACAAGGATGATGGCATAGGAAACTATTAATAAATGTAAATGCAATAATGATGAAAAAGATTAAAGTGTTGAAGCCTACATATAGTTTTTAGAAGGTTAATATGGCTGTTAGATGTCATATAATAGGTAAAGTAATATATGGAGTGTTCTTAGTATTCTGTAAAGCCATGTTTAGGAAAATATACAACATAAAATTTAACTATAACAAAACTCAAAACTCGTGAAGCTTACCTTGGTCAAGACAATCAGTGCATTTCTAATCTGAATGTAGTTGCCCGATTCCAAACATGCAACCATAGCCTGAAAGAACAAAATACAAAGATATATATGAAACACTTAAATGAGTTAAAAACTGGATGCAAAGCAACTAAGCATAGAGGCATGTACCTGGGTTGAGTATTTGTGTCCCCCACACGGACATGCAGTCTACTTTAAAAAAAGAAGTTTTTTAACAACAGTGACTGTCTTTTACAATGTCAACACTGACAAAAGACTTTTCTGAGAGTTACACACCTACCACCAAAACGAAATCCTGTGTTTGGACCTGGTATATTAAATTATGTTCACTTGTGACCATCAAAGAGAGACATGCAAACATGTACATAAACAAGACATACTTGAATTATATGCTCTTTATTTCACCTGTTCTAAATAAGAAAATACCCCCCCCCCCCCCCCCCCATCAAATATCAGTTGAAAGATGTCAAGTTAGTTATACCTTTGTAATTCTGAAGTGCCACTTGTGACAAACGTGACGGTAGTTTTCGTAGTCCAGATTTTCTACAGGGGCCTTTGCAGTGTGGTCCACTTTCTTTCTGAACACCGTCACAAAGCCTGGGAAGTTGGCACAGTCCTACAAAATGACAAACAAAACCCCAAAACAATTAACAAACAGTCCTTAAAATCTAGCCCTCTAACTACAGATAATCTGGGCCAGTGCTTACAAAACCTGTAGTAAAATCTACAAACTAAACTGTTGCATACTGTGTACATGGCAAATCAGTGACATTAAAGACTCCAGACTGATTCTGTAAAAAGAAAAACTTTATTTTAACTTGCACCTTTTTTCAATCTTCCTTCTTAATCCTCAAACAGTTCAAATACTATAATCAATTAGTAGATGACACACCTCAGGGTTATGAAAAAACTATCATCAATAATCAACCACTGACAAACACGTCATCACTGATGTGTCCAAGATGATCAAGAAATAGATATATATATTTTAGTATTTAACATTAAAAAATGTGTGTAGTAAAAGACTAAATTAAAACAAACACATTTCATACTTCAAAAGGCAATGTGTAATAAAAGTTTGTTTTGTTTAACGACACCACTAGAGCACATTGATTTATTAATCATTGGTTATTGGATGTCAAACATATGGTCATTTTGACAGTCATACAGAGGAAACCCGCTACATTTTTCCATTATTAGCAAGGGATCTTTTTATGCATCATCCCAGACAGGATAGCACATACCACGGCCTTTGATATACCAGTTGTGGTGCACTGCCTGTGACGAGAAATAGCCCAACGGGCCAACAACTGGGATTAATCCCAGACAACCGCGCATCAAGCGAGCTCTTTACCACTGGGCTACGTCCCGCCCACAGTGTGTAATAAATAAAAAATACATACAATATTGTTGCACATAAGTCAATCAGATGGTCATATTTTACAGATTTCACAATGGTCTAATAAAGTAAAACCTAAATATAATTTAATTTGATTTAGAACTTTTGCAGCTATTATTAGCCAAGTGAGTCAAACACAAATTAATTGGAATGCCCCCCACTCCCCCTGACTCCTGATGTAAGACTATCCTTATGAGGATTCAAGCTCCTATAATCATTGAAATGCCTTTTCAAAACATTTTCTACATTTACTGCTGACATGTCTCAGGCCTATCATTTACAATTCATTGTCTATCAAGTATATGGCTATGTAGTCATCACTAGCTTGTCTTGCAGAAATTTGTTTTTACTGTTTAACAGTAGTAAGCTTGAAAGTACTGGTGGCTGGTCTTTATTTTATTTTATTTGATGACATGTTCTTAATGTAATGCAAATGAAAAGTAAAGTTTTGTTTAATCATTGACTATTAGGCATTAAATATAATTATGATAATATAAACTAGTTACTGAAACCTTGTTAAAGATGTTAACATTTCACTTTCTAGACGGACGAAAACAAGTCACACCTCAGGCCTATCATTTAAAAATCACTGACAATCACATGTATGGCATTTTGTCATCATTGGTGTGTGAATATATCAAAAGGTTCTCATGTCATTAATTGTCCATTAGCCAAGGCAACATCCATCAACAAGGATGAACTTGAAATGGTACTTTTCAACGAGTCTATGCCTAAGATTGATTCAAGTTTAAAACTGACCTTTATCAATGCACCAAATACAATTAGAAGATTAATTTAGTGAAGTCTATTTTTGCCTTTTTTTGGGTCATTTTGTTTGACAAAAAGGGTGTTTAACACCCCAACATATTTGAAACTTGGGCTATTATAGTACATTAAGTTTGGTTAACTCAGCAGCTTAAAAGCATATTCCATTAATACAACATATACAGTATGCAGTCATTTCTAGAAACACAACAATACAAGCCTTGGCAAAGTACTCAACATCTAAATTAATACTGACAAGATACCCTAAAGCAGTCACACCTCAGGCCTATCATTTAAAAATCACTGACAATCACATGTATGGCATTTTTTCATCATTGGTGTGTACGTGTATTATATAGAAAGGTTCACATAAATTACATCATTAAATGTCCATTAGCCAAGGCATTCTAGTCAACTCCCATCAACAAGTATGCAATCATAATGGTACTTTTAAGCGAGTCAGTCACTAAGATTAATTCAAGTAGCCAATGTCCAATTCACCAAATACAATTAGCAGATTAATTTAGTGAATTCACTTTGCTATAAATTAATAGGAGAATTTTTAAAATTTCTGCTTTACTTTAATAAATTTCATTTAGAAAAGTGTGTTTAACATCCCACAGCATATTTGAAACTACTGTGATAGGGTGTGTCGAAAACGGTAAATTGCAACACTTGATACTTATTTTGTTTCAAAACCCAGCAGCTTAAAACTAGCATACATATTCCATTAATACAACATATATACAGTATACAGTCATTTCTAGAAACACAATACAAAACTTTATAAAAATTATCAAAATTTAATTTAATACATGATACCCTAATGCAGTCACACCTCAGGCCTATCATTTAAAAATCACTGACAATCACTTGTATGGCTTTTTTTCATCACTGGTGTGTGCACATGTAAAAAAAATAGTTCACTTATATTTTTAAATATCCATTAGACAAATCATTCTGGTCAACTCCTAACACCATGTATCAACTTCTTATAGTACTTTAGTTGAGTCCATTCCTAACATTTAGTTTTAACAGATTTTTGCTAATTTCCCAAATGCACATGGTAGATGAATTCTGTCAATGAATTTTATTATTAATTCATACCACATTTTAGATTGTGGCTAACAACGTTAAGTCTAAAGATTGAGGAGAATTCACCAAATACAAATAAAAGATGAATTTTGTGGATGTATTTTTTTATAAACTCGAACACACACAAAATGTATTTGCTTTGATACATTTGGGTTTTTTTTTTAGAATAAGAAAAGGAAAGCTCAAACACCCCAGCACATTTTAAACTACGGTTATTAAGCATCTTAATATGACAACTGCAACACTTGTCTAAAGAGGAAAAACCTACTGCAAGTTGTTTGGGTAACCCTTCAGCTTAAACGAAGCATACATATACCATTTGCCGATTGTTTTTTTCTCCCTATCGCATCCAGTGTCCCTAGACTGGAACATATCAAAGGCTGTGATACATGCTATCCTGTCTGAGGGAAAAGTGCATATAAAAGATCCCTTGCCGCTAATGGGAATATGTAGCAGGTTTCCTCTAAATAAGACTATATGACAAAATTACCAAATGTATGACATCCAATGATTACTATTTGAATGTGCTCTAGTGATGTCGTTAAAACTAAAGTTAAATTTTTACTTTTATTAATTACATGACAAAAATAAAATCGGACAAACCTCAGGCCTATCATTTAAAAATCACTGACAATCACATGTATGGCATTTTTTCATCATTGGTATGTCCTTATGTAATAAAGTTCACATATATCATTACATGACCATTAGCTAAGTCAATTTGGTTAATATATTGATACCAACAAGTACCGTATATCTTCGCCTGTAAGTCGATCTCGGCTATAAGTCGAGTCCCTAATTTCAAGCCCTGAAAACATATTTTTTTATTGACCCGTTTATAAGTCGACCCATGAAAAACAATGTATAAATATTGAAGTATTTCTTATTTTCCGCACATGAGAACAATACTGTACAATATCTGAACAAAATAAAATATTTTACAAACTTTGTTTTTCACGTTTTGTACATCGCAATAATATTCCAATCAAACTACATACCATCAAAACGAAATATTCTCTTAGTAAATAAGCTGTTTGACTGTTACCGTATGGCACTGTACAGCAGATCACTACGATAAAACTGAAAGTACATGTATCATCGGTTAATAACGTTTTGCCGCCATATTAATACATGTAAGGAGGATAACTAAAAAGTACACTGGTTTTTGTACCAAATGATGTGTGACCCTATTTCTCTTGTGAACTGCAGAGATCAGTCTATTTTATGGGAAAGCTCATTAATATTCATGAAGTTAATCACCGACAAAACATTGTCTGAACAACCATTAATGCCAGTGACCAGATTTCAAAATAAACTCAGGCAACAGGTAGTTAGTATTGTTTACATTTTTGCTATTAGTGATGACTGTTATTTTAACTAAGTGGACTGTTGTCTTGACATGTGAGTGAGATCGCACGCCTTTTCAAATAACCAAAACCGTTATAATGCCCCCAAAAATAGGTTATAAAAAAATAAATGTGTCAAATTAACATATTTGAGTATAAATACAGGGCATACTTCAACAATAAAACTTGTAAAATAATCCCCAAAACGGTAATATTTTTGGGTGAAATTTTTTCACCCTCTTATAAGTCGACCCCCCAAGTTATAAAATAATTTTTGGGTGAAAAAATTTCGACTTATAGGCGAAGATATACGGTATACACCTCTGAAGGTACTTATAGCAAAATCTCAAAATTAGTCTTTTTTAAATATAAGAGACATGATTTACAAATAAGAATTCTGTGCATTTAAACAAACCTATTTAGGTTACACACACCCATTAATTACTCCATGCAGTTCAATACAAATTTTTATGTCAGAATATATTCTGTGACTACTAATTTTAGGGAGTGCTCTCAACTGACATGTACCATGTAAAAATCAACATAGGTTGACCATAAATGTTTTCAATTAATGGTCTCTATGCCCAACCACTGCCTCGTGTTACTGTTATACAAGTGGCACCACACCACTTGTTATCAGTTAGTACTACATACAACTTCAAAACAATGGGTTATTTAAATACTACAGAGGTCAACCTACGTATAATCATCAAAGTAAGATTTAAAAAAGCATATCAGAATTTGTTATTATTTTTTTTATGAGGAACTATTTCCTAAACTGGACAATATTCAGCTGCTACAGCAAGTAACGACACGAATGGTGGTGTGTTGCCTTTAGTGTTGCATCCATAGATGTTCATTTCAATATGTTTTTAAAAAAACGTTTTTATAAAATATGCAATTAAAATGTTAATTTAATACATGCATTGAGATGAGCCTTCATAGATGTAACTATAAACCAAGTTTCATTGACGTAGTAATTATAGTTTATGAGAAACGAAGATAAACACAAAACTTTAACACTGAGCTAAATGCAAAAGTTGATGCCATCGACGTCAGAAAATAAGAACCTGTATCTCACCTTTTTACTTCAATAAAAGACGAGTAGTAGTCACACCTCAGGCCTATCATTTAAAAATCACTGACAATCACATGTAGGCAATTTGTCATCACTGGTATGTCTGTATGTCAACATGTTCACAGATATTATTTAATATTCATAGTGATTCATTACCATATAATCATCATGGTAAATTGTATCAGCAAATGTGCAATTCTGGTATTTCAGTTACCAAAACCCTAAGGTTAATTCAGCTAAATATAATCGGATCACAAAATAAAAAAAGACAGTACAAGGCTGTTTTTCACGTATGTTTCCACCTGAATACATTGGTCAACTGATTTTTTCACAAGCATCAGGTAAAAACTCTTCTAGTGGTGTCATTGCAAAATGTTTCCTTAGCACTTGTCAACGAATCTGAATCTAACTGATCATGTGCCGAAAACAAAAGACGTTACACACACTTTTTCTTTCCTTTTCTTGTAAACTTCATGCACCAAAATTCTGCTATTTTCTGTGGCGAGCTACCATTAAATAAAATTTGTGTCTTACGAAAATAAATAATGAACTACTTCACTACAATATTCAATGTTGTCAAATATTGTCGGCATCCATTGAAAACACTGATGAAAATTCAAGGTACTTACACATTGACACTGAATGTCATTCAGATATCATCAAGCGAGCATCTTAAAGCATACGTACCAAAATATTAGGTAACATGTCATCAAGTCTGTTCTTCAAGTAACCTTCACTCATTCAGATTTAATAAAATAAATGGATGGCACAGTTCACCGTATATATATTTACTCAAACTGAAATACCCTGACACTGCAAAATCAATTATCAATATATTTTAATCACACCTCAGGCCTATCATTTAGGAATCACTAACAATCACCTTTGGCAGTTTGTCATCATTGGTGCAACTATAAATATGTTTACAATTAAGTTTTGTTTGTTTAAAGATTGTTTTGTTTAATGACACCATTAGAGCACACTGATTTATGTTTACAATTAAATCTGAATTTAATATTTTGAACCTTGTTATTAAGCATTTCATACTATACCTTTTCATAAATATCAATGTCACTGTGCCATTTCATCACAGTCCCCAGGGATGCACACAGAAATCGCCCATACCGATGAGCTTCATTCTCTGTACAGCTAGTCACAGAATAGGTAATATCACAGAATATCTGAAAATACAAAACAAGCAATATTTACTTTTTTTAATATTGATGTACAGCTAGTCACGGAGTTTAGTAACATCACTGAATATTTGAAAACATCAAACAAACAATATTTAATACACACAACATACAAAAACCTTTTTTGAACTTTGCATTCCTTTCCCAGCTATGAAATCATCAGTCACTAACGTGCAAATATTTGTCTTTAAGTGAAATTGTTAAATTTGCACGATATTCATCAAAAGCCTAGGCTTCTATTTTTTCGTGATGCTCTCAGACCCGGCCTCTAGTCAAGACAGGCTTCTATTTTTTGCATAGAATTTTTTTAAACATGGTCTTGTTATAAGGTTATCCAATGTAGGCTTCCAAATATTTTTTATTCATGTGGAAACCTATTATCCGGTCTCTAATCGAGGCAGGCTTATAATGAATGAAGGAAGGAAATGTTTTATTTAACAACACACTGAACACATTTTATTTTACGGTTATATGGCATCAGACGTATGGTTAAGGAACACACATATATTGAGAGGAAACTTGCTGTCGCCACTTCATGGGCTACTCTTTTCGATTAGCAGCAAGGGATCTTTTATATGCACCATCCCACAGACAGGGTAGTACATACCATGGCCTTTGATATACCAGTCGTGGTGCACTGGCTGGAACGGCTTATAATGAAGGCAGTCTACTATTCAAGGATTTACAAAATATAAAAACGTGATTTAACCATTCTTAAACCTGCACAATGCAATAAACTTAACTTGTCCTTTTAGAACTAGCGACTTGAATAACTGTTGTCATATCTATAGAATTACATACACGTATCAAAAGGAATTCCCTTGTATAATGAAGTTTCATACAAAAACAGTCCCAAATAATGACATTTATCAGTTTTAAAGCATTTTGTTATTTGCAGGATATTTATGAATTCTCTAACAATACAAGCGCAGTACCCTGTCAAAACAGATAAGTGTGGAAAAGTTGGGCGTCTTGAGGTCGTGCAGCACGTGGATGAACTTGGCACAGAACAGAGCATCACTGGCCGTGAAGCAGCACCGTGGAAATATACACAGCTGAAGCAACTGAGTCACAGTCTCGTTCTTTGTCGACCCTGGAAACAACATAGTATACATGTAGCCAAAACACAAGATTTTGTAAAAATTGTGGATTCATACTGAAAATTTCAACAACAAAGCATGTAATTTAAACAGATTACCACACTTGTGTGTTTCTGAAATAACAATATTGATTATTACAAAGAAGCCTTATTACATTTGAAATTCTTAACCAGAATGAGATCAAAATTATGAGCTGAACTTACGAAAGTCGAAATTGAACATTTATTTCAGATGCATTCAAATGTTACAAGTGGACAAGAAAGGATATATGCACATTATTAAAAAACTGTATTTATCATAAAATATTACAAATACACGGCTGGTTAGGAAAATTATACATAAACTTAGTCCTACAACAACTGCAAATTAAAGTTGATATAAATTTTAATAAAACTAACAAATCCTATGAATATGAAATATGAATGAAAATTACCAGACAAAATCCACTTGTCCTGGTCGTGTTTCAGCCTTCCCAGAACTCGGTTCACATGATCATTCTGTTTCTTCTCCTCGTCCTTCAACTTTTCTATTAAATTTGTACACCTCTCCTTCTCTTTCTTCTTCTTGCTTTGCTGTGCAAGACAAGAGAAAAATACGATAAATCAAACCTGTTTGAAAACTCTCAGGTGACAAATAAAAAATAAAAAACAGTGTGAAATTAAATTTGGTCTCTTTAATTCTTAAAATTACTTGTAATAGTAGAGACACAAAGCTACCTACCATGTCCTTATTGTCTTCAATGTGGCTGATCTGTTGTTGCAGTAGAGAAATTTGTTTCTCATATGCAGCAGTTGGAACATAAAGATCGTACATGGATAGTGTCCAAAACGTCATGTAGAACAGAGGGCTGTAATAAGAATTAAAATGGTAATATTAGAAACTCATGTAAACCAAAACATTATGTAGAACAAAGTGCTGTAATAAAGAGTAAAAATGGCAATGATAAAAAAAATCATGGAAACCAAAGTTTTTAAAATTTTAATATTTTTGCACAATAATGTCCATGCAGCAGGAATATTAAATGTAACTAAATGCAACTTTTACATTATCAGTGACATGTCAGAACTAGGGTTAACCAGCTTAACTCTATTGGTTTAACTTCTGATTAGCCCCCCCCCCCCCCCCCCCCCCCATATTTATGCAGATTGGCTAAACATTTAACATGCATACAAGTCTATGACTAGCCTTTATACATTTACCTACATCTGATCATAGGCCATCAAATTGAGGAGACCAGGTGTAATTAAAACCACAAATAATTATAGATAATAATATGCCAAAGTGTCATTTAAACAAAGATTTCTTGCTTTACTGATATCAATATACTTCTATAACAAACCTGATGTCATCCCATATTTTGTCTTGGTACAGTGGTCGCACAAGATCCAAAGCAGGAGTCATTGCCTCATTGGCTGCTTCAATGTACCGTTGAGTCTTAAAACAAGAAAGCAAATCGCAGTTTAGGAACAACTCTAATAAAAAAAAAACAAGTCTGCACAATTAACTGTAGAACCTACCATAAGCTGTTTTGGTATAGGTCAACTGCCTTAGACAAATTGCTTTGATTCAGTTTATTAAAATATTTGGTCAAATTCTCAGTTAATTTAAAAGAATATGATCCAAGATCAATTGATCCAGGACTTTTTGTTTGTGAGAAATGGGAGCTGACTGCTAAGACTTAATGCAGTCTTACTTTTGAAACAATATTAATATAAATTCAACAAGAATATTCTAAAGGCATTAACCATTTTTCCTGACTAGACAAATGATAATAAAATAGATTTACCTTCAGAGAGCTGGATGCCTGTTTATTGTTTTTGTCAATCCTTCTCAGTTCTTCATATCTAGTCTGGAAACACAAAACAGGCATATTCATAAATTTTTACTATTAAATACCTTTAAAAAATGAATATTAATAAATTAACCCTACTTATTCTAATTACAATAATAATAATTAGGTAAATAATATTAACTATTTTAAACTAATTCATATCAACGGAATATTTGTTTTACGACACCTAAGCACATTTATAAACAAGTTATTTTTTGTCAAGGCTTGATTAAGAGAGAATAAACCCTGCTGCCACCCATACTGAGTAATAAAGTCTTAAAAGGATATTTCTAACATTAAGAAGCAAGAGATGGGATGGAAAACACTCAAGTCCATAGAAAAAAAAAAATGTAAAGTTTGTTTTATTTAACGATGCCACTAGAGCACATTGATCTTTTATCTTATCATTGGCTATTGGACATCAAACATATGGTCATTCTGGGTTTTTAAGAGGAAACCCGCTGTCGCCACATAGTCTACTCTTTTACAACAGGCAGCAAGGGATCTTGTATTTGCGTTTCCCACAGGCAGGATAGCACAAACCATGGCCTTTGTTGAACCAGTTATGGATCACTGGTCAGTGCAAGTGGTTTACACCTACCCATTGAGCCTTGCGGAGTACTCACTCAGGGTTTGGAGTCAGTATGTGGATTAAAAATCCCATACCTCGACTGGGATCTGAACCCAGTACCTACCAGCCTGTAGACCGATGGCCTAACCACGACGCCACCGAGGCCGGTCTCAAATCCATAGAAGGCAATCTATCTTATGACTAATCACACTTCAGGCAAGCACTGTACCACTGAGCTACATATTGCCCTCATCACTGAACAGGGGCGTAATAATAGTAATTTTGAGGTAAGAATGTGCAGTATATCCGATATACAATATACAAAAAAAAGAAAAGAAAAAGAACTTACATTGATTGCATTGACGTAGAATGGTCTGGCAAGAAAGAAGGCTGCATCTGCTGGGACGTGGTATTCCGACACCAGCACATCAATGGATGGTAATCTCTTAACAAACTCTTCTGTACTCAGCTGCATCGACAGGAACGTTCCAAACTGAACAAGAGTATCCTGACACTGAAATAAACATACAAAAAACCCTAAATATAATTAGATAATATAACATAAATGTGATATGGCAGAACATATTTCATGGTTACGTGACTAGCAGGATGAAGTCTTTTTATCAAATAAAGAATAGCTTTTTATATCCTGGTTACAATGAGGGAAACCAAATGCAATGAAGCAAATCAATCCCACAACCTGGCACAATCATTTCAAATGAGTGCTCAACGGACTACATTCCATCATTGAAAATATCTGGAACTTTTTTTTTAAACTGAAAATGTAGCAAATGTTTGGAAGATGCCAATTAGGTATTTCAATAAATGGACCAATACCTTGTCAATCAGTTTTTTAACAATTGTAAAATTGACAATAGAACCTTCAGAAATTGTCTGACATGACAGTAACTGAAGAATGACAGATGTACAATATAAAATAGCCACAAAATACAGGCACAAGAGAAAACGAGTTGGAGAATTCATTAGCAGGGACTACTGTAACAGCCTTAATGGTAACAAAAATAAAAGAGATACAGGACAAAACTATTAAACACTTTCTAAAATATTAGTACAAAGAGTTAACCTGATCATAAAGTTTTCCAACAAGTTTTAAGTGTCTTTCAGCGTCTTCTTGGAATATCACTGAATCCCGTTGCTGTGCCATCAAGAGACACAGTGACACAGCCAGGTCGTGTTCAAGAACAGTGTCCTTCAGGCGGGTCGATGACTTCTTCGTGTTTCGCACTTGAGCAAAATATCCTCCCTACGAATAATAAAATTTCTGAATCACACTATTGAAAATAGCTACCATCAGCTGGGTATTTATGACAATCGTATAAAATTCTTAAAAACAATAGGTCTATGTTCTACATTTGTTATTTCAACTCTTTGTTTTAACAATAATGATTTTTTTTAATGCATACACAATTACATTTTTAATTAAAAAATGCCTACTTTAACAGATCACAATCCAGGAGTATTGAAGAATTAAAAAAAAACTACTGCCTCTGGCTATTTTATTGTTAGAATATTCACAACATAAAAAAACAACAACAAAAAAACACAAAAAACCCACACACAATCACAAATTAAAAATAAATCAAGCCTACCTCTTGCCTAAGTAGCTCCCCACCATTCATGGCATCAAGCTGGTCATTGGTGATTTCTTCAGAGATTTCAATCCCTGCCATTTTCTGCACTATTTCTCTCAGCAGTAACAGATCATAACTGAAAACATACAGACAAAAAAAAAAAAAACCCATTCAATAAAATAAAATTACAAAATTATATTGCATTAATTAAAAAATAAATTAAGATGTTTAATTTGGTTAAGATGAAGCTCCCCCAAAATCTGTATGGTGATACAAACAATTATAAATGTAAATAAAGTTACATTTGATAAACAATGCAATAAAACAATTTCCCACCTTTTTCCTGCTTTGAGCTGATTAGTGATGTATTGCAGAAGTCCACCCAGCTCAACTTGATACTTCTTGCATATAGATCCCGCAAAGTTGGCCAAACCTACAAAAATAAAAACATTCATATTACATAACATACAAAATATTCAGGAATAAAGGAAAGGAAATGTTTTATTTAACGATGCACTCAACACATTTTATTGACGGTTATATGGCATCAGACATATGGTTAAGGACCACACAGATATTGAGGGAGGAAACCCGCAGTCGCCACTTTATGGACTACTCTTTCGATTAACAGCAAGGGATCTTTTATATGCACCATCCCAGAGACAGGATAGCACATACCACGGCCTTTGATGTACCAGTCGTGATGCATTGGATGGAGCGAGAAATAGCCCAATAGGCCCACCGATGGGGATCTATCCCAAACCGACCGCGCATCTAGCGAGCACTTTACCGCTGGGCCAAGTCTCACCCCTCAGGAATAAATGGCAAAAATTTCAGAAAACTATGATAATTTTCTTTTTTTAACCAGACTTCTTGATAAGACTAGTTTATACATCAAAACAAATATAAACTTACATTTACTACTACAATTTACTTATACCACACAATTCATTATACGATTCAGTTTTCATGCTGCCATTAATTAAAGATATTTAAAATTATCATTTATTTCTGTTCTTACTTTGGAGCCACAATGATATGTTTGTGTCATCATGTTTCAGTCTCTCTCTTTCTGGGCTAGCCACAGCTTCTATGATGCAATCTGAACAGTTAAGTAAAATAATTTGATCAAAGTAAAATAAATTCCTTCATTTAACATCTCATTATAAAACACTTTGCTATACAAACACTTGAAGTTACAAGAATTGATAATTAATATTGGGATTATACAAAATACACCTGAAGTGGTGAAAATGTTGATCATTCAATGAGACTTGCAAAGTTCCAATGACAAAATTTTAACAACTTTTATATTCCACATGACTGCATTTGATTACTTTTTCTTTTTTTCCTTTAATAATAAATCATTTATATACCTAAAGAGACAAAAATGTAATCAACAAAGTTTGGTTCACATATTGGTAATCTAACAGTAAATTAGAGGATACATGTCAGCATGTCATAGGACATTGGGCCGAGGAACTTGAGAGAGTCCACCACTGGTCCAATGAAGTTGTCATAACGCTGAATCTGGGTCAATATCTGGAAGAAGTTCAACAAAAAATGTCAGGAATAAAGTCAATTCATGTTCACAAAGACATTTTCTCATGTTGGTTTAAAGCTGCAATTCCACCTCCTATAACAGTTTACTAATACCAAAAACAAATAAAACAAAAGTTCTAATACCCTTGTTATTAACATAGAAGTCTTGCAGCCATCTTTTTAGTACATTGTATAACAAGAGAACTCAAAGTGAAGACTCTTTGTAACTTCATAAAGGCTAATAATAGATTTCTATGGGAGTTAAATTGGAAAAAGAGTGAATTTAAAATTAAATAGCTCATATGAAAAATAAAAAAGCTTAATATCAAACACATATTTGAGGTTATAACTTTAAATATCTATAATTCTATTTCTGTGTGACTTAAATGCTGCATAGCTATGCATATTTCTGTCCGTCAGCATTTACTTACATATTCAAAAACCACTCCAGGATTGCTGTGAGTCAGTTTACCAATTTGACGACCAGATGGCTTTATGGTTTCTGTGGAAAGTCGCCTGTAAGATAAAATTAGAATTTGCAATTCAAAGGTAACATACTTTGTCTTTGACTGTATAATGCAGTGTCATCAAATTTTAAGGTGACATTTTAAAAACTAGTCTTGCTGCATAATCATACAACTTATTTTTCCATCTAAGACACACTTGCTCAACAAAGAGGAAAGAATTATCAATATCTGAAATGCATATTGTCTATAGATGCTTAAGATTTATATGTCATGGTGTTATATATTTGGAGCAACTTTTAAATCATTATTCATTTCACATCAGTTCTCCTCAATACTGAATCACGTAGATTACGGCCTGAGAGAAATAAAGGTTCAGTTCAGTTAGTTTGGTACATATTAATGTGTTCGTGTCCTCAGGATGCAAATACCTCGACATATCAACATTAACCATAATTCAGGGCTCACCCTGGATTAAAAATACCTGTAGCCAAAATATTAGCCAAATGGAATTTTTATTAGCTATATTGAAAATGCTTTAGCCAAATTTGTTTTACACAGTACTGTATAGAGTATTTATATATGAATATGAAAATGTATCTTTTTCAGCTAATTGTGTACAAACTGGAATAAATAGGAATAACAAAATCTCAATGGGGGTAGGGGCAGTTAATATATTACTTCGATTTTTCAGCGGGGGTGGGGTTGGGATGGGGTTATGCAACATCTTCAGAGTTTGAAGCCAGTACCCCATACACCCACCCCAACTTCTAAGGCCTATGGCATTAAATTAACAAACATACAGAAATATAGGGGTGGGTTGGATGTTTATGGATGGCGTTTTTTTTTTCTTTCTTCCTTTTTTCCAAATAAAAATTTGAGAGCTTTTTTTCATATATAGAGCTCATTATTTCTTTAAATAGCAATCTTTATGTTAGTTGGAATTGCTTATCACTCCCCACCCCAAACAATTTCATAATTTGTGCCATGTTGTTGCGGTTGATTTCAGCGTCGTGTTAAATGTTTGTTGTGATTTCTGCTTACAAAATACCCCGGCTAAGAATGCCGACTTCATAGTATACTCCATTCATTAAAAAAAAAAAAAATAAATAAAATAATTTTGTTTTTACGGTCTTTTTAAAATCCGTCTAACTTATTAAATGTCACCTCACAGTCTTACAAATTTATATCTAAAATTATCTAACAAATATGATTATTGTAAACTAATTTTATTCAGTGTACATTTAACTGCAATTTGTATAATTTAAATACTGCATGTTCATTTCCGGTGATCGCGACTTACATGTGTGCTCTCGACCATGGGTACGAAATTAACAAAGACAAAGGAATAAACACAAACTGCAGTTAGGTATTCATTGATGCAAATAACTATTGTTTTTCTACAAATTTACATCAAGATTTACTTTTGCGTAATCGTATTGTTTAATGTCCGCAACGATGTCTCTTGACACTCGGGTGTCAGCTGACTGAGGCGTGACGTATATTCCACCGAGAGCTGTTCAGTTCAGCCAACGAACGTTCTTCCTAACGTTCGCGAACTATTTGATTGGTGTTCGTCGTGTCCATTTGGTTTAACGTGAAGCGCACAAACCAGTCTAGCGAACGTTTTGTTTTCGCTCGGTCTGGCTGAACTCAGCCCTTGAGATAGCCTACATGTTTTTCGGCCCTGAACTGGCATGTGTATTCAAATTGACACGCATTGCCGGTCTGTTTTTAATAGCCTACTTTGGTTCAAAGATTTTACAACATAAAAATAACAAGTTACAGATTTTCCAGACATTGCTGTCATACATGTTGAATGCATGCCGTTAAAATTAATAACCGTGATTATTAAAATAAGCAAACATTAATAGTCATTATAAGGCCTACGCTGTATTCTGCATGACACCGTTTCTCGTTACCGGTCACGAGATCGCTATTACGCTAATTGAATATTTGGTAGTATTATTATGTTTGAGGTGTCGAATAGATTATGTTCACATCAGAAGACAGAAAATGGCTTAGCCAAAATTTAGCCACTTGCAAATTTTATTAGCCATTTTTTGTAAAAATTAGCCAATGGCTAATTTGGCTACCGACAGCGAGAGCCCTGATAATAATATACTTCCATGTGTACATAGTTGAGTGACTGAAAGTATCAAGGATATACAGATGATGCTAAGCAGACAACTGTATGATAACTCACTTCATGATGTACTTAGCCCGGTCTAGACAATCTGCTCGTCGTCTGATGAGAACCGGATGCTGGCCATAGGCATCGTTCTTCCAGTGACCGTACATTCGATACCTGAAGTCAAACAACAAATAAATATAAAAGGTAACAACTATGTGACAATTCAGGGATTGTCATTTTAACCCCCCACCCCCACCAAAATCCATTTGCCAGTTACTTTCAGATTTTACTAGCCATTACTGAAAAATTTTTGAGAATCTGAATCAAAAGTATATTGGACAGCGTGACTACCAGGAAACAGACCACGTCAAGAACCCCCCCAAGTCGAGTGATTAATTGTTCATCAAACATAGATTATGGGAAGTCATTTAAAATATAACCATATTGAAGAAAAGGAAGGAAATGTTTTATTTAACGACACACTCAACACATTTTATTTACGATTATATGGCATCCGACATATGGTTAATGACCACACAGATATAAAGAAAGGAAACCCGCTGTCGACACTTCACAGGCTACTTTTTATTAGCAGCAAAATGTCTTTTATATGCACCATCCCAGACAGGATAGTGCATACCACGACCTTTGTTACACCAGTTGTGGAGCACTGGCTTATAACCATATTGATACCATATACTTTCACATGCTATGGGCAAATATAATAGAATAAAATTCATATTGTAATTAGTATGACCAGAAATATAGCCTTTAAATGTAAATATAATGCTAAGTGATACATAAATTACATAATGTAAATGAACATTTCCTAGCTATTTTTCGCAAAAAAAAATCAAATGTTTTGCATTCTGTCATACTTAAGTGCCCACTACAAGGAGATAGAAAGGCCAAAAGATATGTACCTTCTCTTACATATAAGCCACAGGGACTTGTTCAAAAATAATTATACAAGTGTAAAAAGCAAGACCTGAGTCAATGTTAACAGTTAAATATATGCTTCTAATGATGAGAAAAGAAATTTTTTTTCTTTTTTTTTTCAGCTAATGAATTTTTGGACTGGGCTAGTGGAAATAATCAACTATTACTATAAAACATTGTGTACATGCCAAAGCTTTTGTGACGGCTAGTGAATTTCTTAAACATTTGTCAAATACTATTTTTTCCCCTGCCTTTATTACTTGGTATCAGCTAAAATTAAACCTAGCAATATATATGAAAATATGAAAGTGTATGTCATTACCTAAGTTCATAAGGAAAATGCTTGAGAAAATTCCAGAGTTCTTCAGCTATGCAGCAATTACACCGCAACAGAGACTGGCATGGCAACAACACATCGTCCAGGACGTTCAGAAAACCATAGTAAGCAACATCGTCCTCCGGTGCTATACCGCCGTCATGTCTCTAAAATAACCAAACATTTATTATATGTTTAATATGTAACATTTGTTCATTTACAAATTATGAATGAAGAATTATTTCATGAACATATTTTTAGAATTACCTAAAACTATTATGGTAACCATCAATTTTATAATAAACAAGCATTCTGAGAGTACTGCTAAAGCAATACTTGTCCCCCTACATGATAAATATACAGAAATTCATAAGTTGTTTTCGCTTTCTATTTATTGCACAAGTTTATTTTGCGCAAGAATACATGAGGAGTTCAGGCGCAAAACCTTGTAAACGCCACATCCATGAAAATTGAGATAACAGTTGTTGACAAACCTTCTCAGTCCCAGGTACCCGATGAGCAAATACATTTTGCTTCAAAAGCCTGTTAGTCCCATTCTAAATCCAAGCTAGAATACGATTTCTTTGCAGAACCTCGTAAACGCCATCTGAGTTTGTCTGCAGAACCACGTAGTTTGTAGACCGTCAATCACATGTGCGCATCAGATCACATGACGCATAAGATGGCCACGCCCATGATAAGCATTTTTGCATGCTGAATTCATATAATTCCTTCAGATTTTGGCCAGTTTATCCACGCTAGTTATGGAAACTTATGATGTAGTTGACAAACCTGTGATGTTATCACCAACAGGAAAGCGTAAACGACGTCGGCCACGAAGTTCGGCCCGTTCTATAGCCAAAACAGCTCGCTACAGTGGTGAACATTTGATTCCTCCTGTAACATGCGCACATGTGACCAGGAATTATGTGGTGTGCCAGTTTGTTCAATATTGTGAAAAATTACTTTAACACTCACTAGCCCAATTTCAATAAATCGATGGATGTGTGTTTAAATTGGGGAGGGGGGCAAGATGACTGGCTGAACTTTCGTGTAATCTTTTGATGAGTTCCAATGGGGGATGGAGTATGTTGTGCCCCAACTGGCATTATTTTCCGTCATCTTTCCATAATTATAATTCTAGAGTGAGTATGTTTCTGTCATTGTTATTACACTGGGATGGCACAATCGTTTTAAATAAGTGTCAGTTTTAACGCTTTGTGAAGGCTAGGAACAATAGGCCAGCAACTGCCAAACTTCGGTATATCCATGGACAAGTAAAGTTCTTCTTTTGTAAATGTTTAATTCAAACTTCACTTTTAAGATGTTTCTAATCGTCTGTTGTTTGATTCTGCAAACTAGTCTCCAGAAATTGACTTACTGAGTTTTGCAAAGAAACCCGAAGGTGGACTTACTTGGTTTTGCAGAAAAATCAATCACATTTTGGCAATTACCAAGTTTTTTTTAATAAAGGTTCATTTTTTATATTAATATTTTTTTGTTCATTGCTCCATAACCATTTCATGACACGAAAAGTGGAATTAGTGAGAATTAAAATTACCATCAGATAAAAATCTTCATTTTAAAACAAATGAAGTCAGATGGACTTACTGGGTTTTGCGCCTGAACTCCTCATATATTCTTTCACAAAATAAACAAATGCAATAAATAGGAAGCTAAAACAACATATTTGAAGTTCTGTATTTATTACATACCTTCTTTTATGTTTTACAGAAACGTTTTCTTAATTTAACGTCATAACAACAAGTTGTTAAATCTATGATAAAAACTCCTTTCATGGATTCATTTAACATTAAGAAGCATACTCTGCGGCAGCCTTGGGTAATGTTTCAAATACGAAATGACGTCATTTGTAAATCATATATGACGTCCGCAAATAAAAGGCACTAACTGCAGTAAAAAGAAAAAAAAATTCAGTTTCAGAATGCCTTTATTACTATAGCAAGATTGAATAGGTATGTAATAAAGCTGTATACAAAATAATTTTAAACATGCATGGTATCAAGTAACTGACATACTTCAGGACATATATTTATATATGAATCATTGGTGATCATATTTGGTAAGCATATTTACATCATTAGTATGTCAGGCACAAACCTTGAGATCTGGCCTGGTGATTATAAAACTTTTAAGAGTCTAGACTCAAGACTAATAAGAGCGAGATACTAATGTCATGAAAATGCCATATAAATTGTATGAGTGTAACGTCATTAGAGATTGAGTCTGGACTCTTAAAAAGTTCTTTAAAGCACAGGCCCAGCTATTGAAATTGCACCTTCCCACTGCCATGATACATGTTAAAAAGGAAGGTATTCTATTTCATAGTAAAAACTTACTTTGTTCATGAATGCTCTGCCCATTCTCATAAATTTGACTAGCAAGACTGGATCAATGGACGCATGTGGTCCCAGATACATCAACATTGGAAAAACCTTCTGGTAAAGTTGTTGAAATGTCTTGACAGTCTCAATGCCAGATTTATCTCTGGGGTATTTTGACCTCCTCCGCCTGAGATAACTGGACAATCCACAATTTCTAAAATAAACAAGTTCAGAATGTTGTTCAGTGTTTTGATAAATACAAGTATCAATGTCCAAATGGACTCCTGTTTACCTTGTTTAATATCCAATGATAAAATTTCTTCACACTATGGTAAACCAGAACTGATAAAAAACAATTTCATGTAACACATGCACAAAATATTTATTACTCTGTACACAGATGACATCCAAACATCAGTGTTATAAAATCAATTATAAATAACCTGTGAAGTGCTAAACTATACACATTTTGAGTAAATGATTAACTGTCAAATAGCAATTGTTTTTTGTTTTTTTTCACCAATCAGGTTTTTCATTATACTTGTATACAAACAGTTTTGTAAAGAAAAAGATCAATAAACACAGAATGTATCTACTCACTGGTGGTAGAGAGGCTCAATGGCAGCATGAATAAAAGTACACAGTGCCTTGGCTATCGGGTTGTATGAAACCGCAAAGAACTCTGGCATCCGATCAAGAATTGCTTTTGCATTCTCCCATGATCCGATCTCCAGAAGAGCCTCACACAATCCAATTTTCTGATTGTTAGCACGCTGAAATTTACGAACCTTTATTATGTATGAATAGAATAAAAATATCATGATCTATCCACACAAGAGCACAGGAGAAACAAATGTAGATTTGTTTCATATGGTTTTAGGTTCAAGACATATTGGAAAGAACAAATTTAAAGTCCAACAATTATTTCTGAACAGCAGTGGACAAATCTGCAACAAATGATTAAATAATTTTAATCAATCAAAATATGTAAGAAAATTATTTATTTATTTATTAGTATTCTAAAAATTAAACCTACAGATTTCACAATATCCTGGAAACAAAGTAGTCTTCCCTTTATTGCCAACACATTTTTTCTTTCTGAAATCACTTCATTACAAACATGTAGTGTCATTAGTTACCAAATCAATCTTCATAGTATCCTCTTTATCCTTATCCTCATCTTTTTTGTCGGATAAGACGACAACATTCAGTTTCCTGGCATAAACTTTTGCATCTGAAACCTCTTTATTGTGATATGAGACAATGTCCGCATCATTAGGCAGAAGCTGAAATAAAAAATACATCAGTTATATAAATAAATATGTAGAAACAGAACTAAATATACACAATGGCAACATATATTGCTGTTTAACCTTCTAAGTACTGCAGGCGAGATATCTTGCCCGACGTCACGTCAGTTGACATACTGTACACTGTATACAGTGCATTCCCCAATTCATATTTCCCGCCGTTTTGCACACGACACTCACTGGAAACGGAAATATAATAAAAGAAAAAAGATTTTTTTTCAAAATGGTGGCTTTTGTTTTGATTTTTTCAATTGAAAATACCTTGAAATTTTGAGTTCAAAAAGTGGTTTTCGGCAAGTATTTTCGCTTGACAACAATGGCGGCACGTCGCGGTCATTTTGAGGGATCGATAGCTGATTGTGACAGCTAATTTGATAATAAATTAATCGTTTTACCAACAACGAAAATTACCAAATATTGCAATATGAATCGTAGTTCAGGTTTAAAAAAAAATTCTGGTCAGAAAACCACTGTTATCGGGAATAATGGACATAAATACTGGACAGCTGGCCACAAATTTTAATCACCATTAGCTGATCTAAAAATAAAAATTACAAAAAACCCACGAAAATAATACTTACTGATTCATATACAGGGGACAATATTTCGAAATCTGAGGTAACCGGAAGTCGGTTCACGTGGTTTTTACCTAGGTAACCAATTGTTCGGTTACGTGAATTATATTTGCGTAACCCATGGGTTATCTGATCGGTTACCTCAAAATTACGTTGAAATTATATTTTAAACACATAGTTTTTAGCTGAAACATAAAGTTAAAACAAATACAAAAGAAAACATTTAAAAAAAAAAAAAAAAAATGTCTTTAATACTTCCTAAAGTTAACAATATTATAAAAGAACTGAATATTAGCCCCAGTACTGAAACCAAATACAGGGGCGTAGCCAGAAATATTCTTAGAATTACGCACGCCAAAGGCGTGCCCGAGCGGAGGGATTCGAGGGCCCTCCCCCTGTGAAAACTTGCATTTTTGAAAATCTTTTTTCGAGTCAATTTTAAGAGGTCTATTTTATAGAACAATTACAGACAGCCTCAACCTATTCCCGGATTTTGTTTTTGAATTACACACATGCGTACTGTGCGTAATGGGCGGTACGCCTTTGAAATAGATAAATACTCATTTGTAGGGATTCCTTTTTTGCGATTTGCGGTGGCTATGCTACTTTCACTTCATCGATGGTACTTATATACTTTGGATTCCTGTTTACGTTAAAACTGTTTTTAACATATGTAAAATTATAGCCAATCCAATAGTATGTCTACATATATTTCTTTAGAGATAAAATAGCAGCAGAAAATTTAGCCGTCCCAAGCGGTCCAAGCACATTTCTTTAAAACTGTTTTAAAAATGTAGACTGGTCGCAAGTTACAACTGTTGCAATATAACGTTGTTTACTGGTTTGCTGCGCATCAAGTATCTAAAAATCGGTCTAAAACATTTGTCGGAATACCAGTAGTATGTCTGCATGAATAAACTTCCTGTAATCGTGAAGTTTGCAAGTTTTAATTTCTGAACGTTTACAGGTCATGACGTAACCGATTTGCGGTTCGCATAAATTTAATTTGGCGTAACCGACACGCGAACAGAATGGCGGTTCGCGTGAAATATTGTGCCCTGCATATATGAACTTTATTTCATGTATTTGTAAAACATTTAAGTGAATATATGCGAGTAAAAATCATAAACTTGTACCCACTCAACGTGGGTTTTGTTAAAAATTAATCCAGTAGTCTAAAGGTTAAGTGCAGAATCTCCCAAGTAATTTTATATCCCTTATTATGTGAATTTAAACAACAACAAAAAACAGTACCACAAAAGGATTAAATGTCAATGCTCAATATAGTAGTATTTTAAAAGGCTCCCCATAATCCATGTAAGTAGAGTAATTAATCACTCCTGTAAAACATTTTCTATGGCAGGTCTAAGGAAATAAAATATAAAAAAAATAATCAAACTATCTAATGATGATTTGCATTAATAAAAATAAACCTTGCCAATGCCAAAACAGTTTTTTAAAATGTATTTCATAATTGAGCACATTAAAAACAAGAAAAACTGTTTTTCTTTTCATCAGAATAAATAAATCAAGTCCCATGACAGGAATTGAGGGTGGGATGGTGGTGAAGGAAAATGCATGTACATTTGAGGTCAGGTTAAGTTAAAAAAAAATGGATGGTCCACTAGAATTAGTCAGTATATAAGATGTACCGAGCAACTTTTAACTCAGTTATATAGGCTCGGAGCACAGAAACATTTTAGTACATATATTCGAGGCTATAACTTACATGAGGATACAGATCATCAAGGCTGACTAGTTTGTGTTTCAGAAGCAGAGCTGCTATTTTGTATAGTGATGATGGAATCTCTGACCCCTGGGAAGGCTGAAAAAAATATGAAGTACTAGTGATAAAATTACAGATATAACATGGTATTTGACAACATTCAATTTTCCCACAACAAAATATTCTAGACATAAACTGCATAGTTTATTTCAAACTTTAATTCTGATTACATTTCTCCCCAAAATAATGTAAAAATATCTTAATGTATGTTAACCAACTTCATTTGATGTATGGTAAATAAAGCTCAAGTTTTTGTTTAAAAGACACCACGAGAGCACATTGATTAACTATCAGCTATTGCATATCAAACATTTTGTAATTGCGACATGCAGTTTTCAGAGGAAATCTGCTGCACTTTTCCAAACATGATAACACATACTACAGTCATTGATATATCAATTGTGGGGCACTGGTTCAGGTGGAAAACCCCTCAGAGAATGAGTCCACCAAGGGGATTCGATTCTTTGACCCAAACACCTCAGGCAGGTGCTCTATATAGTAAATAAATAAATAAATAAATAAAGAACAAAAACACATATTGCAAAATGTGAATGTATACCTCATAAAAATGAAATCGGAATCCGAGAACATGGCATAATGTTTGTTTGTCAAGAACATAGGCACGTAACAGTGGAATGTAGAAAGATTCATGTTCCAGATGACATTCAAAGGATTCCAGTATTATGTCAAGAACACGATTCGGATCAAGGTCAAAGCAACCTGAAATGTAAATTTTTCATTTTAACCTTCTGTGTTTATTAATAATATTGCAACAATGTAACTTTAATTCTTCTGCATACACTAAATTTGTTAGGTTAAAAAAAAAATAATAATAATAAAATGTATTCAATAAATTTCAAATTTTAAAACATATACTGAGATGAACATTCAAAGATGCAACTATAAATCAAGTTTTAGTGATCTAGGTCTTAGTTGTGAGAAATGCACATAAATATGGAAACTTAAAATTGAGCTAAATGCTTAGTAATTTAAATACATTTTATTTAAAAATACAGCGATAAATATACATGTATATCTGCAACTATTATCCAGGGTTCATTGGTCAAGGAGCTATAGTTTGAGAAGTGGAGCCAAAAGTGAGAGAGAGAAAAAAGAACATTAAAGGAAACATGTCACGTAAGCTATATTTGGCACCAACCATGTACAATTAATTATAAATTGAATCACCTAAAAAAACCCAAAAAAACAACCAAACATTTATTACTTAAAATATCTCCATAAAAAACCCCCAGATACGACCTCTTAGCGGAAATTGCCGATCTTTAATAAGATCGGCAATCACGAGGTCCGTGACATCAGAGACGCGTTGCTTGATCTGAAGCCGTACACTTAAAAGCATTAGTCCGTACCACTCATAAAGAATCTAAGACTTGCACAGCTTACCAAAACAATGAGTGTTCGTTCGCAAAACGTTTTGCCGTATCAATATGAGCTGTTAGTAAATGAAGAAAGAAACCGATGGTGCCAGACCAGACCGGTCGACCAATTTACAGCCCGGAGCCCTAAAGTAACCCGGAGACAAAACCAAAACTCAGATGCTAATGCAGAGGTGTATACTGTTCATATTTAGCATAAAGATACCCCTCGATATGATGTATTTAAATATGTAAAAAATATAAATGTAGGACAAAAGGATTTTTTTTTTTTAATAGAAAATATCTCATTTTTCATGTTCGGGCTGTACATAATGAAATCTGTATGCACAGTGTAAACAAACGCTCTAATTTACAAGGCGCTTCACTTTCATTAACCTGACTTGTAAAACAACATAAATGACTTGAGAGTATAATCAACTTTTTAACTAAATCTATTTCAATTTGCATCAATAGAACGAAATGGGGTTATAGTATTTTTCTTTCTTTTAAAAAAAAAAGCAGCATATTATTAGGCCTATTGGTAGGGTGCGTTAGAGTAAAAACGACCACTCATGATACCCATGTGATCATTTTCTTTTCTTTGGTACTACGTAATTGGTAAGTTTTGTAATTTTAGATGGGAAAGTCTACTTAATCAAAGGTTTTACAGCATTATTTACAGTAATGAAGCAGGGCGGCTGATAATGTCCATTAACATTGTACTATAGTCGCGACAGGTTACGCCACAATACCCTGTGATCTTAAAAAACTGGCAAGTATTTTGTACGTATGTCTAGACAGTAGTAATCACTTACCTGGTCGATACCCTGCAACATACACCTGCCAATCAGGAATCACATGTGCAGGCCACGTAAAGAAAGGACCAATTAACTAAAACAACACTCCGATTCTCAAGTCAGCCCGTGGATGAAACATAATAGTTATTTCGTTTATTTTGTATTGAACTTTGTGTTACTTTGGGGCTTCGGGTGATGAGGAACGTTTTTGTGACATACTCCGCCCGAAGATTAAAATCATTATTTAAAATTATTTTTTTATTTTTTTTAAAACATATTTAAATACATCATACTGAGATGTATCTTCATGCCAAATCCTATGTTTGTATATGCCATATTTAATTAATTATTGACGTTTCCTTCTTCGGACGATGAATACAGATTTTATTATGTAGGGCTAACATGAAAAATCTCTTCTTTTTAACAAAAAAAAGTGAGAAAAAAAATCGACATTTTTGTTTTAACATATATAAATACATCATGCTGAGGTGTTTCTTTGTGCCAAATATGTACAATGTACACCTCGGCATTCGCAACCGAGTACTGTTTTTGTCTATGGGTAACGTTCGGGCTCCGGGCTGTAAATACTAAAATAGACTGACACCAAAGTACTATGCGGTGTTGGTGTCCAATCTTTTGTTTTGCGATAAAATACACGCGTCTTTCTTCAGATACAATCCTTTGGAAAACCATAAAAAGACAATCCCGATTGTTTAAACTGTTTATTTTTACACCCAAAGGCCGCGCAGTACGGCACTGCTGGACTGAAAAGATCGTAAGGCCCTTACTCCATATATAAACAGTTAACAACAATGGAAGAGTACAGCGGCTCTGACGTCACTTCCCTTCACGCTCACGAATAAATCGTACTTTGATACTGATTGGCGTAATTTCTTCATTTTAAGTTAACTACGCGTATTTTATTGTTATAAACTTATTTGTATATTATTTTTATATCATTTTGCTTTTAAATGAGCTATAATATGGTCTCGTGACATGTTTCCTTTAAAGTTGGTCCTAACTGGAAAAATTTACAATATTGCAACTTTTGGAAAAGTAATACTTATATCTTGCCTTTTGAATGTCAAGGTGAGACCAAAAAAAAAAAACCCAACCCCTATCCCAAGACTAAAATAAATATGAGCATAAAATCGGCCAGGGGAGCACTTTACACAATTTGCAATCAACCATAATTTTAAAGAACACAGAGATTAATCAATCATGGCTACTTGTTTACTGATGTTGGATATCAAACATTTGGTAATTGTGACATGCAAGTGGTAAATACAAATAATGTTCTGTAAACACAGAAATATTTTGAACGATGTACCATAAAGTGATTGGGTAGTATTTACAGATTACACTAAATGAGGATCTACGTGTAAGGGTCGGTGTAAAAAAAAAAACAAATGCAAAATATTTGCTTACAAGTAACAGTCGTTTTGTAAATAGACCAAACATGCACTACTTACCAATCAAGGATTTAATGTTTTCAAGGACTTGAGGATAAGTGAGTTTGTTGTATGCTATTTCTTGGTTCAATTCTGTCGCTAGTTTGGAGTATCCCTCACTTTCTTCACGAAGTAAATTGAACTTTTGTTGTTTGTAGCTGGATAAAAATAGATAATTGTTCATCTGTAAAGTTTTCCCCAGGAAATAGAACATACAATGAAAGTAATTATGATCAATGGAAATTATGCACAAAAGCTTTTCACATTACAACCACTAAAGTTTAAAAACTGCTATTTATATTAAAAAGGTAAACATTTAAGAAAACGTTTTAAACCATTAAGCTACAATGCCAGAAAACCTTCCAAATTACTAACATTAAAGTTCAATAACTGCTTTGTATAAAAATTTATGAACAAATATAAAATATCAACAATTATTTGGTCTTATTTGACTTTGCTAACAAGAGAAATATACTCACTACAGTCGTGTTTTTGTTTTGACAAATTTAGCTTGAAACTGCAATTTTGATGGTATCAATCCGGCAGCTTCCAAGGATTCCTGGTCGAGGCGCTCCTTCAGAATGGCTTCAGAAATAATCCCCTATAAAGATTCAGTAAATACCAACACTTACTAACAACAAACTAGAAACACATAATATCCTACAGGGTAACGACTTAGAAAGGAGATTTCAATTTGAAGACTTGCAAAAATCTTTGATGTTAATATTCACCAATAAATATATCCAATGATATGAGAAATTATCTTGCCAACTAGGGGTTTTGTGTTTAATCATTAAAGGGACATTTTAAAAGTTTTTTCGCAAATAAAATATTATTACCCCCTTAAAATTACAATTTACTTACATTTTCTTGCTTAAAATATGAATATCTCTATAACCAATGCATTTCTGTACATCTAACATTTTGTAGTATTTCAACACTGATTTTTGTCTAAAATAATTTTATATGTATAAATTTATTAATTTTTCCAATGGCCAAACAAAATTTGAAATACTTTGGCCAAAGGTCATTCCTAATGTATTTATTCATGTAACACTTTATATTTAAAACATGTTACAGTGAGATGTTAAAAAAAGAGAAAAAAGCAGGATCTTGTTTATTTTGTTGGGGAAACAAACGGTATTCTTGATGGGGTTGAAAACTAAAAGATATTCCTGAATAAAACCAATTTTTCAAGTTCTAGTTTTAATGAAATCAAAATGACCGCAAATACAATCCCATGTCTAACAAAATGGAACAATTCCAAAAATAGGGAAACAAGATACATGCGAATTTAAAACAAAAAACAACAAAGAATGAATATGATGGGCAAACATTTGAAGTGTTTTTACAGAATCATTCATGACCTGTTAACTTGATAAAAACAACTATAATTTCAAGTATCTGACACTAGTATATATTTCAACTATTGGCAATTAACCTCAGCAATCAGCAATGGTATGGATATTGCTGCAGTGTTTTTAATTTCCATCAGTTATTTTACTGTGGAACATTCAATTTTATAATTCTAACAAATTAAACTCCTGTCTTAAACATTAACCACAAAACTGCCTTGGAAAATGCTGTGGAAACGTTTTATTGCTGTGCCTCTTTTACTTTATCAGCATTATGACATAATGGGGCAACTCCCCATTAGTGGGCGACAGGTGGAGGTTATTAGTGACACAGCCAGGACTTCTAGATTATGGTAGCCCCATTCCCATGGCTAGTGATGTTCAATGTTAGGCTAGTAAACTATTATTGCCATGCCAGATGGCTAGTGAAAACAAAAGAGTCAACTGCTGCAGTTACGTCTATTTTGTAAATATGAATATCCTGCTCCCACACCAACCCTCCATGTTTGTTTTTAAGCTCTATCTCCCTCTTTACGTGACATATCTGATTATTACTATTATTTAGTAAAACTGTATTAACTTAAAGTAGAGGTAGTGAATTTTTAATCCTGGCTAGTAAATTTTTAAAATCACTATATCCCATGAGCTAGTGGATTTTATAAAAATTATAGAAGCCTTGCACAGCTGCCTACTTTTCATGCTGAAAATTGTCATCTCACTGCAGTCAATAGCCTGGTTAACCACTATACACCTAACCTTGCAGAGTTTATCAAATAATCAATTTATGTGGTTATCTTAATTTTTTACCAATTTTGGACTTCACAAGTTTTGCAAAAATACTATTCCAGTACGCTTTGGGGATTTGTAAAATATAGCAGAACAAATCGGTACTCACGGTGCTGGCACCAACAAGAGTTATAAATTTTTCTCGCAGCATCTTGTCGTCGGTTGTACTGGTCTCCACATCTGTAATAGTTGGGGATTCCCGGAATAGATTAGGAACATATCACTGCAATATCCCACCCCTACCCAGACTTTCAAATGTACATTGACAACATTTTAATTACTACTACAGGCAACAACAAAAGTGAAAGTAGAAAATTACAGAACTAAAACAAGTGTTATGTACATTTGGTAAACTGTTCTCCCAATTAACTAATTTTAAAAAGTGGCAACATCTTAACTATTGAAAAATGTTTTTGACACACATTTTCATACATATGCTATGTTGCGTACAGATTCACCCACAACACAATATTTGGAAAACATTAATTATTGTACACACTAAGAAAAACAATGTATGGAACAGAAAAAAAGTATTTAGCAAATGCATGGAATAGTTTTTTTCATTTTGTTGTTTGCTTTCAGTATAGTTACTTGGCAATATAATACACATAAAAACATAAAATCTAATAAATATAACAATATTTATAAAACTGATGGACAAAAATTGTGTAATTATTAAATAATATACAAGCACAAACATCAAATCTTTAATCATTATATTCTTTCCAGTTTTATCAATAAATATTCAGTCAAATCTTTCGTCAAAACTGTCAAACAATCCATAGTCCACACTGGAAACAAATTAGAAATGCATCCTAGAATATTTTAACACCATTTCCTATACTGGATGGTAATAAAATGCACCGTTGATTTATTTCCAGAAAAATGATGTAACTGTCGAAGAATCAATGCTGTTATTTCTCCAGATATAAACAAGAACACATTCTTCCGTCAGGAACATTTCTCTGGGTCCAATCCACATGAATTCCATTGCAGTCTTCAATTACGATAAGGACAGCCGACAAGGGTATGAACATTTTGAGAATGTTTATTATTACAAGAAGAAACCCCCAACTGATGTTTACATGGCTCATTGCCTAGCCCCGATTTATAACATAGTCCCAAAAATAGCATCAAGTATTACCAATTATTCCAAGGATATCAGCGAGGAGAGAGTGAAAATCTTTCAAGTGATCCTGCAAATGAAAATATTAAGACATTATCAAACGGTTCAATAAAATATGTAACAATTCAAACAGAATTAAACCGGAATTCTAAGAGTACTGCTTAAGCAATACATGTCCCCTATGAGGCCCAATTTTTTTTTGTATCTCCTAAATTCGAGGACCATAACTCTGCAAAAAAATTTGGTAAATTGCTATAAAAGTTAAACTTGATCTGTAACATGATAAGGACCAGCCTCGGTGGCGTTGTGGTTAGGCCATCGGTCTACAGGCTGGTAGGTACTGGGTTCGGATCCCAGTCGAGGCATGGGATTTTAAATCCAAATACCGACTCCAAACCCTGAGCGAGTGCTCCGCAAGGCTCAATGGGTAGGTGTAAACTACTTGCACCGACCAGTGATCCATAACTGGTTCAACAAAGGCCATGGTTTGTGCTATCCTGCCTATGGGAAGCGCAAATAAAAGATCCCTCGCTGCCTGTTGTAAAAGAGTAGCCTATGTAGCGACAGCAGGTTTCCTCTAATAAAAAAAGGTGTTAGAATGACCATATGTTTGACGTCCAATAGCCGATGATAAGATAAAAAAAATCAATGTGCTCTAGTGGTGTCATTAAATAAAACAAACTTAACTTTGTAACATGATAAAGTAATACACACAATTTTAGCTCAATATCTCAAGGCATTCTGAAAACAATATCTGGAAAACTATATGTGGGACAGACGAATGGACATAAATAAAACGTATAGTCTCCTCTGGTTGGACTGGTAGGGGACTAAAAACATCAACAAGTATAAGCATTTATTATGATTGCTAAGTGGACAATATACATTAGTCCCCTCCGGTTGGACTGAAAACATCAACAAGTTGCTAAGTGTATAATATACATGTACGTAGGCAGCAACACTTTGGATGGACATGTATTTTAAAAATAGGTCTCAGGATTTCAAATTTAATAGAAAAAACATTTTTGATTCCGTGTCCTGTGATCACTGAAACCATCGGAAACTGTTTTCAGTTCGTGACTTTGCCAACAAGCTACCAGAAAATAATATTTCCATGCAATCCACTTGTAAATCTGAAACACTTATCTTTTCAACCAAATAAAATGAACCATAAAATACTTTTCATTTGTTTATGAGAACTTTTATTTATGCAAATTAATCAAATTAATGGACAATATATATATATTGATTCACCTCCCACAAAACTAGTTTACTAGAAAAATCCACATATATATATATCCAGCTAATATCAGGATTATAACATTTACTCAGACAATGTTCCTCAACCTAAAGAATGAGACATGGGTGTATTTAAATATCTGCTTTAGATGCTTGGTATTGTCATCAAAGTAAAACTATTTATTATTCTCACACTGCACAATAATGGGAACAATTTTTATAAATGTCTTTCATGACGATCAGATCACCCAAAAAACAAAGTTACAAATCAAAAGCTCACATTGATGTCGGCTAGTGCACCAAGAGCCAAATCTTGCTTCAGCTGTCCTTTAAGAACACACCAACACAAATCATATACAGCATGTTTGACTGTCTGCGAACCAGGATCCCACAATCCATTGCCATCAGCAAGTTTTCTGCATTGTTTAACACTGAAAATATTAAGACAGTTGTTAGTTAACCATTGTATTGTTTCAAATTTGTTCAAAGGAGGTAATAAACTTTTAATGTAGCATGAAGGATAAAAATAAAATAATAATACTAAAAGAAATTAATAATGTTCAATCAATAAATAAAATAAAAATGACTTAAAACAAATTTGCATATATACAGAACTATTTGAAACAAGTTACTTTCTAATCAGCCTTTTCAACCTTTTTGTTATTTCGGCTATCGAACAAAACACCAATTAGAAACTTTACAAAAATTTTTTAATCTTTTTTCCCCTTTTTTAAAAATACTGTTATTTTATTGAACTATCTTTTACAAACTTAGATACTAATTATTATGACATAGAAATACCATGATGATGTTCGGTTTTTCATTTGTTTTTCTTTTCAACCCTATTTCTGCTCCTTTTTTTCCTTTCTTTTTTGTATACTTGGCAATGATTTAGTTTTATTTAATATAAGCCAATGAAAGTTTTGTAAAATTCATAGAGTTGCTGGCTAAACTTGGGGCTGGTAAGACACCTAAAAAAACTGACTAAAGAAAACATAAAACCAACAACTAAACTGTTTAACTGTTAGTAAAACTGTTAGTAAAAAAAAAAAAAAAAGTGTTCATTTAATTGTTTTTGCTTTAAAATTAGAAACACTGTTACTGACAAATTGGCTATTCTTTCCAGTAAATAGTAAGGGTTGTTTTATATACACTAATCCATATACAGTTAGTAGCATATGACACATAATTCTAATGTATCTGAATGTGTTTGAAGCAAATCTTGTGATTAAAAAATTGTACCTTTTTAGAAATATGGATTTCAAATGAAATTACGGTAAGATATGTTATATTAATTGTGTACGAAGCCAAAACAAGAGTGCAAAAAGACTATCGTCGACCTAACACTGTTGGATTAAGTTCTCTCTGAAAATGATTAGAATTGGAAGATTCTTGTGGACTGCTTCCATGGGTATCCACATGGATTCTCGTGAAATTTTAGCCCTGAATGTTATCAGCCATTTCCTAGTAAAGCACTAACAATACCGACATACACAAAATAGCTGAAAAGGAGAGAGGTGATGGCTTTGTGTATGGAATTTAATTTTATTTAGATGAAATTTGTGGGTAAGACTTAAGTTGGGCATGCATTTAAAGCAGAGTATACCAAAAATACCACTCGATATTGGTATTGTATTAATATGAGCAGCCGGTATAATATCCGCCCGGTCCCCTCCATTATTATTTTTAGTTAGGGTTGAGGGTTGAGGGTTGGGGGTATGGCTGGGGTTAGGGCTAGGGTTGGGGCTAGGGTTGGGGTTAGGGTTGGAGTTAAGGTTAGGGTTAGGGTTAGGGGAAGGGGGGACTGGGCGGATATTTTTCTGAGCAGCCAGTCATGTCTTGAAATTGTTAACACACGTACATGTTAACAACTCATGTGTTATAAAAATAATGTATGATGTTCTCACCAACGGGTCTGTAAGAAATATCCATAAATAAATGGCATAATTTGCATAAATGAATTATCATATGGTTTCAATTATCACTATCAGATGACTATAAATAAAAAACGATTCTTACTATTTTGATTCGAACTTCTGACATACGAGTGACGAGATTAGAAACGGTTTTCTTTTACTTTTTATTTTTTTATTTTTTTCAACTACCAACAATGAAAGAAAGGCATAAATGAATATTACCCAAACGAAAGACTATACATAAGTAAGTTTTAAAAACACTTCAAAAACACACACAATAATAGTTAAATATATACTGCAAAACATACAAATCAGATTTCCCTGATTTTTCCCAAGATTTGCAGGCATCCGGAGTAAGGCACGAGGACGCCATTTTTTTCTGGGCAGCTTGCACTTCTTACACCAATTCGACCTTTTTGTTGCGCATATAAATGCCTTTAAGAACGGCAAAGTGTCAAAACTTATCTCTCGTTGCATAACATTTAAACACATTTTAGTTATTTTAGTATGTTATATTAATTTTTACGTGTTGTTCACTTTTAATATGATTATTGTATTTGTGGTCATGATAAGTGAAATACAATTATGTAATTTGATTTAAAAGGAATTCCCTTCAACGTCATCATCAATGCAAATAACGGGTCTTTGGGGTTTTAAATGGTTCAGAGCGTGGTAGCATACAATATACCAGTCGATTCAAATATATTCTTTAAACCAAAATTAAAAAAAAAATTGTCATTAATAATTTTTATTTACTACATAATTGTCTTGTACATATAAAATATGTAGTTTACTAAGACAAAATAAGCAACATTTAAAACATGTAGATTTAACAAAATATTACGTTAAATAACTCTTGATGGATTTTAGGATATTAAAATGGCAGCCTCCACTAAAGAAAATGTGAAAATAAATAAACAGGAAAGAAAGCTGATAAAAAAGCAAAATAAAGCAAAATATATTTTATTGAAACATGAAGGTATTGGTACATCTGACAATCCTACACAGGTAACACAATTGAACTTTAATCAACATAGTTTACAGTAAAACATATATATTTTTTAATATTGTAAAATACTTTATTTTCGTGGGATTAAAATATCGCGATTTATAGAAAATTAGTCAGTTCGCGAGCATTTATTTCCCACCAGTTAAAAAATTCAATTACTGATATTAGTAATTTTGAACCTCCAGGCCTTTGAGAATTTAAAACTTTCAGAAATAGATCCAGGTAACCTATATCCTTTTTGCAAAACCCGTTATATCCAAGTTTAACAAGTAAATGATAATCAAAATTCCATTCACACAAAAAATAGATTATGTAAAAATTCCATTCACACAAAAAATAGATTATGTAAAATTACATTCACACAAACGAAACAATCGTTCTTGCAATTTTCAGAGACCTGACACTATGAAGAAAAAACGTCACTAAAGCAATAGCTATTGTTCGAAACACACGTGTTAATTATTTCGTATAGTACAATCCCGAAAGCTGCTCATCCAATACGTGTAATAATTGTGATGTCTTGGGTGTATTTTTGGGTATCTTGGGAGTAAATAGTCGGACCCTAAAATCAGTCCTGTTCCGCATTTTACAAACAAGGCGGAAACGGACGTATGCATATGTTTAGGTCTGACAACAATATTTGTGCTTCATGTAAATTGTAAATCATATAATATTGATAAACTGTCAATAAAGTATATAAAAAAAACCTTATTGGATACGATTTTGGCATAATTATGGTTTTTGTGAGGTTTTTTGATTGCGAAAAGGTTTTTTGATTGTAAATATGCCAAAAAAACAGGTTTTTGGCATATTTCGGGTGACCGCTGAATGGTAACAGGTCGTTTTGCCCTTATTACTAGATGCCTGCGTCATTTCACCCCCATGTAGAGTCGTTTTGCCCTAACCTTTATTGTAAAAAGGTGGTCATGTATATATTTCCCTATACATGTATAAAAATATTTTGAATGTCTACTTGTCTTTTCCTCATTTGTGCACTTTGTTTTTGGGAAGGTTTTCATAATTCAACACAAGTATTTGGTTGTCAGTGTTCAATCGTATGCAGATTCCTTAAAAACAAGTCAAACATAAATAGACCGGATGGGGTAGCCCGGTTCACGTTTTTTTACAATAAGCCTATATTATAATGCACTCACAACATACACATAAAATAGGTGAAAATACTAGTACATGTATATAAATAGGTTAATTTAAAAGAATAATTTTTATTTAATTTAAGAACAGTCACAGTGCAATTCTTGTGAAAAGTGGCAATATCATATGTGACTGTGTGGTGTCCGGGTGACTATAAATATATAATGGGGGTGAATCGACATGGTACAAATAGGATTTAGGATAAACCAACCCCGGGAAATGGGTCTAAGGGTAAAACAACACAGGGTTCGAAATGGTTTCAGGGCGAAACGACCCGGATTCCTACTGAATACCAAAAGCTAAATGGGGCACCTTTTCGTATCCTTCTATTGGTATAAAAAAAAGTAATCTGGAAACAAAATGAAATTTAAATAATATTCATCAAAATATTAGATTAATATCAAGCAAATCCTTTAGGGTGAACTACAAGTAAAATATAGTATTAATAGGGACCTACCAGTTGTCTATTTTTAGCTCACTCTGCTAAGAAAGACTGTCTGATGTCATACTTAGAACCTGGAAGTCTGGCAAAGATTTGGGTTTCTATGAGAGAATATACATATGAAACGAATAACTTTTTCAAATTTTTTCACACAAATTTAAAAAGTTTGTTTTGTTTAATGACACTACTAGATCACATTTATTTATTAATCATTGCTATTGGATTTCAAACATTTGGTAATTTTGACATATAGTCTTAGAGGAAACCTGCTGGGCAATTCCGTGGTCAAGTATACCAATAGGTCATTTTTAAAAACTCTTTAAGTGAGACAAATTTGGTATCATTTGAAAGGTTATTATCTCTAGTGCCAAATATTACATTAATCCATTTTCATTAGATGTGTTTTAGTTGCTTATAATGCAACTAATGCATCAACCATGAATGCAGCAATATTTTACAAAAAATTCTATTAACACATTTATCAGCATATTTTTTTATACATAGTGAGTAGAAATAAAAATCTTTATACAGAAATAATCCCAGACATGTTCTTTGTTAATTCACATAATATAGAAAAGACATATTTATATTTCAAGCAGAGTTTTATCCATAATATTTAGATATGTTACTTGTGTATATGTCCGACACCAAAATAGAACATTTTTTAATCTCCACTTCTGCTAACTGGTTGTAAAATGTTGCTAACTAAGATGCAATCTTAATTTTATATGGTTGATTAAATAATGCAAAGACAGTTACTGAATATATAATAATTGCCATGCTACTGTGTACGTCCGACACCATAAAGCATGTTTATTTTTTTCAATTTTGAAGCAAAGTATTGCTATTTATGCAATACCAGTGTGACATTAGGAGACATTTTTTATAACTAGAGCCAATTATGACCATCAGTATAATTTTTTTATCCATATAAGTGGATTAAGAGGAATTTATCAAAGTGTGCAAAAGGCAGTTTCCTGCCAAATGTGTTGATTTTGTTCATCTCCATAACAAAATAACAAACCCAGTAATTGCATTTACTGCCAGAATTATACAAATTGGAAAATTTGTAGAGGATCACAACTAACATGGCAAATGTGAAGTCACATTTGAGGAAACCATCTTTACATTCAGTGGCAGCACTTTACCATTTTGAAATTTTCTGGTTAATTTTACAGGAATTATGTGTCGAATCAATAAATATAAAGTTACTAATCACAAATAGATGCAAAAATATTAAAATATGTCTCTTGAACCTTGTTCAGGTCCCTAGTCACCTGGCGCTGCCACAGCCACAGTTACCCCCATCTTATATGCCTTTAGTTTTAGACTAATGAAATTTTGCTTTCCGTTCGAAGTGTGTACAGGGCTGTTAGTGTTACGTTTGACAATACATCATTTGGTCACAGGTGTGAATGTCTGACAATGGTACCTTGGCATGCTTTTATTTTGACCTTGATCTTTAATAATAGAGTTTTTAAAATGTCAGAAATTAAATGCAGTTTCAAATATATCCATATGTCAATTTATTTATTTGTTTGTTCCTTTGTTTCTTTATTTCTTGCTATGTATTTCTAATAATTGTGTCATTATTATTTTTTCATTTATAGATATCTTTGAATTATTTTATTTATATATTTTACTTTACATTTGTGGGTGGTATAAAATGGTATAAATACTACACACAATAGACAAAAATCTATTAGGATTTTTGTAATTTTTTAATATGGCTTAATTGTGTCTATATTTAGTGCATTGATACAATAATATTAACTACGGCCATGAATGTACTTTTTCATTAA